>NC_063340.1:60673531-60697385 GCF_021869965.1 Rhincodon typus
GTCTCGGATTCTCCAGCATCTGCAGTTCCTACTATCTCTGATTCGATTTTATTTTTTAGCATGGTTTGATTAACAAACTTTATGAAGGATTTGTTCTTGGCAATAAGAGTCAGAGTCAGAGAGCATGGAAACATAACCTTCAGTCCAACAAGTCCATGCTGAAACTAAACTAGTCCCACCCGTGTGCTCCTGGCCCATATCCCTCCAGACCTTTCTTATTCATGTATCTATCCAAATGTCTTTTAAATGTTGTAATTGAGTTGAATCCAGCACTACCTCAGGAAGTTCATTCCACAACGAACCACTCTGTATAAAAAAATTTGCCTCATGTCTTTTTTAAAATCTCCTTCCTCTCACCTTAAAAATGTGCTTGAAATTCCCCACCCTAGGGAAAAGACAACCACCATTAACTCTACCTGTAAGCCTCATTATTCTATCAACTTCGTGTGGCTTGTAAAGCTGATGATTAAGAATGGTTGAGAAAAAGCAAAAGGTTAAAAGAAATAAGTTGGAAAGCTTGACTGAACTGATTGGTATCAACTGCATTTTCAAAAGGTGAACCCAGAAGCATAGAAGAGATTGATAAGCACAGCTCTAATGAACAGAACCAATGTAATTGAATGTTATGCAACCTATGATAGGTTGAAGGAGATTCTGGAAGTACCTGCAAAATACACAAAGTAACAACAGGGGTAACTGGAGACGCAATCCAACAATGCATCAGCCCACACCAAGTATACGCACGCGCACACACAGTCATAACTGCAATCAGACAGTCTTCCTTAAAGCAAAATGTGAGATTAATAGCCCTTTTTAAAAATATTTTGTACTAACTTTGACAATTAAAACTTACAACATTACATACTTACAAATAGTTATAATAGTAGTCAAATATTCTTGTTCTTAATCTGGAACATGTTTCACAAATAATCACCAGGCATTTCAAAAATAAACAGGTTTAGCAATAAAATAAAATCCACTAATGGCCTGATATGGTACAAATCTTGAGAAGCTAAATGTAGCTGAACAGATTTGCTAAAGAATTCCTAGTAATCATCTGCTCTATAGTCCATTGATAAAAGATGCACCCATAATCCAAAGTGCAGAGTTTCCAAATCAACTTTTAGCTATAAATAACTTCTCAAAACTGAAGATTTAAATAAAACGAGGAATCTCAATTAGAACAGGGTGCATTATAACTTTTAAGGACATCACATGCCATTGTAAAACGGAGAACACCAAAACCACAAACATTACAATTTGCTGACAAAGGAATACCAATGTACATTACAGTGCAGTCAAATCAAAATCTAAGAAACAGATTAACAGTAACTAAGACATCACTGAACGAATCCACATAGCAAGCACAACTAAACTAATAAATTAATTCATGAGATGAAACAAGGACAGTTTTAATCCCAGTGCTTTTCAGGAGTCACAGTAGAGCAGGATGAAATCTCTTGGGGAGGAATGGAAAGAGAAAAAGAGCTGGAGGTGTTTTTTGGAATCCATGTTTGTGCATGCAGTGCTGATCAAATTGTGCACATTTTGGTTTTAGTGGGTGAATCAGGAGAAGTATCCACATATTTTTGTCTCAGTGGGTAGGGGGTGAGAGACAGCCAATTTGGTTCAAATGTTTGCTCTGGCTTCTCTCACATTGGGCACAAAGGAATGATTTCCAGCTGAGTATCATCACCCTTAAAGTCCTAGGAGTTAATCAACAAGGGCACAGTACTTCTAACAGTTTTAATGATATTATGGGAATGTACAAATATAAGTCAACAATATGCAGGTACGCTCACACTAAAAATATCCAATTTATGCATGCTTTCAGAAATATGCACTTGATTTTCTTCTAAACCAAAAAATTAGTTACAATACATCAGTTTATTCATCTAATTAAATCATAAAAGCATAGTTTGCAGTGATAACTTCTTACTAAGATACTGCAACATCCTTCACTGTTTTACAATCACATTGAACAAGCCTGGTTACAGAAATAAATTCATTTGCAGGACAGATTAAACAGTGCAGCCCATGGCAAGTTAAAACTGAACTAAATCTGGTCCATTCTGGTATATACATATATAAGAATGGCACAAAAAAGTGTTATTACACTCCTTCCTAATGAACACATTTCACACAATGTTTAAAATTTCATACAACTTATACACCTCTCTTGTTTTCCATTCACTTACAAATCTACCTTAACCACTGGATTTCTATTCTTAACAGAAGGCCTCCTTTCTTGACCCAATGGTTTAGAATTTGAGAACTGATGAAAAAGGTATCACTGAGAACTGATTGTGCCCCAATCTTCAAACTAACTTTCCTTTTCATAAAGGTAGCCTCTGATCTGAACTGGTTTCAAACCCAACTGGTGTTGGAGTAACTATTGGTATGCTACTGGCACCCCAATTATCCAATTCATCAGACTTTGATCCTTTCCAATTCTCTTCTCCATGAACCTCTGATAGTAAAACGTACAAACTTAGCCTTTTCAATACCCAACATCTTGACTAAACGTGCAAGAAAACCACATATTCTTACGATTTGTGATCATGAAGATCACATAGCAACTGCGATCTGTACCTTTCTGGAATTATAACTTTGACTCCCCACATAAAACAACCTATACCAGTTAACAACTCATTCATACAGATAAAAACTATTTCTAAATCCAGTATTTATGCTGGCCACACATTTATGATTTGGTACATTCTTGACAATAAGGAGCTCTTACCACTTCTACCAATGTCATCTGCTATAGCTGGCAACTCATCTATACCTAAAAAACAAAAAATACCATCCCCAGACTTCGACACACCCCATGTGTTCCATGTTGGAAGGGGATAATAGTTTAGATATCACATCAGCATTACAATGATCTTGTATTCGTACATATTTAATGTCGTACTCACGAGCAGACAAAATCAAAAATCATCTCTGCATTCTTGCTGCAGGGTACTGGAGCCTGTGGTTTCAAAATAGCCATCAGTGGCTTATGATCAGTTTTATTTGTGAAATCTCACTCCAAAAATCAAAGACAAATCTTCACGCCGATGATAATTTCACTCACTGGCACTGAAGGCATGTGAAACAAATGCCATTGGTTTCTCCTCACCATTAAACAACAGGAGAAATCACAGCAACTGTTCCACATGGAGAGGTATTACATTCTAGCATAATCTTTTAGATAACATTGTAATGTACAAGCATTACATTATTTTCCAATTTTTTTAAGACACAGGAGTACTTTGTCACATTCCTTTGTCAAAAACTATGGAAAATCCTTCACTAGTTTCCAATCAATGCAATGGGGTTGCCAAATTTGCTATGAATTTACTGTAATCATTCACAACACTGAAAAACAATGACACCTAAGAATATTTCTGAGTGTTGAACTTTGCTTACTGCTTGAACCTTGCTCTGGGTAGGATCTAATCCATTATTTTTCTACTGTGACCCAAGTACACGATGGAATATTGGAATACTTCATATTTGTTTGCCTTCACCGGTTGTATTCCAACATTTAGAAAACTTTCTTCAGCGTGTTGTCTCATCGTGGGTCTGCCTATTTAGTGCGGAAATATGTATGTAACTTTAGTAACAAATTTTCAGCAAATTCCTCAGAAATTGAGTTCACCCCTGTAATATTTCCAGGGGAATAGCAGCCTACGAAACTGAAATAGACCTATGAGGGTATTAATAGACAAAATATAATGATGACTCATCGTCAAATTCAAATTGTTGATAGGTATTTGTCAGATCTAATTCTGAAAAAAATCTGGCCTCCTGACAACAATGAACAGAACTTCAACATCTGGAAAATTAGTGGGTGGATTACATTCTAGTACCTGATTTACATTAAAATTATACAGGGATTATAAAATTGGGGTCAGAGATTTACAGATATAAAAAAGACCCTTCTGTCCATTGTCTGTGCCAGTCATCGAGCATCTATCTATTCTAACCACATTTTCCAGCATTTGGCCCACGGTCTCGTATGCTGTGGCATTTCAAGTGCTCATCTAAAATACTTAAAATGTCTTGTGGATCCTGGCTTAACCAACTTTTTAGGCAGTAAGTTCCAGATACCTACCACTCTCTGAATGAAAAAAAAATGTTTCCTCAAATCCCTTTAAACCTCCTGCCCCCCACCTTAAAGCTGGTTATTGTTTTTGACCCCTCTACTGGAGGTGCTCTATCCAACATTACTTGTATCATGATTCCCTGTGCATCTTCATTAGACATTCTTCTGCTTCTTATTGCATGAATCTCGACTGACCTCCTCACCACCAGCTGTTGTGACCCTGATCCTTCCACCAGTGTTTCCTGCCTGTATTTTCTTCTGACATGCCTTGGTAAAATGAGCCTATTCTTTCAGCCATAGCACTCCAACTTCATATTACACAATTTTGAGCCTAATGTTGGCTTAAAACGCAGCTACAGGACTTTTTAAGTGCTGTTGTAGGGGCCTTCAGCTTACTTATTCAGCAGATGACAGCAGTTGTTAATTCTGATATCTCAGGAGTCACATTCCACCACATCCACAGGTACTGGTGTTTGGCAAGCTACAGTGAAGGTTAACTTTGGCAATATCAGCAATTTGCAAAGTCTCTCAACTTTTTAAACTGTGCACAAATGTTTCCAATAATGTTCTCTCTTAAAATTCTCCAAAATTACATTGGATGAACAGTTTTTCAAAGCCATGATAAACTCTCCAATATCTTTCCTGGGTAACTGATATCTTATTAACCAAAAGCTTTTAGCAATCTCTTAATGGCTTGGAATTACAGTGTTACTGCAGGTCACACAGTTAGTTGACGAGCAGAGAGTCTTTTATCTTAGTTGCAGCAAGCAAATTCAAGTGTTACATACATTCTTGGCCTGCTTCAGTCATAAATTAGACTTTTACTTTATTTTACATCTGATTAACAGCCATGCTATTAGGAACATACAGGATATTATTAGCAGTGAAAAATATCTTGAGCTTGGTTACGTAAGCACCAAAAGACTGGTCTTCATAACTACACTCTTTCAAGGTCTCCAATAATACCTACTGATGCAGCCAACTTCGAAAGTCAGTCTGCCCAAGTGTACAGGCAGCTTTAAAACTATTTATCAACTAACTGAACTCAATTCCCCAACTGATTTGCTAGAAGCATATGTAAATCAAATTTATTTAGCTAGACACATACACAACTCCACCTTGCCATCAAATATGATATCTCTCATGAAAAACTAAATGTGCTGGATGCAGGACGTGGCAGCTCCACACCAAACTAAAACTGGTTTATTCAAATATATACATATATATAATTGACCACAAGAGGGTGCTATTATAGAAACTTCCTTTTAAATTGGAAATCCTGCAGCGCGCACAGCCCCAATCAACCGATGATGATGCAACACTTTAAACAAAGGATACATATTCCTGAGCTACTGCCAGGATGCTGACTTTTCACAGGCATTGCCTAACAAATTCTGATGTCTGACAAAGGAATTTTATTTCCCCAAATGCTTATACAATTTGAAACACCTCAGTTCAGCTTTTCATTAGATTTAACACTGCATCCTATATTCTTTCCTATTTCATTCATGAAATTTGGTTATTGCAAGAAAAGTCAAATTTATTGCCCAGATGCAAACTGGACTTATCATATTGGCTTGTTAGGCAATTTTAGAAAGAGTCAATAGTCAAATACATTGCTGTGGGTTTGGAGTAAGGCAGATAGATGCCTTGGTTTTGCTAGGGCAGTCGCAAATTTTCATTAGATGCCCCCTGTCCTCAAATATGTTCAGGTGCTTCAGTTTTCAAAAACTTTTCTTCTGCAGGAACAGAATGAGCTTGGATTGAATTTAGGCTTGTACAAGCATTCTAGATCTGCTAGAATTGCAGTGCCCTGCAATCAACGTAGTTCGGATGCCACTATGCCCCAAAAGTGACCTTGAATTTCTGGATAATGTGTGGAAAGCACGCTAGGTGAGGTAGGCAGAAAAATGGGTAGCTGGATGATGGGAGGCATTTGACAAAATTGCTTACATCAGTACAGCATGGTTTCTTGGGACCTGGCAAAAAACTCATTTTGCAAAAAAAGGTAGATTTATGTTACTTCACTTTCCAGTAGCACAAGTGAGACCAGAGAAGGAGATGCATCCAAGGAGCTTTAAAGGAAAATCTGTTCAAGTTGTAAGAGAAGGTTTTTACAGGAAATTCTAGTTTCAGTTTTTAAAAAGTCAAATTTAGGCCACCAGGTAAGAATGATCGATTTCCTTCTTGAAAATATATTAATGAAACAGAAAGATTTCTTTCAGTTAGGTAGTTGCATGGTCACAAGTACCAATTGTTTTATTCTAGATTTATGAACTAAATTTAAATTTTCAAGCTGTAGCGGTAAGATTTGAACATGTATGTCCAGGTCACAACTCCAAACCTCTGTCCAGATCATAACCGCAAAGCTACCATTTCCTAATTGTAATCTACAGTTGAAATACAAGGAACGCATATATCTGCAGTACCTTTAGAACACAGTCTTCCTCAAGAATCAAGACCATCTATTCAGCTACTTCTATTGCTTTCCTTCCTTTGTTCACCGAGCCAAATTTCCTATAAGGTTCCACACAGACTAACCCTGATTGACATCTTTCTTGTGTTTCTTTCCTAATCACACACAAACTGTCTGGGAGTTCACTGTGTGCATGAGACCCAGCCCTCATGACTTCTTGACCCTATTTCCATTCCTGACCCTAGTTTAATTTATCATGGTCTCTCCTCGTATATTAACTCCTTCGTTTCCGCCTGCAATTTTTTCCATTCTCAAAATAAAACTTGACCCCTCTCCTTTGCCCTCCTCTCTAAAACCTGACTGCACTACTCTTTCCAAAACCTGAGCTCATCTTTCGCAGAACTTCGCAGTTGAATCCCTCCACAGTTCCACACCTTACCAGAACATAGAAATCACACTCAAAATCACAACAGACATCCTTCATGGCTGTGGTAAATTATCACTCCTCATTCGTCTCAATATATCTGCAGCCTGACACAGTTTACTACATGATGCTCTGTCAACTCTTCTCCATGCTGAACAATTTTGTACCTCAAAAACGTCTCAAGGGCTTATCCTGAGCATCCCTGCATGCCTCTTTCAGCAACACTAGACCAAAACACATCAGGTTCCACGTGTATGTTAACAACATCCAACTGTACCTCACCATTAATTGTCTAAACAACTCCCCACCCCCTCCCCGGCTTTAATTCGCCACAATGCTTGTGAACATCCAATAGCGGATGACCTTAAATTTCTTCCAAGCAAATAATGGAAAGACTGAAGCCACTGTCTTTGATTTGTCATCATGTTCATTCCACTCTTGCAACTGTCAAAGGCTAAACAAGACTGTTCATAGTCTTGGTGTAGCAATTAAGTCAGAGGAGCTTCTTTAACAGTTATCCAAGTCATCAGCAAGGTTGCCAACACCCTTTTCTCAATCCCCAACAACCCACTTCTGTAATGTTTGAAAGTGTTTTTTTTCATTATTTAATTCAGAGAATATTCCATCACAATCCTGACTCGTACTTTGTAAGTAATGGATAGGCTTTCAGCAGTCAGGAAGGGAGTTACTCACTGTGGAATTACCAGACTCTGTCCTGCTGTTGCAGTTACTACATTTATATGGCTGATCCAGTTCACTTTTTAATCTGTGGTAAGGCCCCAGGGAGTTGATAGTGAGGGATTCAACTGCTGTACCTGGTTGGCATGGACAAGTCGGACTGAAGGGTCTGACTCCATGTTATGAAACACCTTGAGAGCAGCTGGTGGGACTTGAACCTGAGTATCAGTGTCCCTACCTCTGGATCACTATCTCAGTCCCACAAGCACCCTTCACATTTTGAAACAGTCAGTTACTATAGATCATTTTCACCTGCACCAGGAGTCTAAAATAACACATCTGAACAATCCGATGAAAAATATCAATTTCTACTGGTTAAATGGAAACAAATCTACAAGTGATCATCACTTGTTCAAAACAGTACACAGATTGGAACACTTTTTTTTTTACATTTAACTGATTGTTAAGGGGTCTGTAACTAATCCCTCAATTGAGTGACAAAAAAATTTTGACATCTTATAAGACGATTCTTCCTATGTTTAGAGTGGTTGAATGATCATGCGACTGAACTTCGCAAGTTACATCTCAATTGTTTGTAGATGCTCACGATGCCTACTTTAAAATGTTCAGGTATAAATAAACAGCTTTGCTTTATACTCCCATTTGCTCAGCTTTTCAGTTCATGCTTAAGTTTGTAGTACAGTTCAGAAAATGGTCAGCTGGGCCCCGGTGATATCATTCTGAACAATCAGGATTCAAGATCAACTCCAAGATTGAATCATATAATCTGTCTAACAATTCAGTTCATACTGTCAGAGGCGACATCATTTGGGTGAGATATTAAAACCAAGTGGGCTATTTAAACTGGAACCAACACTAGTGAAAACAAATTACATGGCCGTTTACTGGTCACCTGTTTATGAGGCTTTCTTTGCCTAGCAATTGCATACTCAAATATAAATTCACTGATTGTGATATTCGAATATCCAGAGAACATAGAAAGTGCTAAACTAGTTCTGAAGAAGGGTCACTGAACTTGAAACATTAACACTGTTTTCACAGATGCTGCTACACCTGCTGAGTGCAATTTCAGTTGTGTTTTTTTTTCAGTTCTCCAGCATTTGCAGTTGTTTGTTTTACTCTAAATGCTGGATTGGATAAAATGTTTGCTTATTACTGCTGGAATGAATTTTATAATCTTTGATGCACGTGGATAAGGGTTCTTTCTAACAAAGAGGCCAGAGCCAGAGCCATTCTCCCTGTTGGTGAATTGAGGCACAGGGAAAGGGATTGCTGTCTTCAGAATTTAAAACTCGTCCTCTGTAAGGAAATTTGGCTTCATTTATCCACTGAAACGTCCCCTTTATCTCTCCCCACTCTAAGCACTAATTCTAGGAATTTTCCAAAAAAAGGAGGGTGGCAGAAATCTGTATAAGTGAGCTCTGTTGAGAATCAGAACAATTAACTGATAATATCTTGTGCATTAGACCATGACTGGAATTATGAGAAACTACAGTAACTACTACTTTTAACACTGTATAACATACTACAGCAGTTCACAATAGCATAAGATAAATCCTGATCTAATTGAATAAACCAATGAAATTGGCTAAAATGTTTGTAGATGTGATGTTTCATTGTGAAATTCTTACAAGTGAAAAAGTAAGGAGGGGGAGCAGTTGCTGGGCCACTTAGACTGTGCTAAATAATCATAATGCCTTGTGCACCAGAGATTCCCTATCTACAGAGAGCCATAAAGCCTTGGGGGAAAGATGTGAAAAATAGCTTATAAACTGCGTGTGGGTTGGTAAATCTAAAACAGTTGTCTCATATCTTCAGGCAAAACTGGTCCAAGAGATCAATACAGATGCAGTTATATTGTGTGGCATGAAACTTACAAAGTGGATGTTAGCCAAGCCAGAAAGATATAGCATTCGCAAGGGAATGCAGTGTAAATTTACAACATGTTGTAGAGGTCCTATGAGAGCAACTGCCCAACATTCAAACTACTTCTGCTCTACAAAAATGGTCCACATAAACACACACACAATCTTGTCTCATTGTAATTTTACACGCCTCAATCAAGTCACCCTTGTTTTAACCACTGCAAATCATACAGACACTACCCTTTGAACCTAACTAGGAACTAACGCACTTTAAAATGCAAATTAATTTGTGGCTCCCAATTCTTTTGAAACCTTAAGAGCCCGTGCCTGAACTTTATTCTGTCCTTTCTTTTTACAGTTGCTCACTGTCTAGTCAAGCTGTCTATTTTGTAGCCTTCTGTTTCCATTTGAGATTTTGTAGCATTTGCAGTTGTATTTTCCCATATAAAACAAAATTACATGTTTTAAATAGCAAACAGTGGTCCCCTTTTATTTATTATTTTACTATTTTTATATAATCTGACTGGGGTTAAAACTCCCTATTAACTTTTCCATCTCTCCAGTATAAATTTAACAACGTTCCACTTTTTTTTTATCTACTCAGATCTTCCCTTTTTAAACATTCTGTTGTGAAAATTGAAGTTGAATGAGCATTGCTGAAAAAAGACATTTTATTGAAGCTTTTCAAACTGCATTCATCAGGACAATTTGGAAGAACACCAGGTAGACGCTACCTGCTAGACACATTGTGACTGGTTTAGGGTTGTTTCATACTGTGTTATGCATTGGCAACACTATGGGTGTTTGCCACTAACAGGATGTTACCGTCAGGCCAAAAGGACATCCTACCCATCACTAAAATGAAGATGTGGTGTATCAATTTGAGTGCCAGGTATGTAGGCAGTAGGTTCCAAAGAGTCACGATTTGTATCAAACAGCCTATCCCTTCAACAATTCACAATAAGCAAAGTATTGGCTGTATCCAAATTGGGCTGAACGAAGTCTCTTGGCTACAACATTTTGATGGCTCTTGACTAGGTGACCATAGCTTGTGGGGCCAGTGCACAGAACGACCCAACCGGCAAAACAAAAGCATAAAAAACCTCCCACTGTGATTCGTAATCTCTCTCAAGTATGGAGGTACCATAAAGTCTCCAATAACAGGAACCTGTCTCCAGAAATCTTGTGTCGAAGGAGGAATAAAATATCTTTAAAGATAACGAAAGGATGAAATTTCAAACAGTAAATGAAAGAGAGCATCGGTGTGCAAACAAACTTTGTAAACAGTAAAAGAACTAAAAGAAATTGGAAGAAATGGAAGGAAATGTCACATTGAATCCCAAAGCTCAGACTCATGCTATCAAACTGTTTTGCTTTTGTTTCGTTGTCCGCCCTAAGCATCCAGTTTTTCTTTAACCATCTGTCTTTCTTCTTCTGAGGGGCAGAATTTAAGAAGGTGCAGGATTGAAAGTTATATGTTAACAATTCATTTTTCCTAAATTCCATTGGGTAAAGATAATCAGTTATCAAAATAAAGTCAATTTCTGAAGTATAGAAACCTAGTTAGTGTTTTCATTTAACCTATGTTCCTAGTTGAGGTAAATTGGGGACTCTGGTTAGTTTGACTAAATTTTTTCATGTTTGTGCAGACTCCAGGAATAGTGGAGTTTGATTTCCAGTACACTAATCCAGTAAATCATGGCAATTTTTGTATTGCAGACCCCCTAATAAAAGTTAAATATTGCTATAATCAGAAATGAAAACAACCAGATGGATCAGAGCTTTGCTTCTTTCAATGTTCCTTCAACAAGAGAGCAACCTAAAATCATGTGGCTTTATCAAAACAAATCCATATACAAATATAGTAATCCAAGCAAAATTAAATTGTACCTTTCAAGCATACGGAAGGCCACAACTACTCATATTTTAAGCTTGTACACAGTTTATTGTTCTTGAGAAATTAATTTTGGTTTTTTTGTATCCAGTCATTTTGACTTAGTTTTTAATATATTTCTAGAAAGGCGCAATATATTTGCATAGCGATTTCCAACGTTTCTAAAAGCCTTTGGCTAATCTGACAAGCAGCCAAGTAGCATTTATTACATCCTATGCACACATTATTTACGGAAACTGAAAATATTTCTCAAACAGATGAGTTATGGACTCATATTTAGAGATGACTACGATCAATAAATCTATCAACACCTTCAACATACAATGTTTGAAAAAAATCTTATGGACAGAAACTTATCCTAACCCAGTAATACTGTGAACCTTTCAGCAGCAATTAGTATAAGTTAGTACAATTCTCTAACTTCCTCTCTATTAAACAAAAAAAGCCTCAATTTTCAAATAATACCATAGGCAATTAACTGTAGCAAGTTACCACAGAAATGCTCTTTTCATCTGATTAAGCTTCCACTCCATCAGGTGATATGTTTTGTTACCAAGTTACTATTTAATACCAAGACCTTTCTCAATGCATCAGCAGCTGAATTTTCGCTTGATAATTCTCTTCTCCTCAGCTGCCACAAGTGTCTGGTTAAATATAAAAAGTATTTTTTTTTACTTCTGCACAATGTTGCAATAAGCTGGATGCAAGGCTCCTTTTACATTTGACAACAGTAGCAAATAGGTGGAATAAACAAACTTCATTTATTATCTATAGTATGTGTTTTTAAATTGGAAACATTTTAGTGGCTGCCTAACACTTCAGTGACTTTGAGTTTATAAAAATTTGCATACTATACAACACATACTTAGAGCTAATAATTTGAACAAGATCATCATAGATAAATTTCCTTGCAAAAGGGCATACAAACAGGCTTCTCCATTCCAGACAGGCTATATTAATCAATTAAACCCACAAACCCAGCAAAAGAAAATTGATGAGAAGAAAACCCTTCTCCTCCTCCTCTTGCACATTCTCACCTCCACCGCCTTCCTCCCAAACTCAAACGTTTCAAGCATAATACTCAGTTGAAAACTGTTTCAACACTTGAAATAAAATATATTCTTACCACAATTGCTGGAGACAAAGTCTAGCTGCGCAGCCATTGAATCAGCTTTTTTGAAAAAATAAGGTATCTGATTTCAAGGGGAAAAGAAAACAATGAAACTTCTGGTGGTTATAACAGCTACAAATGCTTATTCAAATCCACATCTATGTATATTAATTATAAAGGTAGAATCTCCCTGAAACACACAACAGGAGAATTACTGGGATGAGTTGTACAGAAAAAGGAACAAAGGTTAAAATGAATGAGTGAAAGCTAGGCTAACAGAGGTGTGGCAGCTGGAACCTGATTGGACTACGTCACGTAATTAAGACTTTGGCAAACAAAGTTTCCTGTATTCAAAACTACAGATAGACCTAACCTTTGTAAGAGCATGAGCCAATCCGATTGATGAATACCAAAGGCCTCTGTTGGCATGAGGTGGCACAATGTGTAGTAAATAATATTATGAACTGTAGCAGACTGTGACAGCAGTCAACAAACACAAGGTGCTGCAGCCTTTCCACTAGGTCAGGAGATAGTTCATAAAGCTCAAGGCAAAATTTGAGAGTACAGGAAAAAAGACTGTTCACTCGTAACAATTTAACTAAAAGTTAGAGAAATGCATTGGTGCTTAAAATGAACAGCACATTTTTTTGCATTTTATGTAAAAAAAATACTTACTTCATAACTTCTAGCCAATTTTTTTCAGATAAACTACAATAGCAAACTAACACTTCAATTTCTATGCCATTATAATAATTTGAAGGTTACCCAAAGTAAACAGAGCAACTTTATTTCTAATAGTTACACTGCACTGATTTAGTCTTGCCCTTTTGTCACCACTTAAATTCCACTTCCTAAGATCCCCAACTGTATATATAAACACTTCTGCTGTGAAGACTTGGTCATTTATTTGATATTGCCCACATAAATGGTTAGCTATAAAATATGTTGCAGCTTATGATTATTCTTGCTGCAAAACCTGGAGGCTATTAGCATTATTCATAAGTGAAACAGCAACTACCAGTTCGCGCGCACACAAACAAATCAGTAAGTGTCCAATTTGCCTCATTCCTCCACAAGCTTAACTACAGAAACATGAGCGAGGGGCTCAGCACTCAAATACACAAAGATTTGAAATTGGGGTACATACCCTATGGATACCCACTAAACTCAAGAAAAAAAAAATTAAGAACTGACTTTTTAAATATAGGTAATTCTTTAAAAATTGTGCAAAATTTTAACCATACCCAAGCAAACCTTTTTGACTCCAAAAATTTACTTGAACACGTGTAGGTTTATGCCTTCAGATTTTAATTATTATTGGAGACTTTTTAAAAAAGTCTCCTTTACCTCCCAAACTTACTTTACTTTCTCCATTTAAATCTCTGCACTTGATTTTACATTTAATGGAATATTCCAATCTTTACCTCCTGGTTTGGACTCTGCACGCTGCAGTCAAAATGTTTTGAGAAAATACTGTAGCTTTGCTAGTTCATTTAAGTTCCAGATCTCCCCTTGAACCCCTTCAAAAACAAAAAACAAAAACTACATTGGCTGAAACATCAAATGTCATTGCAGAAGCCTACAGAAATTCTAGGGAAAGTGTTCTCTACGGATAACAAAAATCTCTGTTCTTGTTAAGGAACACGGGTTTCACAGAAAGATGAATCATATAATGTAATCTGTAAACTGTTAAAAAATCTTGACACTGCAGTGGGAGCATTCAATGTGTCTCCTGGAACACAAAATAACGTTCCTTAACCAGCATTGCCTTATTCAGATGTTCAGGAGAAAACCAGTTTCCATCTTGCAGGGTGAACCTCAACTATCAGGAATGTGCAAGATCAATAGTCCTACATCCAGGCTTATGAGTCAACTAAACTTAATTACATACATTTTGAGTATTCCTTTCTCAGTTTTCCATTCCTCCATCCATAATCCCAAATGCTCTCAGCTAGTCCAATATAGCTATCAATCTTAGTCTATAATTAACCATCAGGAAGAAAGAGAACTGAACTCGGATGGCTGATACTTCATCTTTTCCTTCCTTCTGTCCTGAATACATCCAGTCTTAGGAAAAATTATGAACAACAGGCAGTAACCAGAGGAGATGAAATAGTGTACATTTGAAGCTTAAGTACACAAGACTGCATGTTCTTGCAAGTTTTCATATTTGCTAAAATTCAGGGAATTGGTTTTAACACCACAAGCTGATTTATAGATGGTCAGCCAAATATTTACAGTACAGTGTGTTTCTAGTGTCTCAAAGGCTCCAGTTTGAGCTTGATAACAGAGATTCAGAATGGAATTGAAGGCTGGAGGGGCGAAGGTAGAGAACAAAAAAAAAGTCAAATCACACCTCACTATTATGACTGAGGAAATTAATTCAAATGGAAAACACGATTAACTATTGGAAGTTAAAGAACAAACAGGTGAACTGGAAATTCACAAATTGGAAACTGAAACAAGCTTTCATATAATCTCTCAAAAGATTCACTGAGAGGCTGGCCTTGACACATCTTATTGTGCATAATTTTCAAAGACCAAAAAAATGTTTGTTTCCTTTTTCAAAAAACTGAGTAAAAGAAGATGAGAAGACGACAACAATCTTTGTAATGGAGCTATGGCAGAGCAGGCTCAGACTCAGTTGGATAGACAGAGCAAAAATAAGTAGCTTAGTTCAAGAATAAAGTTAAGAACTCAAAAGGATTGCGAACTACAGTTACAGAGTGAAAGATAGCCAAATATATACAATGAAAATGAAGAGTAGACAGCTTTGCTCTGGCAACAACTAAAAGAGAAATTGAGAAGAAAAACAGAAAAGGAACAGCAATAATCAAATGGGTGGATAACAATGAGGCATATACTGAAGATAGCTGAAAAAAAGATAAAGAGCAAGATAATGCCTAGAGCTGCACTAAGGGTAAGGTGGCAACAAATGAACAATTTCTTATATCTGTTTAAGAACATAAGAAATAGGAGGAGTCGTCGTCGTCCATCTGGCCCCTCAAGCCTGCTCTGCAATTCAATAAGATCATGGCTGACCTTTTCGCGGACTCAGCTTCACTTAGCCTGTCATATGAGCTAGTGGATACCTTCATAGAAATTAATTTAGCGCTCTCAAATGAATTAGCTCAGCAAATAATTCATGCTAGCTCTATATATAATTTTATGAGCAACTTGTATTTACAATGCATCCTTAATTCTGGGGAGTTGGGTGGGGGGGAGGTGTGATGTGAGAAAGGAGGAAGATGGGTGGTGACACTGTGGTAAATGTCAGTAACCTAGAATGCCAGGGCAATGTTCTGAGGACGTTGGTTCAAATCCCACTATAGCCGATGGTGAAACTTAAATTCAATAAAAATCCGGAATAGAATAGCAACCAGGTAACCACTATCAATTATCATAATTGTCTACCTGGTTCACTACTGCACTTTGCACAAGGAAATCTGCCATCCTTAATTGGTCTGGCCTATATGTGACTCCAAGATCGTTGACGCTTAATTGCCTTGGACAATTAGGAAAAAGCAGTAACTTTCACATCGCAGAAACAAAAAGAAAATGTTGGAAGCCATTTCGTGGGGGTAGAACAACAGAAAACAATGGACAAGGATGTAAAGAAGCAGAGAATAAGTACCTAAAAGTTTGATTAATGAGATAAATTTTAAGAAGTGTCTTAAAAGAGAAGGAAGAAATATAGAGGTTTAGAGGGGAATTTCAAGAGCTTGGGTTAGAAGACTGATAGTACAGCCATTGACGGTGATACCCCAACAACTAGAGCTACAGGAGTGCACAGCTTCAATTGCTGCAATTATTTGAACACATACTGGAAGTACCTTGAACACTGGCAGGCAGACATGATGGGCAAGATGGAAGAAGTCAATAAACCATGTCTGCAAAAACAGCGTTTATGTACCTTGGTTTCAACTGCCCCAACTAGCTTAAGTTTTATTAATACACTATTGAGCTGGAATACAGACTCATGAATGATAATTCTCAATTTAACACTCAATTATGTAACAGGTATGGAATTTAAGAGCACTTGCCATTTTCTATTACTTTGTTCATATATTAACCATCGAAGAACATCTCCATAATTCCTAAAATTCTACAATTCTGCACGTAACTAAAAATATTTTTCTAACTTCAGGATAACAATTTAAGTTTTTGATGTTTGAGTTCAACTTGATACTGTTCATTTGCTGATTAAAAACCACTTAGTTTATTGACTAATCTGCAAAGAGAAAACATCACCATCATGCAAATATAGCCATCAACTACATTCCATGGTTAAGGGAAACTAGAAGGTTGAGCTAGTCTTGGAACCAAGTGACCCATATGATTTTATCATGTCATACAATGCTGCAAACAGTGCTCCAGAATATCAAGAATAGAGAGATATTATTTGTAATCAAGTTAATAGATCCTACAACACTCCGTTTCAAAAGCATACTTTCAGGCAATGACTTCATAACTCACCAATCTCAAAGCTCATTACTTCTAGAATATGCTTGAAACCTAAACCAACAGTTAAACATAGTTCCTTCACAGGCCTCCCAACATATATTAACATGTCATTTCTCTACCTTTCTAGCAAGTAATTTACCAGACTGAATTTGACCTGCTTTTTGTGAACTGTACGTACCTGGGCAATTTACCACTTTCTCAGAAAGGTGTCAGTGTTATTGGAGTGCTAGGAGAGCCCAGTGTGATTAGCCAGTTCAGGAGCACAAGTCTTAGCACTACAGCTGTCATGCAGTCTGCCCTGCTATTTCTTGATATCACAAAGCATTTGAATTGACAGACGTCGGTCAGCTGAGATGGTAGGGACTTCAGCAGCTACCACTCAGTACTTGTATCTGAAGGCTTATCTTTTACACTCCCACACTGGGCTCCACAATTACTCGTCATTAAGGAATGGTAACATGACACTTAAATCTCAATGTGACTAACCAGGATCAACATTATTTTATGAAAGGGAAAGTTTTTGATGATACCACATCAGGAGCACTATGCACCCTTTTAAATTGCCATACATTCAAGTGAGAGACAGGGAGGGAGGGGAGGTTCATTGTAGTTGCAGCTGGATTCCTGGAATGAGAGAAAAGCAGGAAGTCTTCCCCTTATCCCGGAGTGTGCCAGAGGGCCACTGACAGGATGGTAAGTGGTCCAAAAATGAAGAAAATTCTTAATGGAGATTGAATAAGATGGTTACTTATTCTGCACAATTTAGAAGAATGGAAACTTGTAATATTTGTTTACGAAGGTTGATGAGGTGTTGAGAGCTGTTTCCCCTAGTTACCATCTCTAGAATAAGTAGGCATACTCTCAAGGTAAGGAGACCAACACTTTTATCTGAGACAAAAAGAAATTTCTTCGCTTAAAAGGGTTGGAATTCGTTTAAAGAATTGTGTATATTCAAGGCCGAGATCAACCAATGTTTGCCTTCCAAGGGAAACAAGAAGTTCTTGTGGCATAGTGGGTTGTGTCTCTGCTTCTGAGCCAGAAGAGTCTCACCCAAGACTTGATGGCTGAGAAAAGGTGTGTTTGTGGCCTGGCCAAATAGGCTGATCAACTTGCAAATACACACCAACTCCAAGAGGTAAAAGTGACAGTGATTACTGATCAGCCAGATGTTAGAAGGAATATTGGTGCCTCTACATTCATGTAAAAAGTGTGCGCTACCACACCAACTTGCATTCCCAAATTAACTATACCACAACACTGTCAAGGGAGCGGAGTGAAGTGGGGATCAGATGGGAAAATGGAAATGAGGTCCAGGATGAGCCACAATCTTATTTAGTGATGAAACAGTCAAGGGGATAAATGGCCTAATTCTGCTCCCATTTCTTACGGTCACCATGAAGGATCGGTTTGTTCACAGAACCTCCTTCTCCTGATATAGTTATTTAATTGTCTTCCACCATTCATAACTGGAAATGGCAATACTGCAGAACTCTGACCTTCTGTTTCTGCTGTAGCTTCACCAGGTTGGCACCTTATTTTGAAAAGGTAATCTAGGCATTGCTCCTACCATACTTGCGTGCATTTCTTTTGAACCAGGGTTGGCCCACTGGTATGATGATAACGGGTGAGTGAGGAACATGGCATATCATGAGGATGCTGATTATGTTCCATCTTCAGCCGCACAATTTTGCTGCCAAAGATGGAAAGATGGCTACACAAACACCTAACCGACAGCTGCTAAACATTTTCTGAATCTATCCCATTTAGCACAGTGCTGGTGCCACATGCCATGATTAAGGCTGTAATGATTGGACTTCACAGTCCACTAGGACTGTGCCCTGATCACACTCTTCACAGGCAGATACATTTATTACAGGTAGATTTGATAAAGACAGGATCAAGTAGGCTTTTTTTTCCCTCTTTTGATGGATCTCTCGCCACCTGGCACAGATCCAACTTGACATGACATGTCCCTCAAGGCTCAGACAGCTCAATCAATAATGAAATGGCCCAGCAACTCCTTGGTAGATACTCAAGTTACAATTCAGAGTTCATTCAGCACTTCTTTCAAGCTGTTGTCAACATAGAGGACTAATCCATCAGCTGAAGAGGATAAAGGTGGTAACAAGTAAGAACTGCTGTTGCCAACATCTAGTTTGATGACATGAAACTTCATGGGGTCCAGTCAATGTTAACAACTCCCATGGCCACATCTTCCTAGCTGTATGCCACCTATGGTTGAAACATCCTACCAGTAAGGCAGGTAATATCCTGAAATGACAAAGGTTGTGTCTGGCTGCAAGTTATGAGATGCCGGTACAACTAATTCAGTTGCTGCCCAGTCAGAGATAGTTTCACAACTTTAGCACAAGTTTCCAGATGTCAGCAAAGAGAATTTAAGGTTGACTGGGCAGCATATACTTCTGTTACATCAGTGTCCAATTGCCAGATCGATGCTGGGGTCGATCTGGTTTTTGTCTTCTGGTTTGCTGCAGTGCTTTTGAGAAAGCAGAGTGGCTTACCAGGCCATTTCAGAGGTAGCTGAAAATGAACTAACCACACTGCTATAGGAATGGAGTTACCTAGAAGTCCAACTGGAAAAAAATAACAGAATTCCTCCTCTAAAAGAAATTAATTACCAAACAGACATTTATTTCTAATCTGATAGTTTCACAGCTACCATTCATGTTAGCTTTTATTTCCAGAATTAATTAAACAACTGAATGCAAGTTTTTCAGCTGCCGTGGCAGGATTTGAACTCCTGTCTCTGAACATTTAATCCAGGCATCTGGATTGCTAGTCCAATAATGTTTTGCAACTATATTTAGGGTTTAAAGTCACAACTTAGATGCTTTTAGCAATTAAGTAAGGAGATTGAAAATAAGCCAACACAGCGTCTCCACAGACAGATATGATCACAATGCTCAATACACAGCTCTGACTCACCATTGGATACTGCCTGAATATCCAACAGTTTCTCAAAATGCCTTAAATCACTCACTGCACGACACTGAGTAAAAGTTCTAAGAATCCCTGACTTAACATGTAATGAATAGTAAGGTATTGTATGTGGTTCCATTAGAGGTATTTGGTTCCTCGTTTAAGCTTTTCCTCAAAGTTTCTGGGCAGGAAAGCAAAAATTGATACAGCTAGTAATTGCTTTGAATTTGCCAAGTTTCATTAGGAAATTCGAGATCTTTAAAAAGGTACTTTGTTCATACAAAGCAACAAACTCTTATAAGTGGGCTTTGTAGATATTTCAGGCAGCATTCCCATCTGAGCAAGTGAGCCAAAATTGATGAGAGACAGCGTAAACAGAATTCTGTGCCAACATAATTCACCAAAGAGAACAATCACAAAGTGCATGATATAATGCCAATGTACAAAGACATTGAGATTTTTGGTGTAAAGAGGGCACACCCATGTGTTAGATACACAGTCACTAAACACAATAGTACACGCCACTAGAATGTACAAAAGACAAATCAACAGGAAAAGTGTTTTGTTATTTGCAGTGGGAATGTGCATGCAAATGCATAATATGACTTCAGGTTTATAATATTACTTGTGTTCAAAAAGGCGAGTACAATTTATTTCAGGTTTATGAGCTAGAAGCAGCAAGAAGTCTTCCCCTCCTTCCGGAATTTATCCGAGGACTGCCATCTGCAAGACCGAAAAATTACGAGTTGGCAATCAAAAGGCAATAAGGCCATAAGTCTAGAGGGCTCTTGTGGCACAGTGGCAGTGTCCCTACCTCTGAGCTAGGAGGCCTGGGTTCACGACCCTTGTGTCATAACATCTCCAAGCAGGTTATTTAGAATAATACTAGGATTTCCATCCAAAGCAAAAGGAAGGCTGGAAATCCAATTTTGCAAAAGTCATCAGATTTCTGTTTATGGCAGTGTTGGTTATGCATACCTATTTCTACACCAGGAACTTTAGGCTGAACAATACACTGAATGAAAGCAGAAAGGTGATGCAAAATCAAAGATTAGAGTCTCCACAGATTATCCACTGTGACCCCAGGCGCTTATGCCAGTTCCCCAGACCTTCTGCAGTTACGACGAGGAAGATTGAGAGTGTGCCTGCGAAAATTTTATCACCAAAGTGTTTGACTTTACAGAAGTACGCGGGTGAAGTCTTATCATTGTCTTCAATATTTCATATTTTGGAGCATATCACGAAAACAAATACAAAGCAGTACAGGGAAATCTATCAGAAACAAAGTGCTGAAGAAACTGAGCAGGCCCAGCAACATTTGAGGACTGAGAAACAAAGTTAACAATTCAAGTCTGGTATGAATCATATTCAGGACAGTTCTGAAATGCTAACTTTGTTTCTCTTTCCACAGATGCTGCTCGATCTGCTGAGTTCTCCAGCATTTCACGTTTTTATTTGAGATCTCCAGCATCCATGGCATATTGCCTTTATTTAAAAAATGTATTTGAAGTTAACCAATTTAAGACAAGATTTTTTAAAAACTAATATGGGATTTCATTAGGGGGTATATGCTGTACTGTGTTTTCTGCTCCTTTACGCAGTTAAAGAGTGATGACTGGCTCCAGTGCAGTCCTTCATGAATTTCTTGGAATTTAACAATGATAATGCCTAAAGGTTGAAGAGAACAGCCACTCTTTGGAAGCTGCAAGAGAAATTTAAATAGACAGAACTGCAATGTAGAAGCTGTATAATTCCACCTTAAACATAACTGTGCTACACTATCAAAAGCTTTCAGCTGCATCTACAATACTGCAAAAAGCTTGAAATGTATTACGCCTGAAATGAACGCTACTCAATTTGTTGAGGAATTCCTGCCCAAGGGTGTACTCAATCCCAAATTTACAATGACATTCATGGTACTAAGTTAGATACTGCAACATTCAAGAATTTTTAAAAATTTCTTCAAGGGTTGTTGTGAGCTGCTTTCTTGCACCACTGCAAACCATTTGGTACAGATATATCCATAATGCCACTGAGGATAGAGCTTCAGGATTTTGACCTGAAGAAATGGAAACATCTTTCCAAATCAAGATGGTGAGCAGCTTGAAGGAGAATTTGCAGGTGTTGTTCTCCTGTATCTGCTGCTCTTGTCCTTCTTAATGTTACTCGTCATGGGTTTGGAAAATGCTGCCTAAGGAAGTTGGTGACTTTCGGCAATGTATCTTGTAGATGACACACACTGCTGTCACTAAGCTTCAATACTGGAAGGAGCGAATTTTGTGGATGCAATGCCTAACAAGCAGGCTTCTTTGTCTTGAATGATGTCAAGCTGCTTGAGTGTTTTTGCAGCTGTACTCATCCAGGCAAGTAGGTAGTATTCCATTGCACTCCTGACTTTGCCTTGCAGATCATGGACAAGCTTTGGGGAATTAGCTGATGTCCTTTTGTAGCCATAGTATTTACATGGCTAGACCAATTTAGCTTCTGGTCAATCGTCAAACTGCACCTTGCTTCACTTTTTGATAGCTGTCAAGACACAGTTATCATCTTTTAACTGTACTGCAATTACATATTGATTGGCTTCAAGTAAAAGTAATAAATAATTTGGATTGCTTGGAGCAGGTAAATCAAATTAGGTATCCTACATACTTTAGGCGTGTACATAGTAGGAATCTGATCTAATCTGTACATACGTGACACAAATGGACAAAGGTTTGCTCAGATTAATTAACAGAGTTACACTGAATATTTTCATTAGTTTTATTTCGTACGTGCCAAATTCTTAAGTCCTACCATTTACATCCTCACTGTCAAGAAAACATTAACTGTTTGAGGAAAAGGGTCACACAGCGAATGGGAAGAGGGAAGAAAGGGAAAGGATACCATTTTAGGTTAAAAGTTCTCATATTCTACTTGTTTTACATGTCACAGCACATTTTTGCTGTCAGGTTCTTTAAGACCATGATAATCTTTTTTAAAATTGTCAAATTTCCACAGTAAATATGTACTTTTGATTCTTTATGATATCTCCTTCCAACAAAGGAAAATATTCAAAGGTTAACACTTTCCTTCCAAAGGCTGCAACTTTTCCGGTGTATTGCAGATAGTTTAAAAAAGGTTCGCTAAATATGTCTCACGGAATTCTGTTTTGAACTGATACACAGAACTAGTCTGTCCAGCTGTAAAGTTATCTTTTGTGACAGGAAATCATAGATTTGCTGGACCCTGTGACTTCATATTCAGTTGTTGGATCAAGATTCCGTCTTCTGCTATGTTATTTTATTATTGCTGGATAAGAACACTAAGATGCCTTTTTGCAATTTCAGAAAAAATAACAGTAATATGATATTTTTGCAACCCATATTACAAATTAATAAATCTTACTGAAACTTACAAAATTCTTACAGGGTGAAAAAAGTCAGATGTTTGCCCTGGTTAGTGACTTTAGAACCAGGGGCATTAATCTCAGTATATGGGACAGCTCATCTAAGATTGAGAGGAGGAAGAATTCACTTGGAGGATAGTGCATCATTGGGATTCTCTACCCAAATGTGCTGTGGAATCTCAAATCATTGAGCAGATTGAAGACTGATATTGATAGGTTTCTGGAGACTAATAACATTAAGGCATATGGAAATAGTGCAGGAAAATTAGTGAGGAGATGATGGACTGAAAATCTACTCTTTTTCCCATGTCCCTAAGATTTAGCCAGAAGTCTGTATGTTTAGGCAATATGTCACTTTGTCTCTAATTTCTTATACTAAAATGATTTAAATGCTTCAAACCCTGGCTATTTTTCATGATGCGCGAGAAGAAAGAAAGTCCAGTAATTTATATGGCACTTTGCACAATCTCAGGACGTCCAAAAGCATTTTACAACCAATAAAGGTACTTCTGAAATGTAGTCACTATTGCTATGTAGGAAATACAGGGATAAAATTTCAGGAA
>NC_063340.1:60697885-60708329 GCF_021869965.1 Rhincodon typus
GGAGGGGATAGGTGGGAGGAAGAACAGGTTAGGGAGGCAGGGACGAGTTGGACTGGTTTTGGGATGCGGTGGGGGGAGGGGAGATTTTGAAACTTGTGAAATCCTGTGTCTCCGCCTGCTCCTGCCCCACCGAACTGATCTCCAACTATCTCGACTCCATTTTCTCCCCCTTGGTCCAGGAACTCCCTACCTATGTCCGTGACACCACCCACGCCCTCCACCTCCTCCAGAACTTCCAATTCCCCGGTCCCCAACACCTCATCTTTACCATGGACGTCCAGTCCCTCTACACCTGCATTCCCCATGCAGATGGCCTTAAGGTCCTCCGCTTCTTCCTGTCCCGCAGGCCCGACCAGTCCCCCTCCACTGACACCCTCATCCGCTTAGCCGAACTCGTCCTCACACTCAACAACTTCTCTTTCAATTCCTCCCACTTCCTACAGACAAAGGGGGTAGCCATGGGTACCCGCATGGGCCCAAGCTACGCCTGCCTCTTTGTAGGTTACGTGGAACAATCCCTCTTCTGTACCTACACCGGCCCTAAACCCCACCTCTTCCTCCGTTACATTGATGACTGTATCGGTGCCGCCTCGTGCTCCCACGAGGAGCTCAAACAGTTCATACACTTCACTAACACCTTCCACCCCAACCTTAAATTTACCTGGACCATCTCTAACACCTCTCTCCCCTTCCTGGACCTCTCTGTCTCCATATCGGGCAACCACCTAGAAACCGATATTCATTTCAAGCCCACCGACTCCCACAGCTACCTAGAATACTCCTCCTCCCACCCACCTTCCTGCAAAAATGCTATCCCCTATTCCCAATTCCTTCGCCTCCGCCGCATCTGCTCCCAGGATGAGGCATTCCACTCCCGTACATCTCAGTTGTCCTCGTTTTTCAAGGACCGTAACTTCCCCTCCTCGGTGGTCGAGAACGCCCTCAACCGTGTCTCCCACATCTCCCGCACCTCATCCCTCACACCCCGTCCACGCAATAAAAACCAAAAAAGAATCCCCCTCGTCCTCACGTACCACCCCACCAACCTCCGGATCCAACGCATCATTCTCCGACACTTCCGCCATCTGCAATCCGACCCCACCACCAAAGACATCTTTCCCTCCCCACCTTTATCTGCTTTCCGGAGGGACAACTCTCTCCGTGACTCCCTTGTCCGCTCCACGCTCCCCTCCAGCTCCACCACACCCGGCACTTTTCCCTGCAACCGCAGGAAGTGCTACACCTGCCCCCATACCTCCTCCCTCACCCCCATCCCAGGCCCCAAGAAGACTTTCCACATCAAGCAGATGTTCACCTGCACATCTGCCAATGTGGTATACTGCATCCGCTGTACCCGGTGTGGCTTCCTCTACATCGGGGAAACCAAGCGGAGACTCGGGGACCGCTTTGCAGAACACTTACGCTCGGTTCGCAACAAACAACTGCACCTCCCGGTCGCGAACCATTTCAACTCCCCCTCCCATTCCTCAGACGACATGTCCATCCTGGGCCTCCTGCAGTGCCACAACGATGCCACCCGAAGGTTGCAGGAACAGCAACTCATATTCCGCTTGGGAACTCTGCAGCCCATTGGTATCAATGTGGATTTCACAAACTTCAAAATCTCCCCTCCCCCTACCACATCCCAAAACCAGCCCAGCTCGTCCCCACCTCCCTAACCTGTTCCTCCTCCCACCTATCCCCTCCTCCCACCTCAAGCTCCACCCTCATCTCCTACCTACTAACCTCATCCAGCCCCCTTGACCTGTCCGTCCTCCCTGGTCTGACCTATCCCCTCCCTAACTCCCCACCTACACTCACCTCTACTGGCTCCATCCCCACCTCTTTGACCTGTCTGTTTCCTTTCCACCTATCTTCTCCTCTATCCATCTTCTATCCGCCTCCCCCTCTCTCCCTATTTATTTCAGAACCTCCCCTCCCCCATTTCTGATGAAGGGTCTAGGCCCGAAACGTCAGCCTTCCTGCTCCTATGATGCTGCTTGGCCTGCTGTGTTCATCCAGCTCTACAGCTTGTTATCTCTAATCATAAGCTGCTTGTTCTCCTGTCGTTATCTGTTTAGTTAAGAAAATAAATAAAAACTAACCAAAGTATTATCTGTGCAAAGGATGTGGGTATTAGTATCCTGATGCCCAATTATGGAAGACATTTTGAGCCTGTCAAGGGACAAAATATTGCACTTGGTCATAGAAAATCTTCCTGGTTTGTTAAACAGAGATATCACATGATGGAATACGGGAACAATTCTATCGCCTTCCCTGTTACAAGTGATGACTGTTCATCGTGATTCTTCCAAATTTTGATTATTGTTTTGCTTCTTTTATATTTTAATCAAAAAATAGGTGTCAAGGTCATATTGAGGCCTCCTGACCAGTACTTCAACTTTAGAAGCCTACAAGCTGAAATAATTTGTCAGTGAACTCCTATTTGCTAATTTCTGTTTTGATGGTACATGCATGTGGTGATATGTGAACAATCATGAGCCACCTTACAACAGCTTATATGAAGTATGGCTTTACTGTTGGAGCCATAAGACTGTAATACATTCCCAGGTAAGGGTTATACTCCACTAACTAACACTATCGGTGATCATATGCTTACCAGTGTTGTACCCTGTCAAGTCCATTGATACTGAAGCATCATCGGGAATTATCAAGCTCAGTTTAATATTTTTAACAAAACAACATTGCTTTGTATGTTTGTATGTAAAATGTGAAAGACACATTCATGTCATGTTAAGAAACTGAATCCCTTTCACTTAAGGTGTCCAAGATGACTAGTCAAAAACTGTGATGCCAACTCTATTTGTAAGAGGAAAAATGTGACCAAGCAAGCGCAGGTATGTTGATGAAAATGGCTAGGCCACAATTGTCAGCCCGTGTGCTAATGGATAAATTGCAAAGATTTTTTTGTGACATAGTGACAACTGGGAAGAAATGTATTTGTCATAAGTAACAACTGCTTAAAAGTGAGTCGGAAGGAAAAATTAATGTTTGTAAGTGGAAGCAGAAGGTGTTTGGCACACTTTCCTTCATTGGAGTGGGATGTCATGTTGCGGCTGTGCAGAACATTGATGAGGCCACTTTAGGAATACTGCGTTCAATTCTGGGCTCCCTGCTATTGGAAGGATATTGTTACGCTTGAGAGGGTTCAGAAAAAATGTACAAGGATGTGGCAGGGATCGGAGAATTTGAGTTATAGGGAGAGGCTGATTAGGCTAGGGCTATTTTCCCTGGAGTGTCGAAGGCTGAAGGGTAACCTTATAGAGGTTTATAAAGTCATGAGGGGCATGGATAGGCTGAACAGCCCAGGGTCTTTTTCCCAGGGTAGGGGAGTCCAGAACTAGAGGGCATAAGTTTAATGTGAGTCATGGAAGATTTAAAAAGGACTTGATGGGCAACTTTTTCACACAGAAGGTGGTGCATATATGGGATGAGCTGCCAAAGGAAATGGTGGGAGCGTGTCCAATTATGACATTTAACAGGCATTTGGATGGGTACATGAATAGGAAGGGTTTGGACAGATATGAGCCAAATTCTGGCAAATGAGACTAGATCAGTTTGGGATATCTGGTCGGCATGGATGCATTGGACCGAAGGGTCTGTTTCCATGCTGTAAAACTCTATCTCTGATTCTGACTCAGTTTGTTCTAGATAAGAAAACCGGACGAGCAGCCGTCCAAAGAGGCATTTCTGACTTTATGGCCGTTAACTTTGTCGGTGTCATATATAAATGCTGGCTGAAAAATCAGAATCCCTAAAGTATGGAAAGAGGCCATTTGGCCCATGGAGTTTGTGCCAACCCTCCAAAGAGCAGCCTAGCCAGACCTGCACGTGTTTGGACTGTGGGAGGAAACTGGAGCACCTGACAGAAACCCATGTAGATACGGCAAGAACGTGCAAATTATTTTATTAAAATTTGTCCTGAAGTGTCCAGGGATTTGTAGGTTAGGCGGGTTAGCCATGGTAAAAACCCCCACGCGGGGTTACGGGATTGGATTGGGATGCTCTTTGGAAAGTTGGTGAAAACTTAATGGGCCAATTGGCCTCTTTCTGCTCTGTTGGGATTCTGTGATTCTTTAAACATGTGTTCCTCCACCGAGGCAGAGCTTAACAGGGTTCATCATGAAAAAGAGTGGACAGACCTTGACATTATTGAGTCTAGATTCGTACAGGACTTCCAATCACAGAGCAGCCTCCTTTTTGCTAATTAGGCATTGGCTATGACCCATCTGGTAAAGATGAGAGTGATCCACAGTTCTTTTTTAATTCATTCACTCATGAATGAACTTATTGCCTGTCCCTAGCTGCCCTTGAGATGATAGTAGTGTGATGCCTTTTTGAACCACTGCAGTCCGTAGATAGACTCTCAATGCCCTTGGCAAGGCAATTCCAGGATTTTGACCCAACAACACCCAAGAGATAGCAATATATTTCCAAGTTAGCGTGGCAAGTGGCCCGGAAGGGAGCTTGTAGATGACAGTGTTACTATGTATCTAGTGCCCTTCTCTTTCTAGATGGAAATAGTCATGGGTTTGGAAGGCTCTGTCTAAGGATCATTGGTGAATTTTTGTAGTGAATCATGTAGGTAGTACGCACTGCTGCTAGTGAGCATCGGTGGTGAACAGATTGGATGCTTGTGGATGTAGTGCCAATTAACGGACTGCATTGCCCTGATGGTGTCAAGCTTCTTGAGTGTTGTTGGAGCTGCATTCATTCAGGCAAGTGGAGAGTATTCCTCCACACTGCTGACTTGTGCCTTGTCGGTGGTGGACAAACTTTAGGGAGTTGGGAGGTGAGTTACTTGCTGCAATATTCCTGGCCTCTGACCTGCTGTTGGGTAGACACTACATTAACAAAGCAAGCACAGTTCAGTCTGTAGCCTATGGTAACTCCCAGAGTGGAGGATTCACTAATGGTGACGCTGTTGAATGTCAAGATGTGATGGTTAGATTGTCTGTTATTGGCAATGGTCATTGCTTAGCATTTGTGTGGTGCAAATGTTACTTGTCAGCCCAAGCCTGGATACTGTCCAAGTTTTGTTGCATTTGGACATGGACTGCTTCTTTCTGAGGAGTAACAAATGATGTTGAACATTGTGCAGTCATTGCTGGGCGTTCCCACTTCTGACCTTGTGATGGATGGAAGCACAAATTTTGACTAATGTGAACAAAATGTTACCTCAGAACAGCAGTATGGAGCATTTCTGAAGAAGGGTCTAGACCCGAAACGTCAGCTTTCCTGCTCCTCTGATGCTGCTTGGCCTGCTGTGTTCATCCAGCTCTACACCTTGTTATCTCAGTATGGAACCTTAGTTCATTTGTAACATCAACCAATAATTGAATATTTTTTAGAAAGAATAGAAAGACAGTGTATCTTTTTGAAATGTAAATTATTGACTGTGTACAAAATTATCTGACTCATTTCCCTATATTCTGAAACCACTCCATCTTTTTCTAAACATTAAATTACTAATGTATATTGTCAAGCCTATTTAAAGCCTGTTGGGGGTCACATCTAAGCCTCAGGACAAAAGGTCATGATTAATTGTTCTTCCAGGTCAATTTATGCAATATTCACATTATTTTGTTGGCCCATTGCAAGCACTGATATCATTTTAATTATTAGTGTGCTTTCCCATGTCTGAATAATGTATATTCAGAGACTGTTAAGATTGTTAAAAGGTATTTTTTTCCACATTGAAATAGTATTGCGTTAGTAATTTCAATTTGAAGTTTTGAAACAACATTGAATTCACATTTGTCAATTTTAGTATTTCAGTTCATCGTGCTGAAGATTTTTAGATCACATTTTGGAAGATAGTGTTGTAAGCATGATGTGGCTGTGGGCTCAATTATTTTCACACAACATTCATTTGTACTGAGTGTGACGATACCATGGCTTTAAGTGGTGTATTTTGTCCTGTTTATTATGGACAAAGGTTGAGACAGGGGTACTGAGCAATCTGCTCCAAAGCCAATAAAGTAAACTGCTTGTGAGGTCTTGGGTTTTTTAAAAAGTTGGAACAATAGAAACAGCCTGAATGGTTGGAGTCTAACTCCTACTGAACCTGGCTCATTTTTAGTTTTAGCCTTCAATAGTAGTTGCTGGGGTCTTGCAACTAGATGTGGAAGCTCTTCTTCCTTTTTCTTTTCCAGCTAAAAACTGGGGTCATCTTCCTGCTGCTAAAATTGCATTTGAAGCAATGTATTTTATTGACTTTGCCTTTGCCAAGGGTGTGTTTATGAGATGTTACTATATTGGAGCAGTTACTGTTAAGTAGTTAAGTAATCTATTATTCTGTTGAGTTTTCCAACAGAGTTAAGTTATTCAAAAATTTTTTTGTTGAATAAATATCTACAGTGTATGAGTAAAGTGTGCTTCCCTTCAAGCCTGGTAGTTTGACTAAGCGAATTGCATCTGGAGCACAATGATTGGCAGTTGCCTTCAAAATAAGAAAAAGTTAGGGTCCAGGCTATTATCTTCATATATTTTGATAAATTTGATCTGGTCCATAACATGACCCAATAGACTGTCATCTGTGACTTCCTTTCTGATTGTTGTATATTAGTCTAACATTTCTTTCAAATAGTAGCTGTCTTTATGGTGGGTAATTGGATACATTCCAATAGTTAAAAATGAAAGCTAGATTTGTGATGCAACCTCAGAACATTCACAGTGCTTTGGCACCTCTGAAATGTAGTCACTCATATTTTGGAAATAACGATTTTAATCATAATATGTTGATCCTTTGCCACCTCACACATTCTGGCGTTGGTAATTTAAATTCCAACTGCTGATCTCCTATCATCAACTCTCAGTCACTGAACCTTGCTTTGGATGACAGCTTACCACAATGTGTCTCTCTTTTGGGTTCTGGTTGTTCTCTGATGTCCAGATGTTGGCGTTAAGCTTGGAAAAGGTAAGCGCTCTTTGTATGTAATACAACTACCATGCTTGCACGGTCAGGGTATTGCAGAGGATGGTGCCGTGTTACACAAAAACCTGACAAACTGCAGCTGGCAAAAATGCGGCTCCACTGGAGCACTTAAATAGGAACAGAAGTAGGGCATTCAGCCCCTCAAGCCTGTTCCACCATTCAGTGAGATCTTAATTAATCTGTGACCTAACTCCATATACCTGCTTTTCCCTTTAATACCTCTGCTTAACAAAAATTTACCTATCTCTGATTTTAAATTAACTGAGTCAGCCTCCACTACCATTTGTGGAAGAGATTTCCAAACATCTACCGTTCTGTATGTCGAAGTGCTTCCTAAAGTTTCTCCTGAATGGTCTGGCCATAATTCTTAGATTATACCCCCTAGTTCTAGAATCCCCACGTAGTGGAATTTGTTTATCGTTATTTACCCTGTCAATATCTTGAAGACTGTGATCAGATCACTCCTTAACCTTCTAAATTTTAGAGAAAACAGGCCAGATTTGTATAATATCTCCTCTTAACTTCACACCTTGAAGTCCATGTATCATTCTTCTAAACCGTCCAAGGCTGATCTATTCTTCCTTAGAAGTAGTGCCCATATCTGCTCACAGCACTCCAAATAGAGTCTAATCGGGTTGTATATATTTGCAGCATAACTTCTGCATCCTTGTACTTCAGTCCTCCAGATATGCAGTCCAGCATTCCGTTAGTTTTCTCCATTATCTGCTACACCTGTTTGTGACATTTTAAAGATCCTTGGACCTGAACTCGCAAGTCTCTTTAGACATCCACTGTATTTATCTTTATACCATCTAGAAAGAAACTTGGTCTGTCCTTTTTTCAATTCAAAATGGATAACCTCATGTTTGTTCAAGTTACAGCAGAAAAATATCTGTTAAATGGCCCTGGCCCCTCTTGAGCTAATTAACCCATAGCTTTCAGGAAATGTTGTGAATTCCTGTTTCTCTAAACCAGTGGTCCAGTATTGGTGCCAATCTTTTGATGTCTCGAGCCCCTCCTCCCCCACAACTTCTTCCTACCATATTCAATTTGATCTCACTTCCCTCGTTTTTGTGTGCAACATTACAGTTTACAAGGTATGCAGGATCCCTGCCTGTCACTAGTTAAACCACAACGTAATTGTTAACTGGGTGGTCTTTGCTGCTTGATGGGTGTTCCATTTACTCTGTTAAACTTTTAAAGTCTCCCCAACAATGCAGCCTTGATCTATTGTCCATTCTTGGGTCTGTATTTTCCACTGCTTATCCTATCTTAAGTCTCACCGTTTGGCTTAGTCCCATATTTTTGGCCAGTCATCAAGCAGCCCCTTCCCCATACCCCACACCCTGCTGGCAAGGTACCAATTAATCACAGTTTGATCTGCAACTGTACTTGCAGTCTTCGAGTATGCAAAAGCAAAATCCTGCAGACGCTTGCAATCTGAATTAAAATCACATAATGCTGAAAACATTTAGCAACTGTGGCAGCACCTATGGGGAAGTACATGGCTGTGACCTTTTTTCCAGGCCTGGGAGAAGTTACGGATATACGCTTTTAAGCAAGTACAAAGGTGGGGGCAGGGTGTGATAGCTTTGAGAAAGAGAAAGATTTGTGATAGGCTGGATACAAGTAATGATGTGGAGGTGCTGGTGTTGGACTGGGGTGAGCAAGGTCAAGTCACATGACACCAGGTTATAGTCCAACAGATTTATTTGAAATCGCAAGCTTTCAGAGCGCTATTCCTTTGTCAGGTGAAGTGAAGAAAAGCACACAGGCCTATAAATTCTGTGTCCGCATGCTTTTCTTCACTTCACCCGACAAAGGAGTAGTGCTCTGAAAGCTTGATTGCAAATAAACCTGTTGGACTATAACCTGGTGTTGTGTGACTTCTGACCTTGGATACAATAAGAAAGTGCTTTGTGAGCATAATCAGAAAAAAATTATCTGAATTCAAAGAAGGAGATATTAGGATGAAAGACTAATTACGTGAATAAAGTGATGGGTTTAAAAAGTATCAGAAAGATGAGAGAGGTGGGGAGAGCCTTCTGAACCTTTTAAGCCTAAAAACATCCTGAGGGTGAGGAAATTGGTGCTTGGACTGTGTGTATCTGGGGAATAGAAATAGCCAGAGTTGCAAACATGCAATTTTCTTAATGGCTTAAGTTATGGAAGGCTAGAGGAGTTTGGAATTTTGTGTTTGGAAATGTTTTAAAATGTAAATTGTTGCATGGGAATGAAATGTAAAGCACAGAGGGCTTCTTAATCTTCACAAAGTAAAATTTTGCAAAGAATGTGCAAACACAACATGCTTTATTTAGATGAGCTTCTGGTAATGCCCTGTATGTCTTTAAAAGGTTGTTGAGATATGTCACTGATTTGTCTTGAAATTGCTGTTTTTGAAGCTAGAAAGAAGCTTAGAGGTAGAATCCTATATAATACACAATTTAGCCTTTGGAATGTTGGTTGGCATTTATATATTGGCCCTTGCCTTAATGCTCTTGAAACTAAGTTGTCTAGGATTTGCAACTTAAATTTCTCAACTTGTATATTTTAACATTGCTGAACTTCTACAGGCTAGTTTTTTTTCTAGGTATTTGGAACTGGAGCCTATTTTTGTGAAAGCTATTTATAATAAAATATGAAATTACTATCAGTTTTGCTGCAGTAAAAATTTTTTTTGAAATAAATTCTCTTGGCACTCTTTGTGTTAACCTTGGTTTATTTCTCATATTTTCATAAGGCCACTTTGCTTTAAAATGCGTTTTAGTGGATGATTGGATAATTTTACTTCAGTTCTAAATTGGCGTACCACTTTTCTGCTTTGTTTGGAAATTTTTGTTTACAGGACTGTTGGTCTGGGTTCAAGTGTTTTAAATCAACTGTTGGAGGAGGAATACAGGAATTTAATTCAGTGCAGTAAACATCCTATTTAAGAACCTTCTTTTGCTTATTTTGAGTTTTAAGACCTATTGAATACTTAAAAGCAATACACACAATACCATATTCTGAAATATTCCCCTTATGGTAATATATTATACTGAACATTTTGATACAGGACATATTCCAAAGTGTCTGCATCAAGCAGGAGTTTAGAAACATAAACATGGAAATGGGCTCAATTGAGACAAGTGCAAAGTAATAAATACACAATTTTTCTTCTAAAGTATACAACGCGGAATGTGTGAAGAATGAGCACTTCCTAGCATTAACTAACAAGTTTAATTACTTCCGTGCAAATGAAATAGAAGTACTGCATAGACTAACAGAACCCCACAAATAAATTTGCAGGAATAGTTTGTGTTCATCCCACATTTGCTGGGAGACTAGAGTGCAATCTACTGACCATCATGGAAGAGTCACCAGACATCAAGAGCTTTTCAGAGGTGGTGGGCAACTTAATGGGATGTCCGAGATAGTAGGAACTGCAGATGCTGGAGAATCCGAGACAACAAGGTGCAGGGCTGGATGAACACGGCAGGCCAAGCA
>NC_063340.1:60708829-60742237 GCF_021869965.1 Rhincodon typus
TATCTCAGATTCTCCAGCATCGGCTGTCTCCTACTATCTCTCGGCCTTTGATAATGTGTGTTTTTGCGAACATTTTCACAGTGTTATAGGAGCTGCACCTGCATTACTGAAAACAAAATTTTCTATTCTGCACATCAGGACTACACTTGTAAGTGCTATATTAGTTTAAACTACAAGTCAAACCATACTGTGCCTAATATGCATAATTACTGCTTTTGGCTTTAAATTTTGATTTTTGCAATATCAGTGAAAGGATGGATGTAATTTCCTCGTCCTGATTTGTTTAGTGATATCTGTATGCTTTAGTCAGAAGGTTCACCATGTTAGTATAAAACTGAAGAATCACATTAAGCTTTTATTGAAAATGTGTCTTTTTTTAAAAAAGAAGTCAATTTACGACAATGTGTGCAGTCTAGGAAATTTCATACCAATGAGACAAACTAATGCATTACTAATGGTTCCTTTTTGGAACTATTATCACAACACTCATGAAAGTGGTCTCTATGAAGTTGACATGCTTTAAGTATGAATAGTAAACTTGTTTCTCAGTTTTGCGTATGACTAAAACAAAATGAGACTGTGTGTAGCTAAACCCATAGGTCTGGATTTAAGTGTAACCTATGAAGCAAATTTAAATTGACTTTCAATGTACGTATCCTCAACAGATGCAAAAAGAAAATTGCTTGATGAACACCATGTCCCAGAATTTTAATCTTTTACTTCTCATCACGTATAGAACTGAAGTGTTATTTAAAACAAAAATGAAATAAAAGTTGTTGCTGCAGGAAGACGTATTTTGTCAAAGATCTTTTTTTCTTACACTCATCAGGACATGTCATAAGAATACAAATTCAAGGGGAAAATCAATGCTGCATGAAAGGAGAGTACCAACTTTGTTGCTGTGTGCACCCTTGTGGAGGCGTAGCTGTTGAGAAAGCATCCACTAATGCTAATTGACAGTCAACAGCCAGGCTTTGACCAATCAGAGTCAACATGTCTGGTTTACCATTTAAGCCCCCTTGTGTTTTTAAACTAAGATTTTGAAACAAAAGCCTTTCTTCTAGTAAGCATTCGTCCATTTCCTTCCTTTAGAAAGGTTTGTTTTTGTGTTTCACCAGCTAAGTGACGCATTCACGAATTTCATAAATTTTCCATTTTATAACTAGACCCAAGTTTGATCTGTGCCTAATCCTTTGATAATATGCCTGATTGAATTTTCCCAGTTTCAAAATATCCATATTTATCACAATCTTCATGGCAGTATCAGCACTATGGGTGTACCTCCAGTTACGTGATTCAATAGGTGGCTAACTACTATCTCCTTGAGGGCACTTGGGCATCACTGGCACTTATTGCCTACATGTAATTGACAAAATGAGTTCTAGGGTAGTCTTATAATTTAGTTCACTTAATTCAAGGAATAGGGCATGTAAGGATATTTTTAGGCTTCCTCCAATAAACAATTTTACAGCTTTCTTGTGATAAAGATCAAAACTGTACCCTGTAGTCTAACACGCCTGAAGAATGTCAGAGCTTTAGCAGCATTAGTTTAGTGCTCATCATAATTCACAAAAAAGATCTAAAATTTGTGCTGTTTGAAAAGCCAAAAACCATATCCAGAAATGTTAATCTCTGGCATTGTAAAACTAATATTTCAAAAATAGATCAAAATACAAATTCTTATTTTCAATTGAAAATAAGAATTAGTATAATTTAGCATATTGCATTCAACTACTACCAGACAAAGAGTTGCATTGTTGGATATTAGCTGACAGGTAATCTCCAAGAAATGCCATATACAATGGCCGGACACTTGCATTAGATCCAGTCCATTTGTGATTGTTCACAATTCTCCTGAGAGAGTAGTTTAGAAGAAATGAAAATTTAAGTAATTATGAAACATTCATCAAATGAGCAGTTGCTCAAAGGGCATCACTTTTCATTGGATGGATGCACTTTCTATCGATTGTGATTTTATTTAATCAGAAAATCCCCGATTTTGCTGCCAAAGTAATAGTGAGTTAATAGCATCCAGTGACTCCACATTCTTTCACTGCTATAACCTCCACAACATTGCCCATTTCCTACTCTGCCTCAGCTTATCTGTTGCTGAAACTTGCATCCTTACTTTCTTGCCTCTAACCATGATAATCCAATACTCTCCTGAATGACCTCTGTCCTTGCACTTTTGGTAAATTTAAACTGAACTACAAGCCTATTGGTTGTTATCTTAACTTGCACCAAGTGTAAGGAAACACCTCTATTTTAAAATTCCCGTTGATGTCTTTCAAATCAGTCCACAGACTCACTCCTCTATATCACTTCAACATTTTTCAGGTCAAATCTTGAAAATCAGTGTGCATATCCAATTTTGCCTTATTTGCACATCTTCTGATTTTCATTGGATTCTCTACCATTTATAGCCATGCTTAATTGCCTAAGCCAGAATGATGCAATTCTTTCTCTCTCAACCTCTTTCTCCCTTCCCTTGACAGTCCTTTTAATCTTCCTCTTTAGCCACCTATGCTAATAGCACCGTTTGTTTCGTGACAGTGAAGTTTGTCAGTGCTCCTGTAAAGTGTCTTGGATTATTTTGTGAAAGGCACTGTATCAGTGAAATTTGTTCTGATTTGAAAATTGTCCAGTGACCTGTGACAAGGAAGAGAGAGACCCTATGAATTGCACATCATCACAAGTTACTGGTTGATTTCTACCTCACGAAAACAGCAGCTTACTCTTAACCTTCCAGCGAGTTTCATGAAATTACTGCATTTGTATATTAATTGTCAATTAGACTCATCACACCAAGTTAGGGTGAGTACTTAACAGCATTAGTACATCTTTGACAAAAGATACATTCTTGTAATGGCACATAACTTATCTGACTCAGAAAATAAATAATTTGTGATGTGTAGTTAGTCTCCTTTCTACAGGTGATAAATTGTTGTGGATTTTTCAAATTCAACCCTTTTAATTTATTCTTCTTTTCAATTTTTCAATATAATCATTCTTTGCCTCTTTTTATTTTCCTTTTTATCACTGCTGTAATTACTTCCTGCTCCATCATTTCTGTTTCTCACTCAATCTTAAATCTCACTGGTTAAGGAAGTAAGCCATCAGTAGAAGGTCATTGACAGTTCACTTACCATGCTACACCTTTATGAACATACACATTCAGCAACTTAAGAGGCAAAACAGCAAAAGTTGCCAGTGATGTTGTATGTCTCAAGACTGGTGGCAATATCTGGACTGATGTGAATCAAGCAGGAAATGAGGTGAATTTGAAAAATTAATAATGAATTGTGACTTATCTGGAAAGTGTTCAGGAATTTTTGCTAGTTACTATTAAGAGCAGAATTGGACCTTAGATAATTATGTGAAAGCTGTGATAATTCAAAATATCTCTACATTAGTTATTTCAATAACGCCTTTTTCCCACTTTTGTTGTACTGAGTTGACTGATACAAGTTGATCTTTTTCAAGGTTTGATTTTTTTATTATATTACATTGATTTATTGATTGGTTGGTAAGTGGACTCTGGTAGAGGCATTGCCCTGGGGAACATACCAGTTAATGCTGACCGAAAGTAAACTGGTGCATTTTTCATCGCAACACCTCAAACAATTTGCATCTTTCTCTCATACAGGATAAATGTTGGTTTTCCTTTCCTTGATATTCTTGCAAATTGTCCTGATGGATGCAAGATGAAAAGCTGTAATAATGTCTTTGCTTTCAAAAATAAAGTTCTGTACTTCCAAATGACTTCACGTATTTGTTTTTTGTCTGAACAGTAATATTGCCACCTTGGATATTTTTGGATTACAAATGTGTGTGTAGGTGTCCATATTCGCTTGATGTGTTGAGGAAAATCTAGATATTTTTAAAGCAGACTTACTTAGTGGATGAAGCCATGTAACTTCATCTATCGAATGCTTTATATCTCTAAGAAGGTAAGAATTATAAATTATAAATTGAGATAATCTAAGAATGCTTTATATGTCTTCTTTGAGATATGCTCTTGCAAAACTTAAATGTGGATTGTTAAGTCTTTTAACGGAATGGTTATGGTGACTTAGGTGTTTGTATTGAATTATCCAAACACTATTAAAATATGCAGAGGTGCAAATACTGAAGTGGATGTGTGGAGTGATTTGAAATGATAACATCAAACCAGAACATTCATGGGATCTGTGACAATTCTGGGTGCATTGAGAAAAGTAATTGACAAACGTTATTCAGAATAAAAATGTGTCATTTAGTCCTTCCTGTCCATTGTTGATATTTTTGCTCCATTTGAACTTTGTAATGTAAAGCTGAGCGTAACTCTCTATTCCCTTCTCACTCATATCTTGCTTCCACTTAGATATTTGTTTCAACTATTCTCTGTGGTGCTGAGTTCCACCACACTCGATTCTCTGCATAAAGATGTTTTTTCTGTATTACTTATTTGTTTTTTGGTTGCCGCCTTGTATTGATGGTTTTGAGTTTTTTTTTCCCAAGTAAAAAACCTTTTCCTTGAAACTGTCATAATTTTAATGATTGTAATAATTTGAAAAATAATTTATAATTTTGAGAAAAGGGTCCCAGCCTGCTCAATGTTTCCTGTTTCATATAACCTCACAGCTGTGAAATTAACATTGTAAATTTTTTTGCTCCCTTGCCTGGACCTCATTATATTCCTTTTGTAATACAGCAACTAGAATTTTACACACTATTCTAAAGTTCAAACCAAGTTTAGCATGGCTTTTATACTTTCCAATTCTATCTCCCTCGATAGAGTTTGGCCTGCTTTAATTGCAGTCTGTCTGTGTTACCACTATTTTTTAGTGGTTTTTACATTTGTACTTCCAGATCCCTTTTTGCTCCTCTGACCTATGCGCAATAAAGGCTTGTTAGATTTATAATCTTAAAAATTGGTTGCTTTTAAAGTATTTACAAATAGACACTAACACTGTTAAGATGGCTCCTGAAACGTCAGGTGACTTTTGTCTTTTCTGTTTCAAGTCTCTGGGAAATTGTTGAGTTAATAATGTTGGGTAGGTGCCTCCAATTGAATGACACATCCAAGTGGAACCCATCTGTGCAATTTGTGCCTGCTGTAATTTTTGGTTTATGTAACATTTAAAATCAGTCTCCAATTTCAGAACATAGCCTGGTTTCTGCAGTTTGTTTGTTTGTTACCACAAGTAGATGTGGAGAGCTCCTTTCTTCTCGACCCACGTCCAGTCTCTGCTGTATGGCAATTGCTTGTAGCTTTAAACCACTGCGGGTAGGCATTAAAGATATTAATTATGTGACTGAAACTGGCTACAAGTAACAGCTAGTATCCCAAGGACTAGAGAGAAACTAATTAGTTTGCAAAAGAGCATAGCTGCTACAAACGCCAATAAAATTGATGTCTTCAAAAATCTAGGGACTGCAGTTGTCCAAGTTCACCAATACAGAAACCTAACCTCCTGGTAAGAAAACCTTGCATAACAAAGCTGACCCTTTGAGAGAATCTTGCAATAATGCTGAAATGCAAATACTATTGAAACCACATAAACTATCATTTTGGATGAAAATGCCTTTTTCAACAGGCAACAGTTTTCCTACACTGAACAAAACACATGTATGATGAACTATTCTTTTGTTCATTGTTATGACCTGGTGAGAAGGAGTGAATTAGCTCCTGTCTAAACCCCTTGGTTTTATGCAAAGATTTTCAATTCCTTTTTAACATGTGGCTGTATCGCACTCAATTTAAAAAAAAGTACTTCATTTGTTGACCAGAATGATATAGGAAGCCGATTGTAAGATTAGAGTGAAAGAAAAAGGAATGTTATTACTCACTAATGCTGAAGGAAAAAAAATGACATTAAACACACACAAGAACATAGGTATAAGGTTTAAAAAGAGGACACTGTCTACTATAAAAAGGAAAATTTAAGACTTGACAGTTGAAAAAGCCTTGAGAGACCTTGAAATTTTAACCTGAGCTTTCAGTGGCTTAATTGATGCTTTGTATCCTTAGTAATGATTATTTGTGTCGATATCCTTGGTGAATGTATGTTTTTTCCAATTTTCTTTCCAAGGGTGTTATTTTTCAAGATCCAAAGAGAAACTGAAAAATAGCCTTCTATTTCTGTTACAAAACCACCAGTCCCTTTGCTCTTTCTCTTCCCTCTTGCTCTTACACACTCAGGCACTCCCTCTCTCTCGCTCGTTATCGATTCTAAAAACTGTTGTCTGAAGTACAGTTAACTTGTATTTTCCTGCCTCTGGCTTCATTGCTTTCCCCCCAGCTAGATCTTAATCTTAACCGAAATTTCCCAAAAGTTGTACATCAAAGAGGAGATACTGATCTGAGTAACTGGTCTTCGTCCTTCTGGTGACATGTTAATGTTATTTCAGGGTGGATCTTACTTATTGATGGTTTCATGAGGTTGGCTTATTCATAGAAACATAGAAGATGGGAGCAGGAAGAGGCCATTCAGCCCTTTGAGCCTGTTCTGCCATTCTTCACGATCATAGCTGATTGTCGAACTCAATTGCCTAATCCTGCTTTCTCCCCATAACCTTTGATCCCATTTGCCCCAAGTGCTATATCTAGTCGCCTCTTGAATACATTCAATGTTTTGGCATCAACTACTTCCTGTGGTAATGAATTCCACAGGCTCACCACTCTTTGAGTGAAGAAATGTCTCATCATATCTGTCCTAAATTGTGTACACTGAATTCTCATACTGTGATCTCTGGTTCTGGACACACCCACCATCAGGAACATCCTCCTTGCATCTATCCTGTCCAGTCCTGTTAGAATTTTATAAGTCTCCATGAGATCCCCCTCATTTGTCTAAACTCCAGTGAAAACAAACCTACCTAGTCAATCTGTCCCCATATGTCAGACTGGCCTGCCTGGAATCAGCCTGGTAAACCTTCGCTGCACTCCCTCAAGAGCAAGAACATACTTCCTCAGAAAAGGATACCAGAATTGCACACAATATTCCAGATGTGGTCTCACCAAGGCCCTGTATAACTGCAATAACAGATCCCTGCTCCTGTATTTGAAACCTCTCACAATGAAGGCTAACAAACCATTTGCCTTCTTTACCGCCTGCTGCACCTGCATGCTTACCTTCAGCGACTAGTGCACAAGGACGCCCATGTTCAGCTGCACACTCCCCTCTCTCAATTTACAGCCATTCAGCTAGTAATCTGCCTCCTTGTTTTTGCTTCTGAAGTGAATAACCTCACGTTTATCCAAATTATATTGTATCTGCCATTGAATTTCCCACTGATCCAACCTGTCGAGATCATGCTGAAGGATCACTGCTGCATTCTCACGGTTCACCCTCCCACCCAACTTGGTATCATCTGCAGACTTGGAGATGTTACATTTATTCCCTCATCCAAATCATTAATATATGTTGTAAACAGCTGAGATCCCTATAGCACCCCATTAGTTACTACCTGCCAATTTGAAAAGGACCCATTAATTCCTACTCTTTGTTTCCTCTCTGCCAACCAGGTTCTTATCCATCTCACTACACTTCACCCAATCCCATGCGCTTTAATCTTGCACATTAATCTCTTATGTGGGACTTTTGACAAATGCTTTCTGGAAGTCCATATATACTACATTGACTTGCTCTCCCTTGTCAACTCTACTAGTTACATCTTTATAGAATTCCAACAGATTTGTGAAGCATGATTTCCCCTTCAAAATCCAAGCTGACTCTGTCTAATCCTGCCACTGCTTTCTAAATGCTCTGCAATAAAATCCTTGACAATGGATTTGAGAATATTCCCCACTGATTGGCCATGGATTTTTCAGTTGATCATTGTGGCTATCTTAATTCTGTGTTTTGCTTTTTACAAAACTATCGTAGTCTGTAAAAAGATTCCAGTGATTAAAATCAGATGACGGAAGTTGAAATTTGATTGTCCATTTTTTTTCCACTATCATTGCATTTAAGCTTGTAGAAGTATACTTTTTCTTAAATTATATCCTTCTCAAGCGTGTGAGGGTAAGTGACGTAGAATTTAGACTTTTGGGATCAAGGGGAGTTGGGCAGTAAGTTGGAGGTTCAGATAATGAGGGAGAGAGGACAGCAAGCCAGAGGATAGAGGAGCGGTAGTTTCCATTGATAGCAACCCAGCAATTTTAGCAGAGCTCCTTGCGTGTCTTTTAGAGATGGTTTCTTAGCAACTAAGATCTCCCCATAATGTTACGTACTCCGACTGAGAAAATGCCTGTACACTGGATGGATTTTACGGCAGTAATAATAGTAAAATAGTCACCGTTTACTGTCATTGCTGCACTAAAACAGTTTCAGATATCCATGTGCAGAATTCAAAAGTTGCGGTCTTTGATTTTCTGTTGCTCCAAAAAGTTGCCTAGAGTGCAATCAGAAACATTTTCCCTTTGATATAATGCAACAAATAGCAGAAGTGAGTCATTTGACTCCTCAAGCTTGTGTTACCATTCAGTATGCTCATTGCTGATCTGGTCAATGCCACTTTCTTGCATGCTTCCAATTATAAGATCATAAGATGCAGGAGCAGAATTAGGCCATTTGGCCCACAGAGTCTGCTCTGCTATTTGACCATGTTTTAAGTTTTGGCAAAGATTTGTTGTGGGAGGCTCCACTGATGATGTCACCTAGCATGGTGATGAAACATCCAAATGAGAACAAGCCAGCTCGGTGAGCAAGTCAACAACCTCGTATCTCAACCCTGTTCTCGTGTCTTCTCCCTATAACCTTTGATCCCCTTATGAATCAAGAACCTATCTATCTTTGTCTTAAATGCACTCAGTGACTTGGCCTCCGTAGCCTTCTATGGCAGTGAGTTCCACCAATTCACAGCCCTCTGGCTGAAGAAATTCCTTCTCAGCAATTACCAACCATCAGAGGAATATAGGAGCCATTCACCCCCTCAAATCTGCTTTGTTATTCTAGACCATGGCTGATCTACCTTATCACAATATTTCTGAGCTATCCTCGTATACCTGGATGGTTCCCCCTGGCAGGAGAGTCTGTGATATCTCAAGGTAAGGGAATGGCAATATAGGATTGAGATAATGTGAATGGCAGAACTCTGCCCCTCTGAAAGCAGTGTACGCTCTGTAGTTGAAGTATATTTCAGACCGATGCATTTTTGAGCCCTAGGAATTGAGATTTGGTGATGAGACCGGAAGGTGGAGTTAATAGTGAAGATCTGCTACGATCCTATAATATGGTTTATGCCTGCTCTTATTTCTTACGTTCTGATGTAGAATTTCCAAAATGTTTCACAGTGAATGTATTATTTTTCAAGTGAGTTTGATCTTAAGTGGGCATTTATGGTAAATTTAGTTGTACACAAGAATTTCGCCAAAAGTAAAGTGACTCTCGGTTAATTTTCTCCGTCTTAGATAAGGGATAAATTGTTGGGATACTGGGAGAACCACCCCTGCTCTTCCACAAATAGTCCTGTCAGATCTTTAACTTCCACTCAGACAGGCAGACAAGTCTTCGCTTCTCCATCTGATCCAAATCATCTCATAGCTCACATTCAAATTAACTCTGAGTGCTACATTGAAATGCCAGGCAGATTATGTGGTTGAGTCCCTGAGTGGAGCATGAATTCTAAATTGAAGGTAATTATGTTACCACTGAACCTGTACAACATTTCCACCAGATTTAAATTTGGTAGCTTCTTGTTTGATCACCAGTAATCAGTTGGTCAAATCTTATTGAATACAAAACTGTCATTAAAATGAAAAATACTTGTGGTTGCCAAGTTGTGCAGAGAATGTATCTAATTTCAGATTAGTAGATCAGAAGAGATTGTGTAAATTCATCATTTTTTTTGTACAAAGTGCACATTGATCCCTTTTTTTTAGGGGGAAAAAAAGACCCAGCTTTGTTTTCTTTAAATTTTTCTCAAAAACTGATCTTTAAATAAATTTTATGTTGCATGTCTGTAGCTTCCTGAGATGCCTGCTGTTTTGTGTCATTTCTAAGATACTGGGACTGAAAGTGCTGAAGCTTGACTTAGCAGAAATGCATCTTCTGACCTGCCAGCATCTTCATTCAAATGTTGATAAGGTGGCTTACAGCTTTTTTAACTGCTACAGATGTAAAGATCTGAATTTTACTGTGATTTTATGTTGTACTGCTCGTATTGAGATTGCCATTTCCAACTTCTTTTTTTAAATGATTGAATTATATCTTTTGTCTATTAGAAGTTACTGCACCCATTTAGGCGTCTTCATATTACTCAGCTCTCTGTTTGGTTAAGAATTCCATCTAATTAGAAAGTTGTAGTGACCAGGAAGGTCCTAGATTTAATCTGTGGTCAGTACTGGTTAACTGTTGAGGTTGAGATCCTACAGTTAACTTTTACAGTTAACCCTGGCACTGAGCTTGGCTCTGTGGCTCAGAAGGGAAGGGGGGAGAACAAGAGAGCTGTAGTGATAGGAGATTCAGTGGTTAGGGGAACAGACTGGAGATTATGTGGTACCGAGCAAGACTCCCGGATGGTATGTTGCCTCCTGGGTGCCAGGGTCAGGGATGTCACAGATCGAGTCTACAGGATTCTTAAGGGGGAGTGTGAGCAGCCAGAAGTTGTGGTACACATCGGTACCAATGACATAGCTAGGAAAAGGGATGAGGACCTGAAAAGTGAATATAGGGAGTTAGGTTGGAAGCTAAAAGCCAGGATGAGCAGAGTAGTAATCTCAGGATTACTACGGTGCCACTGGCTAATGAGGCTAGGAATAGAGACCGAGTGCAGTTGAACACGTGGCTATAGAGCTGGTGTAGGAGGGAGGCTTCAGGTATGTGGATCATTGGGATATCTTCTGGGGAAGGTTGAACCTGTACAAAAAGGACAGGTTGCATCTGAACTGGAGGGGCATCAATACCCTGGGCGGGAGGTTTGCTAGAGCACTTCGGGAGCGTTTAAACTAGTTTGGCAGGGGAATGGGAACTGGAGCTACGGATCAGAGGATGGGGTAGCTGGTGTACAGGCAGATACAGCGTGCAGAGATTCTGTGAGGACGGATAGACAGTTGATAGGGCAAAGTTGCAGTCAATGTGACGAGTTGAAGTGTGTCAGGAGTAAGGGTGACGAACTTAGAGCATGGATCAGTACTTGGAGCTACGATGTTGTGGCCATTACGGAGATTTGGATAACACCGGCGGGAATGGTTGTTGGATGTTCCGGGGTTTAGATGTTTCAAAAGAAATAGGGAGGGAGGTAAAAGAGGTGGGGGAGTGGTATTGCTAGTCAGGGATGGTATCACAACTGCAGGAAGGGAGGTCCTCGAGGAGGGTTTGTCTACTGAGTCAGTATGGATGGAAATCAGAAACAGGAAAGGAACAATCACTTTATTGGGAGTTTTCTATAGACCTCGACCCCACCTCCATAGCAACGGAGACACTGAGGAACAGATTGAGAGGCAGATTGTGGAAAGGTGCAGAAGTAATAGGGTTGTTGTCATGGGTTACTTCAACTTCCCTAATGGTGTAAACATATTTTCTTAAATTCCTGTTACTGAGCTTTCAGAAATACTATGATTTGGAAACAAAATTGGGAGTAGGGATTCACGGTTGACATTTCATTTGGTTTTGTTTCGAAAACACAGGTTCCCATAAAGGAAGAGTCACATGTTTTGATCTATACTGTCTGTCATATTGTTTCCTGGGATGAAAGACTTGACCTATGAAGAGACATTGACTAGAATGAGCTCATGGCGTCCCTTTCTTGATGCAAATTGCTGGGTGATGTGTGCATTAAGCATGCAGTTGTTTTAGGCGAGTATGTGGTTTGACCTTTCATCAAATCTAGGTCTTTTTTTCTGATATGGCTATCATCAGTCTATCACAAATATAAAAAATAGTTTTAAAGTTTATTTTAAAATGGTTAAATCAACATACCCTCACATCCAGTTAATCTGTTTCCTGTCTCTTGGCTGGTGTGGAATATGTAACAGGATCTGCAAGTCAGCCAGTTTGAACTTCAATTTAGGATGGACTAACAGTTGAGATTACTTTTGATGTATTTTGTAAAACATTTTGGGCTGCAATTCATTTGTGAATACTTGATAATTTAAAATACCTTTTAACTGTTTCAAGGAAAGTTTTATTAATGAATTGAATTAGCCATATTGTCATGTGCTCAGATGAGTACAATGATGTGGAGATAGCAAGAACTGCAGATGCTGGAAGTCAATACAGTGTGGAGCTGGAGGAACACCAGGTCAGGCAGCATCAGAGGAACAGGGAAGTTTGACGTTTTAATGAAGAACCCTTTATCAGTCTGACCTGAAACACTAGTTCTTGCAATCTCCCTTGTGACAAATTTAGTTGGCTAATTAAGTAAGTTAAACAGAGTTGAATGTTGAAGGGATGTGGTCACAGAGCCTGCCGAAAACTGAATCTCATGCTGTCAATAGTTACAACCACCTCAGAAACCTAAGCCAGTGATTGTTGGAAATCATGCATTCATAAGCTTCCAAGTTTTTTTTTTTTTCTTTTGCAATAAAAGTAATTGGGTATATCTGTAGTTTGTTATGGAAGCCTGTGATCCACTGTGATTTCAGACTTATCCATCACAAAGCTCAAATTCAAGACTTTTTCTTTGCTGTGATGCCCCTCTCAGTTAAATAGCAGTTGAGGATTACAATAAGAGTTCCATGTTGGGAGTAATTTAGTTGAGCTGCAAAAAGATAGCTGACAACTAAAGGACCATGTTCTGGAATTAGTTTGGGAGGCTCTTTACATTATGAGCAATTGTCTGGAATGTAGTCCAAGAAGACCACCCTTCAAAACCAACTGAGTGCTAAAATCTAGAAGTGTGTGTCCTATGTTGATGGTCTCCTTGTGCGTTGGCAGCAGATTAAAATTGTGTGCTTGGCCTGTGTTGCTGATGTGCATTCGTCTAACACTTGACATGGTGATCTTGATAAGAAGATTATGCATGGTGACAGGACTCAATGTGGTATTAGCACTGAAATGTAGTGCCACAGCAAAGTGTCTCTTCTTCTGATTGTGCATGCTTAAGCCTTCTGAGATTGCTGAATAAGTATCTCTGGTGAATTAATGAGCAGTTTTTTTGTGAAGAGATCATAATCTGATAGAACTAATCCCATTTTAGAATCAATAGCAGATGTCTGGACACTTTCATTCCATGCACTTAGGTTGATTTTGACCCCAGTTTTTCAAGGTGGAAGTGGAACGGGGCCCAAATGTCCGTGGTGACAAACTACATTTTATCTGCACTGTTGCAAACGTTAAACAAACAGCCCTTTACAAAGTTAATTTGTAATAACTGCTCTTTAAAATAGTGTTTCTTCTTACTGTTAAAATGGTGTAAGTTTCCTTCCTTCCTGTTCCACTTATTTCCTACACTATACAAAATTCTCCCATTCTCCGATTGTCCCCCATGATGAACTGAAATCAGGAGCTCTATGTTCGACTCACTCTCACTGTGTATCTCCAGAGTACCTCATGAATGCCCATTTCCAGCTTTCAGCTTTCAATTCTAACATCACAGCATAGGAGGCCATTTTGATTCTTCGGAAGAAAAAAATAAATCACCTAGTCCCAATCCACACATTCTCCACATATCCCTGCAAATTCTTAATTTTTTTGACAATAACCCAGTTAAGTCTTGAATGCTTTGATCAAACCTGCACCACACGCATCAGTGCATTTCAGATCCTAACCCCTCACTGCCTGAGAAAAAGGTTCTCATGCTACTATTGTTTCTTTTGTAAGTTACCTTAAATCTGCTCCCTCTTTTCTCGGTCCTTCCACCATCTGTGACAGTTGCTCCTTGTTGACTCTGTCCAGACTGTGACTTTGAATGTCTGTATCAAATCCTCCTCTTGTTAATCAGTCCCAGTCCGTCTAGTGTACCTACGTTACTGAATTTCCTATTCCTGCAACTATTCTCATTATTCTTTCTCATCATCTCCAACATATTTACATCTCTCCCAAAGTATGGCAGCTAGAACTGAACGTAATACATCAGTTGTAGCCAAATCATTCTTCTTTGTTGTGGCCCACTGGGCAAGCGCACCATAAATCGAGCACTAGTATTCATAAAGTCACACCGAATATTAAAGTTTTGAGTAAAGTAAGCACAGTACCCTAATTCATCTGACTTTCAAACCAAGGTAGATAGAAAGCACAGAACAGGTTTTTGTACTTACCCAGACTTGTTACTTATTACAAACAATTAAACAAAGCCACAGGTAAGCGGATATAAACCATTAACATACAACACTATTATTTAAAACTCTAATCTCCTTTAAAAAAAAAATCCTCTTTACTTTACCTGTCTCTCTCGCATGCGCACATAAACAAAAATAGGGGAAATAAATTACTGGCAAAGATTTTTTAAAAAATTGGTCAGTTCAATGGTCTTTGCTTCCTGGTTCCAATGTTGAAATGGTGCTTTGGCTGGCCAGATCCCTTGTCATCCAGTTGACTTTTTCTGGTTTATAAGGAGTTCAGAGGAGCTGATTCACTTTGCAAATATCTCTGATCTATCAATTCAGAAGCTTATATAGCTTGCAACTCCTACAAGAAAAGCAACTGGTTTTCCTCAGATTTAAACTGAGTTTTGACTGCAGAGAATGGGTGTGAGAAGATCTGCACACTTACTTCCCCCTATCTCTGTCTCTGTAACTTGTTTCCAGCTCTAAGCCACCCAAACACCCTTTCCACAGCTGTTGGCAAGCAAAAGGTCTCTGTCATTAATAACTGTCCCTTGTTGAAAGACCAATCAACTTGTTGCCAACAAGAGCTCCATCAGCACTCTCTCTTGGCTCCAGATTACCTGCAATCTAAACTTTAATTACTGCTTGCTTAAACATTTGTAACACCTGCTATGGTAACAAAATGCTTGCTTTCAAAATTGCAGCTTTTCTTTCCAAACTGGTTTTTACAACAGCCCTTTCTTATTTCAGTCCATGTATTTTTGTGGTTTTTAGAAAACTGAAGACTAAAGTCCTTGCATGTATGCAACATAGATTCTTTAATATTCTGTGCTCCTAGTAACAAGGCCTCAGATGCTGTACAATTTAGCAACTACGCTGTCAACCTTCTTTACATTATGAACATCCCTCTACTCTGGCACCCCATTTAGAATCCTTACGTAGCATCTTCCTTGGTGGAGAAATTATTAATTTACTACTTTAAATATGCCCCTCTCTTCATGTATAAGTCCCCTATTGGTTCCCAACTGGCCCACTCCTTTTTAACTGCTCTTTTACTGCACCTATAGAAGATGTTTGGATTTCCTTTTTATGAGAACTACTTGATTCTCTTCATACTCTCTTTTCTCTTATTTTGCCTTTTAAATTTCCTTCTGTTCCTTCTCTATTCAACCTGGTTCTCGGCATTTTTACCATCTATAAAAAACACTTCTTCTTCTACATCTTAATACTTGTCTCAACTGAGGAACTTCATGGAAATAAACCTTGATATTGAAATATCTCCTCTTTTATGGCAGCCCATTATTCAGTTAGCTCTTCATGCCAAGTTTCGTGCAAGCCTCCTGGCTTCCACACTCCTGCCAAGTTGTTTTAATTGTCCCCAGTAGCACCAACAAATTATCCCACAGTGATATTACCCTGCAAAATTTGAACATGTTTCTAACTGTGCTTTTGAAACAAGAACCAGTAATAACATAATTAATCAATCAAACTGGAATATTGGCTTTGAAACCAAAATCATAACCATTTTATATAACTAAATAAGAAATTTTCGTAGTCCTGAACATTTTTCATTCTACTGGGTAAAACAGATTTTATCAAGTTACTTGTAGAAGTAAAATGTCTGTTTTATGAAGAATTTTTAGATCTCTGTCAGTTAAGTTATTAAAGTGTTGTTCCCCCTCCCCCTCTGAGCTTTTACTTTAATTCAACTCTGGAGGTGCTGGGAAGAGTTAATTTCTGCTGCTTACACGGTTCCTCTTGCTGTAACAGATCCTGAAGGTCTAACACAATAAATAATTCTTTGCTCAGATAACTTTGGAATCACCTTCACGTTTCCCTCGGTGAAGGTACGCTCAATTATCTTGGGAGGCTGCAACTAAAAGAATGAACACATGTTGCATTCATTAGATCTCCTTTGGCCCTTGCGGTTTATTCTGAAGATAAAATCCTCTTGCGCTAAGAAAGTAGTGGAGTATTTACAATTCCAAGAATATTGTCCCTAAGGATTGCTGACGTAGCAGAGGATTGCTGCATTTAGCCAGGGTAAAAACAGTCTGAAGTACTTTAGCCTTGCGACTGAAGTTTTCAGGTAGCAAGTGCAACTGTTCGCTGTGTTTTGAACTTTCTTGTTGTTGGAGCCTCACTACTTCTCACAGTGAGCAGGACACAGTCTGCTCCTCTCCTCCCCCTGCCCCGCTCTTGTGTTCGGCGTGCTCATACAGGCCGAAGGAACGGGCGGGTGTCTTGTGCAGTTTTTATTTGTGCCAACACAGAAGTGCTTTGTCACCAGCCATCTGGACTGGGAGGATATCCTTAGAATTCGAAGTATGTTGGAGCTGTGCTTGCTGTAAAATCATTGGAAAGGAAGAGAAAAACAGACTGAACTTTTTTTATTTTTTCAAACAAAGCCGAGCATGGAAGATGATTTGCCCAATGTGCCCTCACTTTACGATGCCTCAACATTGCTCAACTTCTCCACTGGTAATTCATCAACCACTTAACAAGCTCACGTTGTTCTTTTATCTTCTCCAATAAATCTGAAATTTTAGGCACTGACGTGTTTTGTCGTCAGTAATACATTGCGCAATTTAGAAAGGAAAAGCAGAAAGTACTGAACTTGATATAAAGCTATGGAAAGAAATAGTAAACTAAAACTGAAATTGAGATGAGCTCAAAAAAGAAAATCATTTTTATCTAGAGTTCTTGCTGATATTTTTTGACTTCCCCTCTCACCTTTCCCTACCTTCAAAATTGTTTGTCAAGTACATAAAACTTGTACTGATTTCAAATTTGGCTTTTCTTGTTGCATGTAAATTATGTTATTGTAAATGTGAATACTCTCCATTTTATCTTAGCTGCAGCTAAACTTGTGTTTAAGTCTGTCTAGGGCTTTGTGGTAATCACAGTTCAAGGACTTGTATGTGTTGTGGACTAAATCATATATTAATAGGATTTAGGGTGCCTTAAAATTCAGGTTTTTAAAACACATTTTTTATAATTGGATTTTCAACTAATTAATCTTAGTAGAAAGCAATATTGTTTTTAATTGGAAACCCTGCATTCTTTTGCCATACGTAATCACTATCTGTAGAAATTACACAAAACGCTTTAAAACTGAAATGCCATTGTGTTAGAATGTTAGCATGTAATAAAACTGGCAAAAGTATGCATTTATTCTCCTCATAACTGCTGAATTTAATTTGAAGTTAGAGTTTACATTTGTCTGCCTTTGGTTGCTTTTCAAAAAGTTGCAGAAAAATCATTGCCTGTCTCGAGGAATATTAATGCTGTTATAAGGAAGAAAGCTATATGTTTTCTGATTCATAAGTAATATAACATTATTTGGACTTTGAGGTACCTACAATAAGGTGTGCAGTTATACTGGAAATTCACTGTTCCCTAATTACACCTTGATAATTCGCTTGAGGATTCGGCACTGTAATTTAGTCAAAGCATCTTCAAAGCAATCAATGGCCTGATGTTGTAACTTGGAATTTATTGTCATTAATTCTGTTTTATTCTGTAAGTATAGCAAAGCATACTGAAAAAATAAAAATTGTAAATGCTGGAAGTGCATAAGTATTTTATCTTTTTGTTTTTTCTTAACCTTGCAAGGGAGTGCTGATCCTTCACTTTTCAAGAATGGGATCTAAAAATCTTAATTTCTGTTAAAAATGGTCTAGAGACTTCAACTTGGATTGCAAGGGCATCAGGGTGCATAGAGTGCAGATTATAATCCTGAAATTGGCTTTGTGAAGCTGTTAGAAGTTTCGCACAACCCCAGCATTGGTCTTGATTCTACAGCGATTTAATGTTCTTGCCTCCAGAGTTGACTAATTAGAGAAACAAATCCTGCAAAGAAACATGGGTTTCTGTCATAAATTTCACGTCTTCACTTTGTCCCAAGCACTTCACATGAATTGAAGATTATTTCATATCTCATTGGAAGGTCTCAATGTCTGACACATAGCAATCTAATGTCACGCTTAAGTGTGAAACCACATTTTTATGTTCAGATGTAGAGAGAGGGCTATGAACACTCTCATTCAACCTTAATGTATTCACCAACATCTTCAACCTCTCCCTCCCGCAAGCCGAAGTCCCCACCTGCTTCAAGAAGACCACAGTCATTCCCGTACCCTAGAAAACATATGCACTGTGCCTTAATGACTACCGCCCAGTAATTCTGACTTCAAAAATCATGAAGTGCTTCGAGAGGCTGGTCATGACCCACATCAACTCCAGTCTCCCAACCTGCCTTGATCCCGTACAGTTTGCTGATCGATATAACACGTCCACAGAGGGTGCCATATCCCTAGCCCTGCACTCATCCCTGGAACATCTGGACAACAGAGTCCTGCTTATTGACTACAGCTCTGCCTTCAACACCATTATCCCCTGTGCAACTAACCTCAAAACATCGCCACCTTGGTCTTGGCTCCACCCTCTGCAATTGGATCCTCAGCTTTCTGACCCACAGACCACAATCTGTGAGGATAGATACCTGCACCTCCTCCACAATAACACTCAACACTGAAGCGCCCCAGCCCCCCCCCCCCCCCCCCCCCGCCAGCCCCCTACTGTATTCCCCGTACACTTATGACTGTGTTGCCAAATTCTGAATGAATGCTATCTACAAGTTCACTGAATACGCAACCATAGTAGGAAGGATATCTAACAATGACAAGTCAAAATACAGAAGGGAGATAGAGGGCTTGGTGACATGGTGCAATGAAAACAATCTGTCTCAGTGTCGGCAAAGCTAAAGAACTGATCATCGAATTCAGAAAGAAAGGAGGAGAACATGCCCCCATGTACATCAACGAAAATGAGATTAAGAGTGTGAATAGCATAAAGTTCCTCAGAGTGATGATAACCGATGGCCTGTCCTGGACTTCCCACGTAAATGTGACAGTCGAGAAGTCACAACAATGCTTCTTGTTCCTCAGGCAGCTCTGGAAATTTGGCATGTCCATAAGGTACCTCGCCAACTTCTACAGATGCATCATTGAAAGCATACTGTCTGGGTGCATAACAACCTGATATGGTAACTGCTGTGCCCAGGACCATAAGAAACTCTGGAAGGTGGTGTGCACAGCCCAGACCATCACGGGAGTCAACCTTCCATCTATGGACTCTCTTTACATGGCTGGCTGCTGCGGAAAATCAATCAACATCTTTAAAGACCCTGTTAATGACCTTCTACAAACTCTTCCATCAGACAGAAGATACAGAAGCCTGAACACACGCACAAGCAGGTTCAAGAACAGCTTCTTTCCGCCCATTACCAGACTGTTGAATGGACTGTAGCCTCAAATAATGTAACCTGTGATGCAACCAGTATGCCTCTAAGTCTTTTTGATCTGTGCACCCTTTGCTTGCTGTGATCTGCTTGTACCACTCGTAAACAGAGCTTTTCATTGCATTTCGGTACAGGTGACAATAAATCAATTAACTGAGAGTAGATATTTTCTGATCAACCCCATCCTCGCTCAGAGGTGTTAGAACAAGCCTCTGGTTCAGGTGGGACTTGAACCTGCTTAACTGAGAGCATTATTACTGAGCCACCCTTGGCAACAGGTAGTACACTGCGTGATAATACCCATGTGATTGTAGTCAAGGTCGAGTAGGGGTAATATGTTCAGCAGCTGTCTTATAACATTAAGTTAATCTATTTACAACGTCAACAACTTGTATTTTATAAATGTAGCACCTTTGAGATGGCAAAATGCGCCAAGGTGCTTCACAAGTACTGTCATAAATGTGTGTTTTGAATTGATGAATGTAGATTTTATGGAGTGTATGATACAGAGAATTTACTCAAGAATCTGAAGGCTTTGAATTTTGGGTAGTAATGATATTTAAAATTTAGATGACAATATTTTTGTGATAGTCACCGTACCAATTAAATGTGGGGGTAAAATAATGTGATATTTCAAAAGTCAATTTGATCAAAACCCTCATTCTAAACTTAGTGCCTTAAGAACTTGTAATAATGTTGTGAAGTTGGCTGCTCATCAGATGGGTTTGCAATTTAGTTCACTTACGCTTAATAGAAGGTACATATTCATATGCAAAGAACTGTTTCATTCAAGAATAAAAGAATGCACCCAGGCATTGTAGCATTCTTTGAATTAAACAAAATTTGGGACTAATAGTTCCCTGGTGCATTTGCCAGGCAACGCTTCAACCAATTAGAAATGGTTTGTGAACCAATCATCACCCTTTTCTCATGCAGTAAAAATTGTTCCTCCCTTGCCCTGATGAGGGCTAGACAGAATGCTTCAATAGCATGTCTTTTTTTTCCAGAAACATTCTGGTTCTGTACTACCAAGTGACTAAGTCACATGTTCCTAGAGAACTGGGTTGTAATCCATGGAAGATTGGCATCATTACTGGTGAAGGAGGGAGCTGTTCTGATAGGACGGGTTCCACCTGAATCATGCTGGGAACAGAGTCCCTAACTAGGGCTGTGGACAGGGTAGGTTCAATTGCATGTAAAGTTATGGAAATAGTTAAAGTATTGGGCAGGAAGAGGAGAGGAGAAGGGTTAAGCAGATGTTATTAATGTTTCCAGAACAAGTAATAGGACAGAGAGTATGGAAGGGCTCAGGAATCTAACGTCAGGCACAGCAAATAAGGAGACAGCTATGAGAAGAGTGGGGGTTAATGCAGGACTGAAGGTGTTGTATTAAATGCATGTGGTAAATGAGGGGTATGATGCTGTGGGTATCACAGACATGGCTGCAAGGGGATCAGGGCTGGGAATTTGATATCCAAGGCAGAGGTGTGTGTGTGTGTGCGTGGAAAGGTGGGTTGCCCTGTTAGTGAGAAGTTAAATTACATCAATAGCTAGAAGTTATGAGTCAGAAACTATCTACATCTCCGAGGGTAGGGTTGAAGAACCGCAAAGGAAAAAAAAATTCTGATTGTACAGGCCTCCTGGCAGTAGTCACGATGTGGGGAAGGAAATAAATTATGCGATAAAAAAGGCATCTAAGAAAGGCATTATTATAATAATCATGGGTGCTTCACTATGTGGGTGTACTATAAAAATATGTGAATCCAAGAAAAGGAATTTAGTGGAATGTCTACGAGACGGTTCTTTGGAGCAGCTTGTGGTAGAGCACACAATGGATCAGGCTATTCTGGATTTGGTGATGTGTAATGGGGCAAACTTGATTAGGGAGCTTAAGGTAAAGGAACGCTTAGGGGGCAGTGACCATAAGTTGATGGAATACACCCTGCATTTTGAGAGGGAGAAGCTGGAATCCGGCATAATGGTCTTATAATTAAGTAAAGGTAACTACAAAAACAAGAGGGAGGATTAATTAATTAGAAGGGGAGCCTCACAGGGAAGACAAAGGAGTAGCAATGGCAGGAGTTTCTGGGGGTAATTCAAGAGGCATAGAAATTCATCTCAAGGAAGAAGAAACCGATTAAGGAGAGGATGAGGCAACCATGGCAGAGAAGGGGAGGCATTGGCCTAGTGGTATTATCGCTGGATTGTTAATCCAGAGACCCAGGTAATGTTCTGGAGACCTGGTTTCGAATCCCACCACGGAAGATAGTGGAATTTGAATTCAATAAATATCTGGAATTAAGAGTCTAATGGCGGGCGTCAGTCTATTGCTGGAAAACCCCATCTGGTTCACTTATGTCCTTTAGGAGCGGAAACTGCCATCCTTACCTGGTCTGGTCTACATATGACTCCAGATCGACAGCAATGTGGTTGACTCATAAGGATGGGCAGTAAATGCTGGTCTAGCCAGCGACACCCTCATCCTGTGAATGAATTTAAAAAAAAAGGTCAAACAGCATAAAAGCAGAAGAAAAAGAATACAATGTAGTAATTGATGGGAAGCCAGAGGATGGGAACCCTATGAAAACCATAACTAAAAACACAGTAATTGGGAAGTAGAAGAAAACTAGGAAGTAATATAAAAGAGTATTGCAAGAGTTTTTTTGTTTGAAGACTCAGACAGACTAGGAGAGTGGGCAAAGAAGTGGCAGATGGAATACAATGTGAGAAAGTGAAAGTTTATGCACTTTCGTAGGAAGGATAGAGATGTAGATTGCTTTCTAAATGGAGAAGGCTTCGGAAATCTGATGCGAAGGGAATCAGGTGTCCAAGTTCAGGATTTTTTAAGGTTAACAAGCGGGGTCAGTTGGCAGTTAGGAAGGCCAATGCAGTGTTATATTCTAACACTCTTGAAATGAAAACTAAGTGCAGAGCTATGCTGCTGAGGCTGTATAAGACTCTGGTCAAACTGCATTTGGAATATTGTGAGTAGGTTTGGGCCCTGTATTGAAAGATGGATGTGCTGGCTTTGTGGGGCTGTAGAGGAGGTTTACAAGAGTGATCCTGGGGATGAAGAGTTTGTCATTCGACAAGCAGTTGAGGACTCTGGTTCTGTACTTCGAGTTTAGAAGGATGGGAGGGCTGTCATTGAAGCTTATGAAATACTGAGACACCTGGATAGAGTGGATGTACAGAAGATGTTTCCGCTAGTAGGAGGGACTAGGAGCTAAGGGCACAACCTCCAGAGGGATGATCCTTTAGAACTGAGCTGGTTAGTCAGTGGAACGCATTGCCAGAGAAGGCTCTGGAGGCCAAGTCATTGAGTGTATTTAAGACAGATATTTTCTTCATTGGTAAAAGGATCAGCGGTTATGGGGAGAAGGCAGGAGTATAGGGTTGAGGAACACATGATGGAATGGTGGAACAGACTCAATGAGCCAAATGGCACAATTCTTCTCATCTCTTATGTTCAAGCATACTCTTTTTGAGTAATTAATTATTTGAAGTGATGTCCTATGCTGGAGAATTTCAATTTCCCAATTTTAGTTCTGTATGAAATTTGTTTGAAGATGCATTACCTCTTCTTTCAATTTCAAAACCTACTTTCTTTTTAATACAAAAATTAAATAACACAGGGTCAAAACATAGCTTAGTTAGAATCATAGTCAACTTGATTTTACTTTCAACCAACTTGAAATGGATAATGAAAATTACTTTTTCATTATTTCCATTGTTTCATTCTTATTATAAATAGTCATAACCACCTGACTGTTGCCAGCAAGATTATTTGTTCAGGCACTGATTGTGAGGCCTCTTCACTAATATACTGACAGCAGCCCTTTCCAAATTGTCTATACTTCTGTGTGAAAAATTGACCTTCATGGTTGAAATTCAACCAATAATTATATTTTTAAAATCTTGATTCCATCTGAGCAACAGATATTGGAAGCAAGGAAAGCAGAATTCAAGGAGGATGACAGTTATAAAAGTTCATAAAACATTAAAACCGGATTGTAGTGAAAATGGAAAATTTTAAATTTTTTTTTGAACTTCGTTAATGTTGTAAATTGGTGAGACTGCATCTCCAATCCCGTGCGTGGTTTGGGCCTCCTTATTTAGGGGGGTTATGAATGCATTAGAGCCTGTCCAGAGGAGGCTTACTCAATTGATGGCTGCAATGTGGTAGCTTATATTACGAGAATAGTTTGGACAGGCTGGGCTTTGTTTTCACTGGAGTTTAAAAGACTGAGTGATGATTTGATTGAAGTATGTAGATGCTGAGTGATATCGACAAGATGTACATAGAAATTATGTTTCCTCTTGTGGGTGAGAGCAGAACGGGTGTTGGGTGGTTTGGGGGCTGGTGGAACTATATTTACATTAAGGGCACCTTTTAAGGACAGCTTCTCAGCTTCTTTGGAATCCTCCACCTGAGGTGCTGGAGGTTAGGTCATTGTAGACCATTGGGCAAGGGAGTTATCATGAATACATGGAAATGTGGAATTCAAAATACATCAGCTATGATCTTATGGTAGGGACAGGAGAATTGAGGGACCAAAGGCCTAATTCGGTTCCAAGTTCATATGTTTGTTTAAATTTCTAGATTCAGTTTCTAATAGTTAAAATTACATTAGAAACAGTTTAAATTGAGATGCATAGAATTTAAACATTTATCCGTTCTGCACATTGCATTTAGTAGTTTTACGTCCAATGTGTGTAGACCCTGTTTGATTAGAGCAAAGACCTTCTGCAAAGGTGACAAAGAAAAGAACAGTATGCCATCAAGCCCAGGAAAATATGATTCAGGGATTAAGAAGATATTTGAAGAGATTACAGATAATGAGCTGTGAATTTGGGAGAAAATTCTAAAAAGGTTGCTTGAATAAAGTAAAAGCAATATCTGATAGTCAGGATTCTTGCTATAATATTATATCGTTGATGTCATTGTTACAAAATGCAAGCTGGAAATTGGTTAACCCAGGAAGTTAAAGATTTTATTGAACTTGCTAAAAATTTAAGGATTAATGGTGCTTGTGCTTAGGGCTATCAAAAATGTTTCACAAGTAAGAATCTTTATTTAATTTTAATTGACTCATGATTTACGAGTGCAGTACTTAGTTTCCTCACATTATGCGTTCAATAACTCCTCCAAACATGTTTTACTGGCGACAATAAAGCTACTACAGAATTTTCTAAATAGCCAAGTAAATTTCTATGCTTCATTATGTTGTCTTTTTTTTCTGAGTGCAGAATTGAAGGAAGGTGTAGTGCACAGAATTCATCAATAATAGTTCTGAACAGTAAGCAGCAAAAGACAGGCTCTGATTTATCCAGTGCATTTCAAAATGTAACATTTGTAATTTATTATTGTTCTGCAGAAATAAAATATGTTTGTATTGAAAATTTACATCAACTTCAGGTATGCCATACTTCTGCTTGTTATGAACTTTGATGTGCAAAGCTTGATCTATTGATCCTGCAATTTCTTAGTCAATGAACAGTCGCATAGAAGTTCCAAAAGCCTGGTTCTATTTGTGTTGCATGATGTCGTCTGCTAGTTTACTTAGTCATCACCTCAGACAGGGACAAATAACTCGACGCTAGTTATGATAACGTGTCCTGTGTGCCCTATAATTCGGCTTGCTTATTCATTCCCAATCTGCCAGGTATTGCATGTTTGTGCACAACAGCTGAAATCCTGTTCATCATTGCATGAGCTGTAAGCAATCAGATTGTTATGCTATAGACAATATCACTACTTCTGAAAAACAAAAGGGATGGCAGTTCAATTAGTTTTACAATCATTGGCAATAAATAATTTATTAAAATTTAACAAGTTTAAAAATTGTAAGGTTTTTTGTCTTGTTTGGTGTAAGTGGTTTAGTTGTTTAAGACCTATTTCAAAATTCTTTCTGTTCCTATATTAAACAGTTCTTAAATAGGCTATTATAGATTTCTCATTTCTCAAGTTCAAGGTCAAGATAAAATTTTACAAATATACTAGCAATTGTTGCAAGAGAGCAGAGTATTGGAGAAGTTGCTACATACCGGTATACAAGTAATCACAATGCTATATGTATTCTATTCTGCCTGTAATGACTGAATTACCTTGGCACATTTTGAACCTTCTTTAAATGCTTCAGAAGTGCAGTAATGAATACAAAATATATAGTTAATAATGAACGACAAATAGTTAGCAGTTAATACTAATTTAAACTTTGGATTTTGCTGACCGTCATAATTTGCTTGAGCTTTCCATTTGCAATTTTACCACTTTGGAATTATTTTTAAGAGACTTTGTAATTTCCTGAAGATTCATTGAATTTTGGGTTAGAAACTATTGAAATGACAGGCATGGCAGTAAAACATTATTAGACTCTTAGGCCCAATGTTAAATTCGTACTATATTATTCTGCATATTGATAGGATGTCAATCTCTCAGCCATGCAATGAAGTCAGTGTTCCACCTGGAAACTCATGAACATTGCAGTAATAGTTTATCCCCTTGTCTAAGGAAAGAAAAGGATAGATAAAGAAACCAAGTGAATGATGAAGAGAGATGAGTGAATTCTAATTCAATTCAAACAAAAGCTAGAAAAAGAGTATAGAGAGGCTTAAAAATAGTGAATTATGAGAGGGAGGGAGGTAAAGGAGATAGGAAGGAAATGGTTTTTAAAAAAAAGGATATTCAAAGAATACATGTTTAACCAGCTCTGGAAATTGCCACATTGGTCCTTGAGATGTTAATGAATGATTAGGAAGGTGGGTGTATGAAATATGCAAACATTCTTGACTCAGTCTGGCCCAGCAGAAACGATAAAATCCAGTCAGTACCTTGTTGCATAAGAATATAAAAATTGCTGGACCTGAAAAGACCAAGTCCAGTTGATACCCTTTCTGCCTCCTCATAATTAATGGTACATTGACAGCAGAGTTATCAATTGATTGTACATAATTAATCTGTGTAATAGACATATAATTTCTAGGTGGGACATACAAGTGGCGCAAAGATTCTTGGAAAATAAACACCCTTTCTTGAACTGTATCCTACAGGATTTTTGAAAAGCATCAATTTTTTTTTTTATTTGTATTTATGAACCTTTCCTCTTGAAACAAATTTTGTTTTCTCTAAATTATTGCTCTCTGATACAGCCATGACTAGCATGACCTTATGGATCCCTAAGTTTGGGTGTCAGGTCAGAAGTATCAATCATGTCATTTATTGGTTCCCCTGTTGTATCAAAACATTACAAGATAGCATTGGAGCAATCAATGTATAGGTTTGAGTCAGTATTACTGTGATTATTAATTGCTGTCACTTCACAGTACAAGATTACTGCAGTGTGTGTTATTTCAACTGAACGTGAAATAATAAGAATTGAATAGCGTCTTACTACTAACCAAAACAGCTGAGCAAAATCGATAAATAAGTTTGTCTAGTGTTTCAGCGTATCTTGTGCAGTGGTTAAGATTATTGTGTTATAGTTACATAGATCTGACGTTTAAAAAGGAGGAAAGATGGAATACCCTGAGACAGTGACAGAACTTTTCAGTCATTGGAACAATAGTATCCATCGCTGACCGCTAGAAAAGCTGCTCATAAATACTCTATTCATAATGCAACAGTCTGGTTTGAACAGTTTTTATTGAATTCCCACTAAGATGTCTGTCTCCAGTGTATATACCTCCTCATGAGGTCACATAATTATGGAACAACAAAACATGGCATTTCAATCCCCAGTTATCCTTCTTTTTGAACAAAATCATTGCATTATTATCATTTTGAATGCACCATGTACCAAAAAGCACAAACTGTTCTCTGCATTACTCGTTCATTATTCTTGGCAGTCTCTGCACGTTCATTGCATACAGTGTCTTTGTGTGTGTTTTTATTGGCTATTAATCTGGATGATGTTCCTTCACCATAGAGTGTCATTCCTGTGTCATTTTTTGCTGCCATGATATTTGTTATTCTATTTTCCTTTTTGTGGGTGCTGTAGACCTCTGGATTGATCAGTGGACTATGTAGTTGCTGAGTTCACATTTTCCTGTTCAACTATCTGCAATTGAAGAATAGCTTCTCCAGTTATGCAAATGTATCTGCAGTTGCAACAGTATATCTGGTCGTTTACTTCCACCGTGTATGATCAAGGGGCCAGCTACAAGGATGCAGGATGCTTGTTGCCACTTGAGCTGACTTTTGTTGAGAGCATTGAAGGTTTGTACTCCTAGCTATTCAATTCTCAGACTGACAATGGTTTGGCTGTCTTGTCAGATTAACTTTGGCTTTCTGCCACTTCATCTCGATGTTGTCACTCATGCCTGTTGGTACTTCTGGCTTCAGTTGCTTTTTAAGATGACTTCTCATGTTTTCAGTAGGTTTTGTTTCTCACTCAAGGACTGTCTTTTAATTACATCTGATCACTGAAATGCTATGGTTCTCACCTTTTCTGAACCTGGGCAAAGTTCCTTTTGCTGTCATGTATGACATATGAATGTCACATATCTTAAATTGTAATTTTCTTCCTGTTCAGCTTCAGATTTGTCTGCCCAGCTCATTAGCAATCATATTGCTTATGGTCAGCAATGGCATCTTCCATTGTGTATCTGCTTCCATAAATGAGCAGATCCTCCATTCCGGGAAGATCACGACCTATCTCATTGTCTTCGTTGACACACTCAACTTTCCAGATTGTTTTGCTGCCATCATGCTGTGAATACGTACTGCAGGTTGATGTCACTTTTTTTTTCATTTCCAGATCTTCTATCTTGTCCTCAAGGCCAACCTGAAAGACAACTTTCCTTAACAGTTGCTGAATTCATCTGATGCCCTTATCTACATTGAGATGATATTCTCCTGAAGGATATCCTAACCCTGTGAAAACGTTGTCCTCCACTAGAATCTGCTACCTGGTCAATAGTTTACTCTGAAAATTGCACGTCTAGGGTTACCAGTCCAAACTCCAGATTTGCTTCGGCTGAGAGGAGTGGCTTTTGTTTGCCATCCTAATCTGGAGCCCTAATCTTCATTCTTGTTATTCGACTGGACTCGTAGACTAATCTGTCCCCTCAACAAGAATATATTGCCAACAGAAAGCCTCAATCTCACTTTTGACTGCTTCATTTTTGGATGGCTATGTTGAGCCACTTCACACAGGTCTGTGAAGGTCATTAATATTCCACGATTCACCAGTGTCTGTCTGGCATTTCATATTGATATTCCCCTTCTGTAGTCATTCCAGCAGTCATGCACCATGCATCACCAATTGACCGAATGGAACCAACCTGCTGGATGCTGTAGAATGATTTACCAGATTCTTCATCTGAAATCTTCCCACTGGCCATCTGTACTTGCTTGTTATGCTGCTTTTACCCATACATTTGTATATGAAATGGCTTTGTGCAGTGAGAACATTGTCTTCCCTATGCTGGACATTGCTTTTTTTCTCTCTTTTGCTTGATGTCGTCTGCAGTATTTGCATTCTGCCCTTTGTCTGTGGTTGGCCTGCTCTTTGGGCCTGGATTATCTGTCATCATAAGTTAAGACCTGGTCTGTTCTTCTCTAGCCAGGCTGTAGCTGCTGCTTTACAACGTTGGAACTTCAACACATCACTTGCTCCCCTGATAGTAAGTTTTCCTGTCTGTTGATATACTATCACAGCAGGATCTTTTGCATATAATAGAACTCTTTTTTTTTTAATTCGGATTGTCTTTTAATTGTACAAACTCGGAGGATTCTGTGAGCTGTTAATGAGACCACGTTTTAATCAATAGACTCTTTTCTCGCCTTGGCCCCTAATATCAAACATAAACTGTTCTAAGTTACATTCAGTTGGGGTTCAAGCATACCATTAAGTCTTTCAAAACTTCAGTCTTTTTGCTCTTTAAAGAGCTTCAGTGCAGAATGCACTTTGAAATAGTCTCTTCCCATCACTAGTAAGAACGTAGGGCTATTTAGCTGCTGCTGTTAAATGGATCTGTTGCTGTTTCATAATTTTCCCATTGCTTGTTCCTATTGCTTCATATCACCTTTTCATTTCAAACTGGAGCTTGGAGAATATCATCTCAATGTAGATAAGGGTATCGGACCAATTCAACAATGACTAAGAAAAGTTCTGGTCTCCGAGTGTTTCATCTCTGGCCGGTTCGTTTTTTTTTTCCAGTTCCTTTTAGTTGCTTGTAGCAGCTTTCACACATCTGAACATTTATGTTTCTCTTTGTCAGTAGCTGTGCTATTTTTACTGCTCCTCAACACTCGGTCTCAGCTTCACTTCTGATACCATGTCCTGTGTTCACAAGGCACTAGTCTGGTCTGAACAATGGCTTTATTGATACCACTAAGATTGCTGTCTGCACTATGTGAAAGACTCATGGTAGAGATCACATGATTATGCAAGACCAGGAAGGACATTCTAACATGATTGCATTTTGATCCATGCGGTAAAGATCTAATAAAAGTAAAATCCACTTATTATTCTTTTGTGTTTTTTTATTAAATTTTGCAGACAATGAAAGGAGATGTCACGATGTAGACATGGTAGCAGCTGAACTGTTGTATTCTTTAAAAAAACATATATTGTTATTTTTTAAGAAAAAAACATTTTGATGTATTTGATTTTCTGCAAGTATAACATTATTTGTTTGCATCAGCACGTTTTTCAATAGTAACTATTAATGTAGTGCCATGTTTAACTGCATGGTTACAGGCATCAGAAATTGCTGTCTGTTGTAGAAGATTAATGCCAGTGAATGTAGACAGTTTTGTCATTTTTGCTACCTGAAATCTGGAACAGTTTGTTTGTACTGAACAGCAAAGCTTGCCAGATGCCAAACAGCCTAAATTGCACTGTTAATTTGCTCCTGATCTGACACATATCACGTTTTAAGAAGAAGCTACAGAATCTAATTTCTATCTTGGGGCATAATTTGGAATTTGGGTCTAAATTCTGTTTGAAATTGTGTTGAGTGGATTCTCATTTAAGTTTTCACTAAAGTGAATTTGCATTATCACAATTGCAAATCATCGAAGATCACTGCAAATGACTCACAAATAGAAAAATTCTAGTGAGTGTTTGTCCATCTAAGAAAGGGAGTTCAATTTGAAGATCCTCAACTAGGTGCAATCAACAGAACTGTATTAGCTTATTATCTGAGGGAAAGATCAGTTTTGTAGGCTGGGCCAACTTTGACACTGTTATATTTCAACTCATGGTGAGGTTGTGAAAACTCCATCTCTGCTTATTGGAACTTCTCTTTGTTTCCAAAGCCTCATATAGGTTGCTGTAATAAGCCTATGCAAACCCAAGTCCTAATTGTAATAGATGAGAACGTTTGAGGAAGGAAGCCTACGTCTTGATTTCTTTCCTTTTTCGATTCAATGCATCACCTTTCCAAAGATATTTTGTACTTTGTATACTGAGAGCTCCTAGTCCTCGTGGCATTTGCTCACTGATTTTATACTAGTTTCTGATCTGGGAATGCCCCAATTTAATAAAGCACCTTCTTTTCAAATTCTGCCAAAGCCTTTCTCCTATCTCTATTTAGCTTTCTCCAAACCTATAAACCTCTAAGATCGTGATTCTTCTCCAATTTTAATCACTTGCATACTCTTGACTTGTACTGCTCTGCTGTTAGCTTCTGTCTAAACCCTAAAGTCCAAAATTCTTTTCCAAAGACTCCACCTTTCTAATTCTCCATCTTTAATCAAACATTAGGTTACCTTTCCCATGTACCCAACTATATCCTTTTGTGGCTCATTTATTTAATAAATGTCAAATTTATTTTGATAAGGCACTCAATTCATGTATTGTAATATGTTGATGATGGTATTGATGTTGGAGGTGAACAAAAATGAGGTTTACTTGTTGATGTATGTTTGTCTCAAACCTTCATGCTCCATTGTGATTTTAGATATGTGTAATTTTCCCAATAGTATGTAAATTTATAAACATTCACTTAAACTTATCTTCAGTAAATAAGAAATTTAATTAGCTAACATGCGCTTTTGGGGCCTGGGCTTTAGGGTGAATAATAGTCAAAAAGTTTATTTATTCATTCTCCTGTCAGTATTACGCTGTCAAAAAAAAAAGTTGTATTCTTGCCACCAGGGTATACCCACATATAGCCTCCAGATGAAGTTCTCCCAAGCTATTACAGTTCCAGACGGGATGCCCAATTTATCGAGCTCAGGGATGATGGGTGAGGAGAGATAAACGGGTTTCCTTTTATTCACCTGCTCCCTTGAATGGTTGCAACAAAGTTAATTCACAAAGCATCCTGTTCCTGTGGATACCTTTCTCCCAGTCCAAATGAATTCATCTTTTAAAAGAAGCCAATTTAATCAGGTTTTGAGTTAACAAAAGAGTTAATTTATCAGTTACTAAACGTGAGAAGAAAGAAGAATGCAGCATACACATACAGATTAGAAATGAGAAGTTAGTCAAAAAAAGTTAATCGATATACAGATCAGTGTATCTGGATCATTCATGAAAAGTGGATAGTTGGACCCTTTTCATGCATAACTTTTCTAGATGCAGATGAAATGTCAATTCTTGTTTTGGGTATATAATTTTTGTCCTGCATTTTGTTCAGATCATAAACAGATGAAATGGATTTTGTGTGATTGTTGCTTTCCTTCTCTGTGGCATAATGAAATATAACTCTTAACTTCTATGTGTAAAGCACTGAAATGTGATGTGATTGAAACTGGTATTGAGTGTTTCAGTCATGGCTTTTGGATATAATTATTGGAAACAAAGGCAAACTTAAAACAGTGAATTGTCTGGACATGTTCCCAGAGACCAGCAGGATGTAGAGATTTTTTTTGTAATAAGACTATAGCTGAGGATTAACTAAAATATGTTCAATGTTTTGGGAAAGGAAATGAAATGTGACTACATAGGCAAATTCTTTTCCTACACTTTGTATATTCTTGAGCACTGATTTTGTGAAGATACAGTTGACCATAATCAATGACTGGTATACAGCTGTATAAATAAAATCCAGCCTGGCAAAGTGCATTCCTTTCATATCCAGATGAAGCAGTCAATTATAATCCAAAGTATGGATGCCTTCCAGAAGTTTATGTATGCTGCGTCTTGCTTTCAATGTGAGGTTGCATTTTAGTAGGGATAGGAGGCAAAACTGAGTTTCTAATGGCATAGATTCGTAACCTTTTGACAAATTAATGTATGGATTTTTACATGCAAATGAGTTGCGCCGAGGGGGAGGGCTGCACTCCTGATATCTTTTCTATTATGATAATGCACAAGAGTGCACTGTGCATCAGTAGCAATATGGGAGTAGATGCACGCGCCAGAAAAATTCTTCTAATCATAAGCTTCAAGGACTGCAACTCCCCCCCTACCCCCACCCCCCCAGTGGTTGAGAACGCCCTCCACCGTGTCTCCCGCAACTCATCCCTCACACCCCGTCCCCGCAATAACAACCAAAAAAGAATCCCCCTCGTCCTCACGTACCACCCCACCAACCTCCGGATCCAACGCATCATCCTCCGACACTTCTGCCATCTGCAATCTGACCCCACCACCAAAGACATTTTTCCCTCCCCACCCTTATCTGCTTTCCGGAGGGACCACTCTCTCCGTGACTCCCTTGTCCGCTCCACACTCCCCTCCAGCCCCACCACACCCGGCACTTTTCCCTGCTACACCTGCCCCCACACCTCCTCCCTCACCCCCATCCCAGGCCCCAAGAAGACTTTCCACATCAAGCAGATGTTCACCTGCACATCTGCCAATGTGGTATACTGCATCCGCTGTACCCGTTGTGGCCTCCTCTACATCGGGGAAACCAAGCGGAGGCTCGGGGACCGCTTTGCAGAACACCTACGCTCGGTTCGCACTAAACAACTGCACCTCCCAGTCGCGAACCATTTCAACTCCCCCTCCCA
>NC_063340.1:60747237-60842218 GCF_021869965.1 Rhincodon typus
CCTAGACCCTTCGAAGGGTCTAGGCCCGAAACGTCAGCCTCTCTGCTCCTATGATGCTGCTTGGCCTGCCGTGTTCATCCAGCCCTGCACCTTTGTTGTCTCTGTTAATGGGATGTCCATTGTCCAAAACAAATTATCCAATAATTAAATCAGTTATCAAAAGTAAACATTAGTTTTGTACAGTAATGCTTTGGATTAAGCATGATTCAGTGTAAGTAAAGAAATGCACCTCTCATTCTAGGATATGTCTTTGGGCAAGTCACTGATGTGACAGTTGGTGAAACTGAGACTACAGTTTAGTTAAATTCCATGTCAGAACAGATAATCAAGAGTTAATACATACTACACTGAGCAAAAGAGGTATGTTTCAATTACATAAGCTGGCAGGAAGTCCAAATTAAGGAACAGACTGACAAATCATCATTGGAAAATCTTTAAGTACTAGAAAGCAATAATGTAGTATCACTGAACTAGTAATCTAGAATCCTAGGCTAATATTCTGATGAAATTGATTGGAATTTCATCATGGCAAGCCCTGGCTTTGACTATAACTGCTCAAAGCTGTTCAAACATGCATTCTTTTTCCATTGAATTGAATGTCAAGAGGGAGTAAATGATGAACCTGAAAACAGTAAAATAGTTAGTCTAGTACTAGGTGTGGGTAGGCTTCGTAATTCAGGAAATGAGTGGATAAGTCAGGATAGCAACTGTGAAATTTTCTTGACTTACGTTTTTAAAAGTTTTTCATACAGTTTTAAGGAATTGGCTAGATTGATGACCGGAATACTATGGATGTCCATATGAACTTTCAGGAGATATTCACTAAAGTGGCTTACAAGTAGCTTGGAAAAAGTCAGCCACATATTGTGAGAAGGTATAACAGCATGATTTTTTTTTTTGAAAAGAAAATTGTTGATAGATGGACAATACAGTTAATGCAAATGGGTATTAATCTGATGAAGGCAGATTGAAAGTGTCTGCTTAAGGGACGTTTTTAAGTCGCCCTGTTTAGAAAATGTAGATTTTGCATAGGGTACAGGGTCTCTAAATTGGCTGATAACTAAGAAGTAGGAAATTTGACACATGGTCAGATAGTTAATAAAAAGAACTTAAAGCAGAGGTAGGCTAATAGGATAAACAGATGATTTTCAGCTATAAGTACAAGTTAATACTTTTTGAGAGAAAATCAACAGATCAAAGTATCTATTCAAAAAAAGTAAAAATACTGAAAATGTAGGCAGAGGGTGATCTGTAATTTGAACAAATACTCCCTTTAAAGTGTAAGTGCCATTTACAACACCATTTAATATTTATCACAGTCAAATGTCCTAAGGTGCTTCCCAGAAACACAATCAAAGTTTGCCATAGATCCACAAATGATATTAAGGATATCCAAAACTTGGTCAAGGAAGAATTATGGCTCCCCCTAAGGTATGTGGTGTGACATTCACCATGTAGACAATGAAAGGATAAGAGATGGTGGGTAGCAGAGTGTCAGCAGTATATATGTGAAATTTGATGTGCGTTGTATGAAAGCGTTAAGTAGCATTTTTTATTCAGTCATGGGTTGTGGGCATCACCTGCTTTATTGCCTATCCCTGTTTACCCAGAGGGCGGTTAAGAGTCAACCACATTGCTGTGGGTCTGGAGTCACGTAGGCTATGTAAGGATATGTTTTTCCTGGCAATCAGCAATGGTTCCATCGTCATCATTAGACTGTTATTTCCAGATTATTATTGAATTCAGGTTCCATCATCTGCTATGCAAGATTTGAACCTAAGTCTCCAGAACATTACTTAGGTCTCTGGATTCGTAGTCTAGCGATAATACTACTAGGCCATCGTCTACCCAAGAATATAAGAATGGGCAAGTTTAGATCTTTGGAGACTCCAAAGATAATGATGTGCATGTAAATAATTCTCCAACAATGAGATTACAAGCTTTATATCAATGTAATACAAATATAAAGAAAGCACTTAATTTTGGTTGACTTTTTTGTAATAGGCAAATGGTTTCTTCCTGTTTGAATGAGAATACCACTTGACTTAATTTATCTTTCTTAATTGATCTTCATAATCTCATAATATGACACTTTTCCAAAGATTATCTTTTTTGTCTTCTGTGATATTCCTTGCTTACTGAGAAGCATGATAGCTGTGTTCACTAATCATGGGAGAGGCCCCTGTGAATCTTATTAATGGGTAAAGCTCCCTGTGTTAACTCAGTGGGCTGAAGAGGCTCACAAGGATTCATTAATGAACCAATTAATACCCATTGTGTTTGAGCTCATGTCAGTTTAATGGTGGCTCAGCGATTAAATGTATACCTAAACAGGTTAATTAGAAAATATCTAGACCACATGGCTTTCCTGTGTATGGAAAACAGTGGGAGGAAAAAAGCAGTGGCAAACCCAGTTGGGCTTTCCAGGTACATCTTGAGGGAGTGGAAGTGTCTCTTTGCTGTTAGTCATCTGTGCCCATTCAAAGGACCATCATCAGGAATCACTTCCGGCACTCATTGCAACCCTCACTTCACACTGCTTTATCTAATCTCACTCACCTTTAGTATGCAATCTGTCAATGATTCTGGGCTTTGGATGAATGTTGCCAGTGTCACTACCTCTGCTGACACTGGTAAAACACAAACCTACTGATCTTTAGCTGGCAGGACTTTGATCGTCGAGAAACTCATTTGTGAGAAAAGTCTAGCTATGACCAATTGTATGCATGAAGGGCATTTGATTCTGTCAGGCCTCCCCTACAGAACCAGACTATCTTTGCTGGTTCTTCACCTTGTGTGAGAGAGCTCTGGCCTGATAGAGTCCTGGATCCAATATCTCCCTAGTTCTTTAATTCTTCCAGATTATCTGTCTTCATCTGTTACAAACATTTCAAAGCTTCAATTGGCTCATCTTGCAGGCTCTTCTCTAGTAATAAGCCTAATTTATTAACTTCTTACTGAAAAATGGATATTAATTTCTAAAATCTTATTATGCATTAGGTTTTGTATTTCTGGAAAAAGACGTTTTGTTGAAGATTTTTGTCCTGCACTCATTGGGTCATTTCTCAAGAAATACTAATGTAAAGGGCAAAGAACTGAGAGAGGAATCTGCTGATTGATTGGTTAACAAGTCAACACTGGTAGAGGCACTAACATGGAATATGCACTGGTTAACAATGTCTGACACTTAACTGCCAAATTTAAATTCTTAACTAATCAAGTTGCCTCTGGACATTGCTCTAAGAAATGAACCAGCGAATGGTTGTTTGCTATTTTTGAGTTGAAACAGGAGCAGTTTGCACAGTATTTCTGACAGCAATACCAAATAACTACTTGCAATTCACTTTTGTAAATTTTCATCAGACTTTTGGTTCCTTTTTTTCTACCTGTTTAGATGATAGCATATCTGGTGCAAGCACGTCAGATGTCCAAGACCGCCTTTCATCCCTTGAATTGAGGGTCCAACAGCAGGAGGATGAGATCACAGTGCTGAAAGCTGCCTTGGCTGATGTACTGAGACGCTTAGCCCTATCTGAAGATCAGACTGCCTCCATGAGGAAAACGTCACCTGGTAAAGGTGAGACATTTTGTAGTAAATACCCATGCATAAATGTTTGTTGATTTTGTTCACTTGAAATGCTGTAGTTATAATTAAAGAATATCCAACAAAAATTGTTTGATTATACATTAATTCAGCAATATCAGAAATAAGTTAACTTAACTTTTTTTTTTGAAAAAGCACTGTGCATTAGTTTTTCTTCCTATGATGATTTGGATGCTTTAGTAATTTTTTGAACCGAAGGTTTGGTTGCATATATTTGTGACTTGAAGAGCATATCAACAAATTATTATTAATTTGACACAGATGTTTGAATCCTCAAACAATTTCATAGTTGAGCCTTTTAATCAAAGGTTTCACTAGGATTAAAGTATGAAAATGCTAGTTTTTGTACCACTGTAAAGTGACTATCTAAAGATTCTTTAAATTTGCTGATCTTGTCCTCAAGAACCAGGGGGATAAAAACTCTACTCCAAAGTAAAAACAGAAAATTCTAGAATTGTGCAATAGATCAGTAAATAAGGATCAATAAAATATTTATACCCAAACTGATGGCCTACTTTGTTCGTTCAATGTATCAATTGTATTTATTTTTGGAAACTTTAATTCTTAGTTGAGATATCAGTGCTTATGTGGCATTCTTCTTTGTGGTTGAAATAATAATTTCTATACTTTTTTGTTCATTCATGGGATGTAGACTTGTAAGTCCACTTAGACGTCTGTAATTGCTCTTGAAGCTGGTGGTACATAACCTTCTTGAACGTCTGTAGTTCGTTTGAAATATAATGTATTGTTGTGACTTTTACATGAATAGTGCTACATTATTTCAAAGGACGAGTCAACCATATTACTGTGGGTATAGAGTAATGCATATACTAAATGGGATAAGGACAGTAGTGAACTGTGTGGACAGTCTAATGTTTGCATATTATTATCCTTATTAATAATACTAGCTTATTCGATATTGATTTAATTAGTTGAATTTAAATTGCAAAGTACAGGTGGTGAAAATTGAACTTTTGTCTCTGTGTCATGAGTGCATCGGCACGAGCAGGAATAGAGCCTGTTGTGTTATTCAATGAGATCATGGCTGATATGAGACATAGTTCCACATACTCCTTAATATCTGATCAACAAAAATCATTTTGGATCTAATGTTAATCTTTAATCTGGAATCAATTGCTGTTTGCTCAGTAGTGGTCCAAACTTCTATCATCAGGTAATCTGAAAAGATGTTTGTTAATACTGCAGTGGAAGATCTGGCTCTAATTTTTGATTTATTCCTCTGAACCCTCAAGCCTTTCATAAATGGAAATAGAGAGAAGCTATCTTTATACCTTAATGCCTTAAAACCTGAATAAAATTACCCTCCCCTATCTATGTTCTAGGAACTAAAATTCTAGTTTGTTTAATATCTCCACACATTAGAGTCTTTGGATTACTGAGGAAGTTCCGAGGAAGGATCACCAGACCCGAAACGTTAACTCTGTTTTTTCCTTCACCGATGCTGCCAGACCTGCTGAGCTTCTTCAGCAACTTTGTTTTTGTTCTTTGGATTACTAGTCCAGTAAAATAATGTCTATGCTGTTTTTCTTGTTGCCTAACAAAAGGCTAATTAAAATTTGAGGAACTGAATAATAGTTGATGCATCTTAATTTGGTTGAAACCTCTGTCTTTAATGCTGTTTTAACTTACAACATGATGTTCGTATTTGGAATTGTTTTGAACCAGAAAATTTAAGAAGTGAATGTAGAGACTGTGCTAAGAAAAAGGAAAAAAAAGATGTCAGACAAGCACAAGTATTGTCCTGCAAGGAAGAATTTATTTATTCTGGTCATGAGCGTCATTTCATAGCTTAGAAAATAGCCATTTGCCGGTACAAGTTGAGCTTGTTTGTAGAACTTACTTTAAGGACTTAGTTTAAATTTAAACAATTTGCCTGTGCATTGCCCATAAATGAGAGCAACAGTGGGCAAAAGACCATCTAACTCTCAACGCTCAAGTTTTTCCTTGAGAAAGAAATTGCACTATAATGGATTGTAGCTTAAATTCATTCAGGAAATCTGGACTTCACAGGCTGGGCTAGCATTTATTGCCCAACCCAAGTATCGTTTAGACCATCTGTTCTGCAACCCAAGATTACAGTCAAGGAATTCAGCACAGTGAGAGTCAGACTTGATGTCCTTCTCCTGTAAGGAGTAGCAATATTTTTTAAAATGCCTTGATTCAAGGCATGTGGGCTTTGCTGGATTTTGACCCATTTGCTGTGAAGCAATGGCAACATATTTTCAAATCAGGGTGATGAGTGAATTGGAGGGGAAACACTGTATATTTTGCTGCCTTTGTCCTTCCAAATGGTAGTGGTAGTGAATTTGGAATGTGCTGTGTAAGGTGTGTTGGTGACTTGCTGGTGTTCATTTTGTAGATGGTAGGCTCAGTGGTTAGCACTGTTGCTTCACAGCGCCAGGGACCCAGGTTCATTTTCAGCCTTGGTGATGTCTGTGTCGGGTTGTCCCTGTGTCTGCCTGGGTTTCCTCCAGGTGCTCTGATTTTCTCCCACAGTCCAAAGATGTGCTGGTTAGATGGATTGGCCATGGGAAATGCAGGGTTATGGGGATAGGGTGGGGGAGTTCTGGTTGGGATGCTCTTCAGAGGGGAAGACTTGATAGGCTGAATGGCCTGCTTCCTCACTGTAGGGTTCTATGATTCAATGATTAAGTGGTGGTAGAGGATGTGAATGTTGGAGGATATAGTGCCAATCAAATGTTCTAGATCTTTTCAAGCTTATTGAGTGTCTTCACTTGTCTCCTGTGTCACTAAGGGCAAGATATATCAGGCTTGGCAATATCTCAGGTATTTTTGCTGTTGAAAACCACTTTAGCAGTATTGAAAAGATCAATATATTGCTCAATATGAAAAGCTCCCCATTTGTTTATCTTTGAGAGGGAAGAGGGGGGGGAAATGTTTTGTTACTTCTAGCAAGAATTAAATTTAATTACTTGTGGCTGTGCCAGAGAAAATCATACGTTGTTTAGAAGATACCCCGTTATTTTTAATGCATTGTGCAATGTTATGAACACTATTCCGCTCTCAGATACATTACTATTACATTCTTAAGACCATTCACAGCTGGATTTTAACCTTACACTGCATGGAAACTAGACATACAGGCAATCAAAGCCACTTTAGGCCTTACTGGCTGAACAACTCCTTTCTTCCTGCCGACTCTGATCTTGGCCTCTTCACCAAAACAAGCACGGACTAAATGAGAGTCTTTTGTGGTCCTTCACTAAATAAGCCAATCATGTCCAATGACAATATTGGGATCTGACTACTAGTTTAAAAAGAAGCCGTTGTGACTTTCTTGCAAAAACAATTTAAGGGGCCAGGTTAAAAGAGGTCCCAAATGTAAGGACACTTCCTTTTTTTCCAATTCTCAACCACTTTTCTCAGTATTATGATAACTATTCATTTCAGATCTTGGCAGTAACTTCCTGCTGCTGGACATTCCACTCTTCTGCCTGCCAACGGTTTCCTACTAGTTTTGGCCAGGAGACCGTCAAGCCTCTGCCGGTGTAGTTGAGACATTAGAATCTCCTGTACCTCAAGCTGCTGTGATCAAGGTGATTGGCTGACCACTTCAAGTCTTGTTTATATTACCAACTCACCTGGAATGGCCAGGAATCTCTCTGGATCATCATCAGTCTCCAAGTGGCCAGAGAAAGCCTGCTGGAAGATAAATCGCACCATCAAAAGCATTGGGAGCAGGTTGCATACAGCTTTGCCAAAAGTGTTGTTTTTCTGCTGTGTTTGTTTTGCCTGTACCATTTTCAATGTTGGCACTACATGTGTGTTGCTTGTAGTGCTGCCAGTCACAGCCCAATAGAAAAGCCCAAAAGAACTGCGGATGCTGGAAATCAGAAACAGAACCAAATTGCTGGAAAATCTCAGGTCTAGCAGCATCTGTGGAGAGAACAGGGTTAACATTTCGAGTCCAGTGACCCTCCTTCAGACTACCTAAAAAACTGAAAAAGAACTGAAGAACCTGAAACGTTAACTCCGTTTTCTCTGCACAGATGCTGCAAGACCTGATCAGTTTTTCCAGCAGTTTCTTTTTTTGTTTCCGATAGTTCAATAGAACGTTCTCTCGTCACTCAGTGCTGGTTGTGTGTGAGCACTTTACTTTTGAATGAAATGTGCAAATTGTATTGCTGTAGTTCTGATTTGTTACTGCAGCTCTGGTGCAGGACTTGTAAATGATCCAGGGACAGTCGGAGCTAGAGCTGAGAGTTTTTAGAAATGGATGGGATCATCTTTTATGTAGGACAACCTGAAATCAGGGCAGGGGGCCCATCCACAGAATGATGTGCACTTCTCACCTTAATTTCTTGAGACAGAGTGATACTTTGTCTACTGTAATGGTGCATTTGGAGGTTGAAAGCAGCTCGTACACAAGTGACAGTTGGTGATTAAGCTTCCAGTTGAACAGTCATTGAATTTTGATGACTTCAATTCTTAAGTCAACATCAGAATTACAAAGCAGCAGGTTTATTTTTAAATTTTAACATAATCGAGCTACAGATTCTTCTTCTAAAGTGGCAAGACGTTCATATTTTTACTCCAGATATTACAAATTTTCCAGTGTCTTCGGGTCACAATTTGGATGTCTGCACCCAGTGAATGAAGGTTTTTGAAAAAACTGCTATTTTAGCTAGGTTTTCAATCCAGTGGACAAGCTCAGTAGTTTTCTTGCTGTAACCTGACGTTCCCATTAAATTCAGTGTGGTTTAATCATCATTTCACTACAGTTGTTGCCCATGTCATTATTGGTCTCCGCTGCTGTTGAAACCGTAGTCCTTGAGTCCATTAGCTGTGGGTTTTTTTTTTGTACCTGTTGACACCTAGCCTCGTATTTAGGTCAGAGAACCCCTGAGAAAGTGTCAATATTTGCAGGTGTTCTGAGACCCACTTGTGCTATAACACCAGCTGATGCCTCCTAGAGTAGAGTATGCAATTCTTGCTCTTGTCCACAGGTTTAAAATTACGGCTAATGTTTTTAATGCACATGTTGTCAAGCTGCAACATGACATTCCAACTCCCATATCCAGTGTTCTGAACGATGAATGCAACCATGCCAAATGCTGCCTTCACTACTCTATCTACTTGTGACCCCACTTTCAAGGGATTATGCCCCTGCATCCCAAAGTCTCTCTTTTGCGGCAACTTACCATTAACTTACCAAAATGCAATGCCTCACGTTTATCTAAATTATACTCTATCTGCCACTCCTTGGCTCATCGGCCCAACTGATCAAGGTCCCTATGTACTCTGAGGTAATCTTCTATGTCCACCATGCCGCCTATTTCGGTGTCATCTGTAAACTTACTAACCATACCTCCTATGTTCACATCGAAATTGTTTATATAAATGACGAAAAGCAACAGACCCAGCACTGATTTTTGTGGCACATCGCTGATCACAGGCCTCCAGTCTGAAAAATGATCCTCCACCACCACCCTCTGTCTCCTACCTTCAAGCCAATTTTGTATCCAGTTTGCTAGCTCTCCATGTGAGCTAACATTGCTAATCAGTCTACGATGCGGAACCTTGCCGAATGTTTTGCTGAAGTTCATATAGACAGCATCTACATCTCTGCCTTCATCAATCTTCTTTATCACCTTTTCAAAAAACTCCAAGTTCGTGAGACTCGATTTCCCATGCACACCTGTGCTGACTATCCCTAATCGGTCCTTGCCTTTACAAATGCATGTAAATCCAGTCCCTCAGAATCCCCTCTGACAACTTACCCAACACTGATGTAAGGTTCACTGGTCTACAGTTCCCAGCTTTTCATTATAGCCTTTCTTGAATAACTTCATTAGCCAACTTCCAGTCTGCTGGCAATTCACCCATGGGTTGTCGATACAAATATCTCAGCAAGGGGCCCAGCAATCTCTTCCCTAGATACCCACAATATTCTGGGAAAGGTCTGATCAGGTCCTGGGGATTTATCCACCTTTATGCATTTTAATACTGCCGGCACCTCCTCTCCAATATCATGAACTCTTTTCAAGACATCAAGATTTATTTCTTCAAGTTCCCTAGCTTCCAAATCTTTCTCCACTGTAAATACTAATGCAAAATATTTGTTTAGTATCTCATCCATCTCTTGTGCTTCCAAAAGTAGATGACCACACTAATCTTTAAGGGGCCCTGGTCTCTCCCTAGTTGCTCTTTTGCTTTTAATGTTTTTATAGAATCTCTTTGGATTCTCCTTAACTCCTTTTGCCAAAGCAATCTCATGTAACCTTTTAGCCTCCTGAATTCCCTCTTAAATATACTCCTACTGTCCTTTATACTCTTCTAGGGATTCACTTGATCCCAGCTGTGAATACCTCCTTTTTTCTTGACCAGAGCCTCAATTTCTCTAGTCATCCAGAATTCCCTACACCTACCAATTTTGCCCTTCGCACTAACAGGAACGTACTATTTCTGAACTCTTGTTATCTCATTTGTAAAGACATACCACTTTCCAACCATCCCTTTTATGTGTGAATAGCCTCCCCAATCAATTTTTGCAAGTTCCTGTCTAATGCTGTCAAAATTGGCCTTACCCAATTTAGAACTTTAACCTTTGGGTCAGGTCTATCCTTTTCCGTAACTATTTAAGAACTAATAGAATAATGATCAGCTGCCCAAAATGCTCCCCCACTGACACCTCAGTCACTTGCCCTGCCTTATTTCCCAACAGAAGATGAAGTACTGCTTCTTCTCTAGTAGGCGCATCCACATATATTGAGTAAGAAAATTTTCTTGTACACAATTAACAATTCCTCCCCATCCAAGCCCTTAACACTATGTCAGTCCGAGTCTATGTTTGGACAGTTAAAATCCCCTGCCATTACAACCCTAATGTTCTTACAGATACCTGAGATCTCCTTTTATATATTTGCTTCTCAATTTCCTGCTTTCTATTGGGGGACCTATAATACACTCCCAACAAAGTGATCATCCCTTTCTTATTTCGTAGTTCCACCCATATAACTTCACTGGATGTTCTCCCAGGAATATCCTCCTCAGTACAACTGTAATGTTAACTCTAATCAAATCCACCACACCCTCTCCTCGCTTGCCCTATTTTCTATCCTTCCTATAGCACCTATACCATGGAAAATTAAACTACCAGTCCTGTCCATCTATGTGCCACATTTCTGTAAAAGCTGTAATACCCGAGTCCCATGTTCCCGACCATCCCCTAAGTTCATCTGCCATACCTGTCAGGCCTCTTGCACTGAACTAAGTGCAGTTTAATTTATTAGTCTTACCTCATTATCTGTCAAGCTGTTATCTGCCTTGATTATTAGACTTGCTCCCCTTCTCTACTGTACTAGCCTCAGCCTTTACTCTTTTTTTTCTCACAATTGCTTTTGTCTCTTCCAACACCCCTACTCCCCTAGTTTAAAACCTCCCATGTGGCACTAGCAAATTTTCCCTTGAGGATACTGGTCCCCTTCAAATTCAGGTAGAACCATCACTCTTCAGGGGTAGAAAAGACCAGTATGAGAGATCCCAATTGTCCAAAAACATGAGTCCTTTCCCCTTACACCAGGTCCTCAGCTACATAGTCATCTGCTCTATCCTCCTATTTCTATTCACTGTAGCCCACGGCACTGGTAATAGTCCAGATATTACTACCCTCAAGGACTTACTTTATAACTTCCTGCCTAGTTTTCTATATTCTCTCTGCAGAACCTCATCCTTTTCCCTACCATTGATACCAACTTTTTCAATGACCTCCAGCTGGTCATTCCCCTTTCAGAATATTCTGCACCTGCTCCAACACATCTTTGTCTCCCTGGTGCCAGGGTCATTAGGCCATCCTAAGGTATCTCTGATGGCTGCAGAAACATCGGTCTATGCTCGTGACTAGAAAGTCCCTTATTACAATCAATTTCGTGGAACCTGACATACTTCTCATTGCAGTAGAGCCAGTCACGGTACCAGATACCTGGCTGACAGTGCTAGCTCATCAAATTTCAGAAGTTGGCACTTCTGTCATGTAAACAAAGCTGCTATGTGAATTTATAGATTCTACTGTTGATTTATTGTATTTTTTCTAATACTTGTATCAAATTTGTAGCACATACTTGCCTCTAGGCAACTGGGTTTAGTAACTTACTGCAAGATTGGATTACAGGACCTGTTGCTGAAGAAATATCAGAAAGAGATTCCCATGTCTCGGTTATCATGCCGATCAGATTTTAGGAATGGCATTCACATTAGACTTCATGATGTTTAGAATCTAAGCTTGACCAGCTTCTTAGTGTAGTTCCAATTATAGCACAGTACTTTCCTTGTGCAATTCATGAATTTCCCTTGAATAATTCAATCAGTTTCAGAGCTGAGTCATTGATTTGAAAATGTCTCTTTGCCATTCCCTCTCTCCCATCTTTTCTCTCACTCTCTATCTCTCTCTCTCCTTTTTTCTATCTCTATCTCTCTCTCTCTCCCTCTCCCCCTGTCTCTTTCTCTCTCTCCCTGTCTGTCTCTCTCTCTCTCTGTCTGTCTCTCTCTCTGTCTGTCTGTCTGTTTCTGTCTCTGTCTGTCTGTCTCTGTCTCTCTCTCTCTCCCTCTCCCCCTGTCTCTGTCTCTGTCTCTGTCTCTGTCTCTGTCTCTGTCTCTGTCTCTCTCCCCCTGTCTCTCTCTTTCTCTCTCTCTCTCTCTCCCCCTGTCTTTCTCTCTCTCTCCCTGTCTGTCTCTCTCCTCTCTCTCTCTCCCCCTGTCTGTCTGTCTCTGTGTCTCTCTCTCTGTCTCTCTCTCTCTCTCTCTCTCCCGTCTCTCTCTCTCCCTGTCTTTCTCTCTCTCTCTCTCCCTGTCTGTGTCTGTGTCTGTCTCTCTCTCTCTCTCTCTCTCTGTCTGTCTCTCTCCCCCTCTCTCTCTCTCGCTCTCGCTCTCCTGCTGTGGACCCCCACAACCCACCCCTCTCTCGCTCTCTCTCCCCCCCCCCCCCTTTCTCTCTATCCATCTCACTTTCTCTGCCCCACCCCCCGCCCCATCTCTCTCTCTCGCTCTGTCTGCCCCCCTGCCTGACCTTTGTCTGTCTTTCTGGCCTCCTCGCTCTCTCTGCACCACACCCCTTCGCGCGCTCTCGCACTCTCTCTCTCTCTCGCTGCAAAACTGTAACAATGCAGAAAAGAATGAAAATAGTGTTTTTCTAAACTGTTTTCTATTGGGGGAAATAATGCATTTTTTAAATCTCTAAATTGGATTACTTGATTGATAATTCAGCATCCAATTAACTATGCACAAGTAGCAAATTATTGAAAGTTGGAGTAAAGACAATGGCCACAAGGCAGTTCCTACTATCTCTGTAACAATTTTAACCCTACTGCGAAGCCCCTCTGATGCTACTTGGCCTGCTGTGTTCATCCAATTCTACACCTTGTTATCTCAGATTCTCCAGCATCGGCAGTTCCTACTATCTCGGCCACAAGGCCAGTTAGGTTTGTTTTGATGTTCATCTTCCCCTGATCCAACTTGTCTGGTTTCAGTCTTCAGTTTTCTTTGTCTACCGTTTAATGGACCCTGTTTCCATGCAACAGTTTAATTCATTTTTAAAACAATTTCTATTAAATTTGTCTTGGAGATTCGACATTATTCCCACCTTTATATGTAAAATTTTCTAATCTCCCTTCTTTGTGAGCTTAACCTTGTATCCTCATAATTGATTGCTTTTGTTTGCAAGTAAATAAGTATTTACCTGACCATAATCTTTCATAAACATGAACATTTGTTAGATTACTTTTCAAACTTCTCAGCTTTGTGAAGATGCCCCAATTTATCCAGACCTCCTTCATAATTGAAATCCCTTATTCTTGTTAATGTAAAGATCTGAGATGATACTGCCAGACAAATTTTATTCTAGAATAAAGCGTAGCTTGATAATTTATCATGTTAATTTTTTTGCTTTTAGTAACCTGGTGGTTAGCCGGTAAAGCATTGTCACACAAGGTTGCAGATGTTCCTTTAACAGAAAATAACACCGCTATAGTTAGAGCTATATAGATCTTAACAAAAGCAGCAACACAAAGGTTCAATCTATTCCCAACATTGTCCTCTTACAGATATCCAATTCCTGACAAATTTCACTTCTATCTGAACTCTTAAGTTTTTATAGTCATACCACATGGAAACAGACCCTTTGGTCCAACTTGTCTGTGCTGACTAGACAGCCCAAACTGGCCTAGTCCCTTTTGTCAGCATTTGGTCCATATCCCTTTAAACCCTTCCTATTTATTGTCCCAACCAGATGACTTTTAAATGTTGTCCTTGTACCTGCCTCCACCACTTCCTCTGGTAGATTGTTCCATACACACACCACCATCTGCGTGAAAAAGTTGCCATTTGGGTCCCTTTTAAATCTTTCCCCTTTCATCTTAAACCTGTGTGCTGTAGTTTTTAGACTACCCCCACCCTAGCAAAAAGACCTTGGCTGTTCACCCTATCCATACCATTTGTGATTTACTAAACTAAATTCTTCCAGTTGTTTTTCCTTGGACTGCAGTGACAGTTTTACAATTTCTTTCCAAGTCTGCTAACATGAAGCTTTCTCAATACTGGTGGCTAAACGTTTTCACTATGTTCTCCTAGCTTAGAAAACCCAAAAATTGAACGACTTCACTGGTTGCCCTGGATTAAAAGCCTGACTTTCCTACCAGAAAAAAATCGTCCCCTCTGAACTGAATTCCTGTTCAAATGAATACCTTGAAGCTTCTGTTCTAAAGTCAAAACTAAACAATGATTTTCTAGTCTGTTGTAAACTGATCCATTAATACTGCAGGGTCTCTGCCAGGCACTTGACTGTGGTCACGGGCTTTTTTTTTTCTGGAACTGATTAGCTTATGTCACTGTTCCGAATGACTTTTTGATCTGTTCCAAAGAAAAGCCTGCTCAAAACTGAATCACATCCATCTTCCATTATTTCAAAATTCAAAACGCAAAATATATATTAAATATCTTTCATCACAGCATTTTAAATAACATTGCATATTTTCAATTACTTTTCTATCCTTTCTATATTGCAGTACAGAGAGTCGGTTAATACAGTTGGCTGGATGGGTGGTTTGCAATGCAAAGTGATGCCAAAGCGTGGTTTCAATTCCTGCACCAGCTGAGATTACCATGAAGGACTCTCCTTCTCAACCTCTCCCCTTGGCTGAGGTGTGGTGACCTTACAGTTAACCCACCACCAGTTGTCTGTCTCTATTGAGAAAGTAATCTAATGGGACCTTGGCTGGTTTACCTATCTGTAGCACTCAGAATTACAGCTAAAGCTCTTATCACAGTGTCATCTAAAATCTGATCAAGCTCACCATTACCTTTTTGTTTTTCTCAACTTTCACAAGGATTTGTATCCTCACCTCCTTTAGCATGCAGAAAAGGAATTTCTTTCTGCTCTTCTTACTTTGAAATGTCACCACCTCTACTGTTTGTTTCCATTCCATATTTTTATTTCCAATCTTGTATGGTTTTCTCATTGACAATTTCCCCCATGATCATTCTTTTTAAGAAAGAAGTACTTAAGGCAAAAAATGTAGATAGTATGTGATCGTTCCTATTGCTAAGTTAGCCTTCCCAGTGTTATCTTTCTCAAAATGGCCATCTGACATGCTAGAACATCTGTTGCTTTCCTGCCAAACTAAGTCGTGGAGTAATTGCAAGGTACTTTGACACATCGTTGTTTATTCATTTTGGCACAATAATCCAACATACCTAATGCTAGTTCCTAATGTAAGTTCATGCCTACCTATGTAATGCTGTTAACTTAAAAAATAACTTTTTAAGTTGACAGTCTTTGTTAACAACATTTGCCATTTCTTTTAATGTGCAGTTTGGAACATTTTCATTTGCTGTAAAGCAATACCAGTACCTGTGGTTAAAATTGTCATTTCGCTGCATTCAACAGTGAGAAATAAGTGAATATTATGGTTGCCAGATAATGTCATTTACGTAAGACTCCTGGCCACTGTACTAGACTCCAAGGGTAATAGTAAAATGTTATGTCTTGAGACCATTTTCACACAGACTTGTTGAAATTTCTAACCAGGATGTCTAGTACATTATTCACTACAATTTATATTTTGGCAAGGAAAGTTATAATTTAACACAAAAATGAGTTTTATAAAAAAATACTCTGACCCCACTATTTATTACACAAGGACTTTCAGATCTCAAAAGACCTTTTTAGTTTATTCTAAGGGGTGATCATATTTCATTGAAAATAAGGAATCATAATCTGAAAATCATAAATAGTTAATGTAAAGGGAAAGTAGAATTTTGTAGTAGATTGTACCAATTATATGTTTTTATTCAAAATCTTTTACATCCAATATGGTAAGTTGCATTTAATCAGGACTTTAAAACCAGATATAACACACTATCTGGAGACACTGGCCCCATGAAGATCCACTTTATTGCAAAATGTTTTATAAAAATTTGCATTCTTTGTTTAAACAATGGATTGAAATACCTGCCTTTTATGGTGTTCACCTGCAATTAGTTTCTTGACCCATGTAACCTTCTATCCTTCATCAAAGGCCTTGGCCCTACAACGTAATTTTATTGCCTCACCCAAGGCTGTTCTCACTGATCAGGTTCATCCTCTCAAAAACATTTCACTTTCAATTTTCAAAGCTAATTTGCAGAAATTCCATTAATTCGTATCTCTCCAATCACTATGTGACTCAAGCTGATCTTCAGACGAGTTTTGAACTGTTATGAAATGGTTGTCCAGTCTATCTTTTCTAATTCCGGGGTTATTTGCTAAAATAGGTTCTGTTCTACTTCCACACACGACGAGTAATGTACTGGTTTATCTTAAATGAGTAGATGAAATGAAAAGCCTAATACAGTTTGCATTGTTAGAATCATAGAATCCCTACAGGGTGAAAACAGGCCATTCAGCCCAACAAGTCCACACCGCCTGTCCGAAGAGCATCCCACCCAGACCCATTCTCCTACCCCTGCGTTTTCCATGTCTAACCCACCTAACCTAAACATCCCTGGGCACCAAGGGAAATTTAGCATGGCTAATCCACCTACCCTGCACATCTTTGGACTGCTGGAGGAAACTGAAGCACCCAGAGGAAACCCACACAGACACGGGGAGAATGTGCAAACTCCACACAGACAGTCGCCCGAGGCTGGAATCGAACCCGGGTCACTGGCACTGTGAGGCAGCAGGCTAAGCAGAAAATGGTATTCTTAGTATTTTTGAAGTAAAATTGATCAACAAAGTTTTTTTTTCAGGGTTGGTGAAATGGACATAATAGGAAAGAAAAATAATTTAATGATGACTAATACTGAAGCTGCATCTTTAGCTCAATGTTTCAATTTTTGGGACAGTTCTTTTACCTGTTTGACCTGAAGCATTTCCAATGGCATTATATTTGAAATTTGGTTTTCTCCTTTCTGAAGTGTCCTACTCTGATTTTTTTTGTGTGAAATTCTAGCTACATGTAACATTTGGTCACATTTAAAATATGTTTCTAATGCATTTGTATTTTTAGTTTAATCATTTGAATTTTTAGGTTAATTAACATTTGAAAGGATAAGTTGGTGAATGGGATTGTCCTAAGATTGACACCTACAATCTGATTTCACATCCATATCCACTCTTAAAAGTTTTAATATTTAAGAACACTTCAGCAATTTTTGACTTTACGACTAATTGGAAGTCGTCCTCCTCCTCAATGCCTGTCCACCATATACAAGTCAGAAATCGCAACTGTAATGGATTTGTGCAGCTTGAGCAATACTTATAGCTCAACACATGCAAGACAAAGTAACCCATTTAATTGGCACCCCCACTCTCCACCCTCAACTTTCACTCCTTCAATGAACCGTGGTACTAGCTTTGTGTACTATCTATAAGACGCACTGCAGCCACTCAAGGTTCCTCCAACAACACCATGGAAACCTTCGAACTCCACCATCTAGAAGGATAAAAGCATCCAATACATGGGATGCTACCACCTGCAAATTCTACTCCATGCTACACACCATCTGACTTGGATGTACATCACTGCCTCTTCCTAACAGCACTGAATGTACCTACACTTCAGGGAATGCAATGGTTCATGCAGGCAGTTCACCACATTTTCATGTGAAATTAAGGATGTTCAATAAATGTTGACTTAGCCAGTGATGCCCAACACCCCATAAACAAACATCAAAAATAACTCCTCAACACATACTGTGTACCTAAGAGGTCCATTAAACTTATTGATCCTGGGTTTCGACCCCTTTTGTCTAAGCTGTTGGTTAATAATCTTTCAGGAATGCAGTGACTGCTCAATATATATCATTCAATGTTAAAACAAAGATAACCCTTTAGATATTGCAGTTCAACTATAACAATTCTCAGGATGTTGATGGAATCCAGAACAGAGTTCATTCAGGTTTTACTTCCTTGAACTTTGACAACTTGGCTTCTATCACGGTCACCAGTTACAGAAATTTATTTTACTTTCATCTTTGCATGTGGCTGCTATCTTTCGAATAAAATAGAGCTCAGTGCTCTTTTATTTGACATTTCCCTGGTGATTTGCAGTATTGACATGGTGTGGTTGTTGATTTTTATGGAAAAAACTTAAAAGGATTTTTTTGTTCAGTTAAGCTCTGTTATTTCACTTAGCTGATGTTATCTTTTCAAACTTTAGTTGCATGTAATTGGACATCTTTCTTCCACATTATGTTTTCTATGTTGGACATGTTTGCTGGAAGCATTAAGAAGCATGAATGCTTTTGTTTTCATCATAGTAACAATAAACGATAGAAATGCTCAGTAGTGCTGGCAGCATCTGTAGAGAATAACAGTTAATAAGTGGTGAGGTTAGGAACAATCTTAATATCAGGCAACATGACTGCAACATCGTAACTGTATATTCGCATCACCAAAGTGTAATAATGGGAGCCAAGTTCAATAGCTCCTAAAACAAGTGTGTGCATTCTGATCTTCAATTAACCTATGTCCGTTGATTGCAATGAATGCAGTACACCAATATTTTGCTGCCTACTCATTTAATTAGTTCCAGTGCTAACTTTCGTTGGTATTTTGGACACACCAGTGGGGGGACCGATATTGTGACTGACTTGCATCATTCAAGATTAGCCTGTAGCACTTGAAGGAGAGATCAAATGTAAATTAGAAAACTACTTTAGTGAGCAACTCCGTGCAGTCCATAAGCATGACTGTATGCCTTTTGTCAAGAAATGTGCCAACATGCACATCTGAAAAATAACCACATGAGGCTCCTTTTTTCAAAGAATTATACCTAACTTTTATACATACCTTTAAGAAAGGAGGGGAATTTTTTTATTTATCTTTTAAAACAATATAAGCATTCTTGTTTGCAATAAGCACTTCAGATAAAAGTTGGCACTACCATGTTAAGGAATGGGCTTTGAATTGGCTAGAAATATGAAAGTTAAAGGCAGTAGAGTAATTTTTGAATATATACTTACACTTCTGAAATAAGAAACAAGGAAAGCAACATGATAGAGATTTTAAACCATTTTTTTAAGGAGCGGCATGATGGCCCAGTGGTTAGCACTGCTGCATCAGCGCCAGGGACCCAGGTTCAATTCCAGTCTTGGGCAATTGGCTATGTGGGGTTTGCACGTTCTCCCCATGTCTGCATGGGTTTCCTCTGGTTTCCTCCCACAGCCCAAAGATGGGCAGGTTAGATGGATTGATTGTGCTAAATTCCCTGTAGTTTTCAGGGATGTGTAGGTAAAAGGGAATTAGCCATAGGAAATGCAGGATTACAGCGATAGAGTAGGGGAATGAGTCTGAGTGGAATGCTCTTCAGAGAGTTGGTGTGGGCTTGTTGGGCTGAATGGCCTGTTTCCACACTAGGGATTCTGTTTTCTTAGCTGGAAGTAGTGTATATTTGGAAACACTGGATAATTGGATTAGGAAAGAAAGACCTGCAGTGCTATAGTATCTTTGTGACCTCGGGATATTGCAAAGTGCATTACAGTTAAGGAAGGTTTTGTTTTTGAAGTGTCATCATGTCCAATGTTGTTAAATTAAGGAAAAAAAGCAAGTTAAAGATACCAAACAAAATGTGGGAGGAAAATGGTTAACAGCACCAGTGTAGTTTTCTTTTTAAGATCCTGTTTTTGCATTTTATTGCTGAGGGCTAAGGTTCCAGTACTAAAGTCATATTGCAGTGGCATAACTTTCAGCACGTCAGTACATATCGTACCATTTGGTGAGCACTGGCAGACGGCAGTTTCAGAGCTTAGTTGTTCACCTGTTACATTTCAGCATTGGAGCCACATTCAATTCTGTTGCAGAACTTGGTTTATCCATAGCTAAAACATGGAAATTGTACATTTCTTAATTTTTGTTACATTACACAATAGAATTAACTTCATTTCAGAATACGAACTTTTCTAATCAAAATTCGTCGCTTATTTATTGACATTTATTGCATCTGTACTTTTTAGCTCAGTTTCCACCTTATTAATAATCCATCTGCAGGCTGCTTTGGTGGTATTGAGAATTCGCTATGCTTATTTGGGTATCACCTGAAGACTTCAAATTTCCTTTCTCTATACCTATACGCAAGGTATTGATAAACACAATGAACAGAGGTGACCATGATCACCATCAATTCCATTTCCTTTCATATCTGAGTAATCCCGTGTGTGATTTTACACTACATCCACTGCATCACCTCCATCTGTTACATTCTACAAGAATTTTGAGGTTGTAACTATTTTAATTAAAACTTTTAAAATTTTCCTTAACTGCATATGGTAACTATCCAAAGCAGCCATACATATTTCCTATTCTTTGGCAGAGACAATGTTTTGTAAATAGAAATTTTATTTGAATATTGTGAGCCCCTGCTGACTTGATTTAAATTGCATGCTCTTACATCCCTCACTTGCATTCTGAAATTTCACCACCTAACATAGTTGAGATTGGAAAATCAGTGTACGAGAAATTGAATCCTCAACATTAGTGTGCCATACAGATACATTGGTACCTTGCACTTCCTAATATACTACACAAGTTAGTAAAAACTTTAGAAACAGTGCTTTATAATAGGAAATCAGAGCAGGCTCAGACTGTGAGCCATTGAGCTCACTCCTGCACTCCATACTAGCATAGCTGAACCAAAGCCTTAAATCCACTTTTCTACATGATCCTTAATCGCTGGAGTTGATGTTATGAATGGTGGAGAGGTCTGCTCCTGCTGCTGTCTGTATACTATGGCCCTGCACAGTGGCAGTAAAAGTTCACTATATTTAAATTCCATTCTCCTTTTAATTGACAGCAAGAAACGATTTGCATGCCTAATCACTTGCTTTTACCTGCAACCAACGTTTTCAGTTTCATGTATCAGGGCACGCATCGCTCTATACTACACAGTTCTACAGTTTGTACAATTAAATAGTATGATGCTTTCCTGTCAATGTGGGGAAATTCACATTTTCCCATATTTATACATCATCTGCTAAATTTTGCTCAGTCACTTGACCTACGTATATTCCTTTCCTGTCTTTTTGGGCAGAATCTTGTTGGGGCCTGAAATTGTTGTCTACGATGAGATTTGTGACAGAATCATAGGATAAACCCAGGAATGATATCTGTCGGTATTGAGAGTGACCAGCTGCATCTTTTATGTGTTTGTTGAGTGGTGAGGCAAGTTTCTTGCTAGTTAGTGGCAAATAGGGATATTATTACCCTTTCTAATGCTGCAATTCACCTCCCAAGGATATGACTTCTATCTTGCCAACTTGCCAAATAAGAGATAAGACAGTGTGGAGCTGGAGGAACACAGCAGGCCAGACAGCATCAGAGGAGCAGGAAAGTTGACGTTTCAGGTTGGGATCCTTCTACAGAAATGGGGGAGGGGGAAAGGGAGCTCAGAAATAAATAGAGAGGAGGGGTGGGGCTGGGGAACATAGATGGGATGGTGATGGGTGAGTGCAGGTAGGTATTGGTGGGGACTGGTCAGTTAGGTGGGAGAGAAGACAGACAGGTTGTCTCAGGCCAAGGAGGCGGGGATGAGCGGGATGGTTGGTCATGGGATGAGGCCGGAGGTGCTTGACAAAGTTGTCTCTGAGCCTCTGCTCGGTCTCACCAATACAGAGGAGGCCACATCGGGAGCAGCGATAGACCACGTTGACAGATGTGCAGGTGAACCTCTGTCTGATGTGCAAGGTTTGCTCGGTGCCTTGAATGGAGGTGAGTTGGGTTGGGGATGTGAGTTGGGGTGGTGGTGTAGGGTCAGGTATAGCACTTCCTGCAGTTGCAGGGAATGGTGGTGGGGCTACTGGGGAGTGTGGAGCAGACGAGGGAGTTGCGGAGAGCGCGGTCCCGACGAAAGGCAGATAGAGGGGGAGAGGGAAATATGTCTTTGGTTGTGGGGTTGGATTGTAGGTGTAGGAAAGACGGAGAATGATATGTTGGATAGGGATATATCATAAATCTGCCCACTCCCCGCCTCATCCTGTGACCAACCCGCACTCTCATCCCCATCTCCTTGACCTGACATAACCTGTCCATCGTCACTCCCACCTATCCTCTCCTCCCACCTCATTGACCAATCCCCTCCACTCCCTACCTGCACTAACCTATCACCATCCCACCTATTTTCCCTAGCCCCACCCCTCCTTTCTCTATTTCTGAACTCACTTCCCCCTCCCCCATTTCTGAAGAAGGGTTCTGACCCAAAACGTCAACTTTCCTGCTCCTCTGATGCTGCCTGGCATGCTGTGTACCTCTAGCTCCACACTGTGTTATCTCAGACTCCAGCATTGGCAGTTCTTACTATCTCTGAACTTGCCAAATAAGCTGTGTCAAGAACTCTCAATGTGGAAGTCTGATCAGGAACGGTAGCTTCAGCTCACTGCTGGCTGCATGGAAATTCCATATTTCTCAACACTAAATAGCATCTCCGGAATGACCTATGGTTACGAGCCACAGTCCCTCCTCATCCAAGGACATCGGCATCCAACATTTGCCACCCTTTCACGACCATCGTGACTCCTCTCCAGTCTACTTGCATTCAACTTCGGAAGCACAGACTTGCATTGCATGTCACATCAGCACCTTGCATTGAAAGATTCCTGCAAGGGCATCTTTTGAGTGCAATGACTGGCACCCAGCTGAAGATTGGTTCAAGCTATATCTCCGGACTGCTCGCTTGCTCTTGCAGCGTTGCTCACTTATCGCCTACCTGCATATTCACAGCATCCCTGCCTTACAATTAGCCATGAGGTAAAATGGGTGGATTGGTTCTCAGTCAATTCGAGAAGGGTGGGTAGGTGTGACCGTCCACACACCGTCCAGAAGCTTGATCAACATTGGTCATCTGCTTGGGCTGCTCAAGGGCAGGAGATCTGTATGACTAAAGTAGGGGGAGTGGGCAACAGTTAGTAGGACCAGCGCAAGTTGTCAAAGAAATTGCATATCATCAGGGAGCTGAAAACGAAGCAGTCAGAGGTTTTGTCAATTCATGTCTAGTGGCTGTTGGTTGAATTTGGTCAGATGTCTGAGGTGAATACTGTTCTGGGAGCCTTTTATTTGTTGTGGGAGGAAAGGGAGCCTGTAGGGATAGGGCGATTCCTGCCAAAACGGGTGGGGAGTCTCAACTAGGGGTGGAACGCAGAGGTATTTGTAGAGATAGGGACAAGGATGGTGACGAGTGGGATTTCGAGGTGTATGAAGGTATGCAGATCAGCATTAGGAGTTGATGGTTATTGATAATAACCACCTCCATTGTGAGAACATACAGGAGCAAGATGGACATCATGAGGATATAATGTTCAGGGGGCAAGAAGGACAGTTGGAGACAGAGTCTAATGCATTGGGTCTCCATGTCGTGTTGGGTTAGAAATGGGCTGTCAGGGTAGCAAGGTAAAGTGAATCTGGCATTTCTGGGGACGATGGATACTGGCAACCAAGTGGAGCCTGATGCTGATGGTGTCAGCAACAAGCTGTGTTCTCTGTCATCACATGTCATTCTTTAGATGTGAAATGCAACTGGAAAATGACTTGGACAGCTGCCAAGGTACATGAAGTCAGTGTCATTTGGGAGAAAGCACGGGATTCGCGTCTGATCAATAGTAGGACTTTAAAGGGGCAAATACACAAAGCGTGTGCTTCCAAACTCCAGCTGCATTTCATTTACAATCATTTCCTTGCCTGTTTGCTTGCAGAGTGAACATGCTTAGATGTCAAATGCTGATCAGAAGCAAAATGCACCATGCCAGTAGTGCTTGCAAATTAAACATTCAGTGATGCAGAAATTAGCAAAATTACTTAAGAGGAGGTGAATATTGGCCAAATGGATCCCAGCACTTAAACTTCCAAGGGTACTGCAGAATAAAAGTTAACATCACTTCATTTGTCATGTATGTATCATGATGGACTGATGCAATGATAACCTTCATGATTGATGTGGCTCTAGAATAAGGAAGGAGGGGGTTTGGACTGTATTTTCACTCCCTTTTTGACATAATATGTTGGTTACTCAGCTGGTGCGGCATTTTCAAGTGGTGCACCTGCTGCTACGAGGGCAGTGGTGGAGCAGATGATGGGGCTGCTGAAAATGCAGTTCTTCTGCTTGGACTGGTCTGGGGGACCCTCTAGTGTAATTCAGACAGAGTGTGCGGCGTCGTCCTGGAGTGATGTGCTCTGCACAATTGGAGCAGGGAATGGGGTGATGTGTTGGATGTTGAGGAACTGGGAGCAGAATTCAGAGGAGGAGGACAAGGATACTGTGGAGGAGAACTCAGCTGTGTTAGGTACAACAAGCCAGCCAGGATCTGACTGACACCTGGTTCCAGTAGATGTAAGTTGAATGCAGAAAACTGTCTTGGAATGTCAAATATGTATAGGTCATATTGCCAGCATTTGGTTGGCATTATGGATGTGAGCTTAAACCTGTGGTTTTGTGTGTGTTTGCTTTTGCTGTCTGTCGATAAAAGCTCGTGTTTGGAAATGTCTAATTGCTTGCCTGGATGTGATCGTCTCTTACGGGCACTAACAAGTTATAGGTATCTATTGGGCATTGGGGATAGAGTAGCAGTGACTTAGGATGTTTAAACAGGATGTAGCTAAAGACAAGTAAAATGTGTGGCATGGCTGTTTAACAGAGACTAGGGTGAGAGGATGGGTTGCATGTGCCAGAAAATGTAGGCCATGCCGTGAGCAGCACATCTTTGTGGCTGCTGTGCCATTGCATTGCTGCTGAGGGACATCATCAGATTGTACCATCGCATAGCTAGTAAGGGGCCGGATTGTGCCACTGCACTGCTGGGGAGGGCATCGCCTGATTGCCAAGTGACTGGGTACACAGCAGTCTTTTAAAGATGGTGCAAGCTCCAGGGATGCCAGTCTTTTGGTGGATATCCCACTGAATGGCAGGTTGTTCCAGGAACGGTGTGTGGTAAAATGGAGATAGAATCAGACAAGAGGGACACCATGGGGTGGAGTAGATAGTTCATGAGGTGAGTTTGATATGATCTGATTAGAAATCTCACTAAGCCTTGGGGTGAAAAACCCTTCAAAAAACTCAGCAGAACTTCCACTTGGCCAAAAATCATAAGATTTCAGAGATAGTAGGAACTGCAGATGCTGGAGAATCCGAGACAACAAGGTGCAGAGCTGGATGAACACAGCAGGCTAAGCAGCATCATAGGAGCAGAAAGGCTGACGTTTCGGGCCTAGACCCTTCTTCAGAAATGGGGGAGGGGAAGGGGGTTCTGAAATAAATAGGGAGAGAGGGGCAGGCGGATAGAAGATGGATAGAGGAGAGGATAGGTGGAGAGGAAACAAACAGGTCGAAGAGGCGGGGATGGAGCCAGTAAAGGTGAGTGTAGGTGGGGATTTCAGACCTTTTGTCTCCTGACAACTTACTATTCGAGCTATCTTGGTGTCATTTGCAAATCTAACTGCCATATTCTTTCTGCTAATCCAAGTCATTGATACAGATTGTAAATAGTTGAGGCTGTAACTTTTAATCCCTGTGGAACTCCGTTAGTTACAGCTTGCCAGCCTGAAAATGACCTATTTATCCCTCTTTATTCTTCCTGATGACTAACCATCCTTTATCCATGCTAATATGTTAGCTACTACGCCATGAGCCTGTACTTGTATCGTGACCTCTGATGTGGCACCTTATAAAATCACTCACTCACGCACACAGACACGCACAGTCCCGGAAACGGATGAAAACATTCAACAACTTCACGTTCCAGACCACCTTATCCAATTTGGTTGGACCAGCCGAGAGGAAGATTCCATCACCCCATAATTATGACGTTGCTTTTGTTACAATCTCAAATTATGTCTTGATCAGTTCTCTGTCCAGTGGTGTACCTGAAGCTTGAAGATACAGAAGCCATTTCCACCAGCCTTTTCTGATCCTTGTTATATCCAGTCTCTACACCTACTGATTATACTACTTGATGTGCCAAAACAAGATCCTTTCTCACTGATGACTTTGACCTTTACTATCAAGCCCATTCCTCATTTTCCCACTCTATTTACCTTTTTTAAAATTTTGTATATCCTGAAATGTTTACTTCCTGTCTTTGAGCCCCTGTAACTAAGTCTCTGAAATAATGATGAGCGAAATCACTTATCTCTTTGTACCACTGGTTCACCTATCTTATTCCAAATTCTTTGAGCCTTCACACAAAGACCTAATGATATCATCGTTACACTGCTATTATTTGCATGGATTCTATCTGCCAATGCAATTGTTAGCATTAAACTCTGTTCCTTCTTGCCCACTGTTCCCTTCATTATGTAAGCCAATTCACTGCTATAATGTTTCTCCTAACATTTTTAAATCTGTCTTCACCTGAATCTCCCCTCATATTTTTATACTTCAAAACATATCTAATTCAAACTATATTAGTGTCTTAGGAACTTGGGTTTGCAAAAGCATTGAAATTTGGTTTTATTTTTGTGAAGTGAGTATGCTCGCTACTGTTCTGCTTGCGCATTGTCGTCTTAACTGCTTTATAATTGTTTAGTATGTTCCAGTACGTTCCATTTTCAGGTTAAAAATCTTTCATAATATTCTGAAAACAGAACATTTAATATTTGTTGCATTGTATGATTTATTCATGTAGCTAAATTTGTATGTTAAACCACTGGGTAATTTAACATTTCCATAGAATATTTCTGTTTATGACATTTTTTGGTAGTGACTTATTTTGAGACACGGAGGAGCTCTGAAAACAGTGCAGTAAATTTAAGCCTACTTGCCCCACATCATTTCATTTAAAATCTCCTGGCACTTCGTCACAGACATTCCACTCTCTTCTGCAATTTTAATTTTAGTCTGATCATCCGAGTAGAGATCATCAAGTACAAACCAGATCCATCTTTAAAATATTCAAAATTACATCATTGCTGCAACAAAAACGCTGTGAATGCTGAGATTCTGGAAGTAAAAAGATCTAGTGTTGGAAATACTCAACAGGTCAGAAGGTGCCTAAGGAGAGGTGAGCGGAGTTGATGTTATAGCTCAATGAATTTTCATCAGATCTCCCTCTACAAGCACTGCCAGATCTAGGAATTTTGGAAATTTTCTGTTTTCATTATTGCAGCATGCCACCTTGCAGGATAATAGCTACCATATTCAGAAAATTTCTGGCTGTATGTAAGCGCAAATTAATGAAAGGCACTAAGGCAGTCACTCTTGGAATAAATAAGTATTGTATGCAGTTTTGTCAGGCTGTAAAATTATATTCTTGTCTCATTTTATTTCAGGGCAGCCAACTTTGCGTGAAGCTTATTCCCTATCTTGTATAACAAATGGGAGCCCAATGACCAGGAAACCAATGCATAGCTCGGCTCTGTCTGTTGCCAGGAAAGAAACACTCTCTTCTGCTGCTAAGAGGTAGACACTTCTTTTGTTTAAAATCCGTGACAAAGTTGCAAAGAGAAGTCTTCATAGAAATCTGATGTTTAAGATGTAGGACTCAAAATTGTTGAAGAGTAATATCTTTGTATAGTTTTCATATGCAGTATTAATCTGTTTTAAATTTGAGGTGAACCTTGTGTGTGATATAAAAACGGAAAGAACTGCAAATGCTGTAAATCGGAAACAAAAACAGAAGTTGCTGGAAAAGCTCGGCAAGTCTGACAGCATCTGTGAAGAAAAAAAATCAGAGTTAACATTTCGGGTCCGGTGACCCTTCCTCAGAACTGATGGTAGCTAGGAAAACGTCGGTTTATATGCAGAAAATAGGGAGGGGGTAAGGAGTAAACAATAAGATAAAGGAAAGAACCCAAAGAGGAAGAAGTGCAGTAGGATAGACAAAGGAGTTGATAACAATCTGGCTAGGAGGGTGAATAGCTGTTAGTGACTAATAGTGGGTAGTGTGAGATGGCAGGCTATGTGATAACAAGGCCTGGTGTGGGGGATAGGGGGCTAGGACATGGGAGAGTTCAGGCCCGACAATTATTGAACTCGATATTGAGTCCGGAAGGCTGCAGGATCACCAAGTGGAAAACGAGGTGCTGTTCTTCCAGCTTGCGTTGAACTTGCTGGAACACTGCAGCAAGGCAGAGACAGAGATGTTGGCCAGGAAACACGGCAGTCTGTTAAAGTGGCAGGCAACTGGAAGTTCCGGGTATTTTTTGTGAGCCGAACATACGTGTTCTGTGAAGCAGTCACCCAGTCTTTGCTTAGTTTCCCCAATGTAGAGGAGACCACATTGTGAGCAGTGAATGTAGTAGACTTAGATTCTGGGAAAGTGCAGGTGGTGTTGCCTCACCTGGAAGGTATGTTTGGGCCCTTGGATAGTGGGGAGGGAGAAGGTAAATGGGCAGGTGTTACACCTTCGCCGGTTGCATGTGACGGTGCCGTGGGGTGTGTTGGGGGTGAAAGGAACAGTGTCCCAGAGGTAACAGTCCCTGCGGAAGGTAGACAAGGGAGGGGAGGGGAATATGTCTAGTGGTGGCATCTCGCTGGAGGTGGCAGAAATGACAGCTGATGATCTGGATGTGGATGCTGGTGGGATGGTCAGTAAGGATAAGGGGAACCCTATCGCTGTTGCGGGAGGGAAGCAAGTGGTGGGGGCGGAAATACAGGAGATGGGTCTGACCCAGTTGAGGGCCCTGTCAATAATAGTGCTAGGGAATCCTCAGTTGAGGAAGAAGGTGGACATTTTGGAGGCTCCCTTGTCGAAGTTGGCCTCATCTGAACATATGCAACGGAGACGGAGGAACTGAGAGAATGGGATGGAGTCTTCGCAGGAAGTGGGGTGTGAAGATGTATAGTCCAGGTAGCTGTGAGAGTTGGTGGGTTTATAACGGATATTAGAAGCCAGTTTTTCCTCAGAAATGGAAACGGAGATGTCGAGGAAGGGAAGGGAGGAATCAGAGATAGACCAAGTGAAAATGAGAGCAGGGTGGAAATTGGAAGTGAAATCGATGAACTTTTCCAATTCTGGGCGAGAGAGGGAAGCAGCATCGATGATATCATCAATGTATTGGAGAAGGAGTTGTGGATGGGGCTGGAATAGGACTGTAACAAAGCATGTTCCATGTACCCCATGAAGAAACAGGCATAACTGGGGCGCATGCGGATACCAATGGTCACCCTTTAGACCTACACAAAACGAGAGGAGTTAAGAGAAGTTGTTGAGGGTGAGGACGAGCTCGGCCAAGCGGAGGAGAGTGGTGGTGGGTGGGGATGGTTCAGACCTTTGTTTCAGGAAGAAGCGGAGAGCCCTATGACCATCCTGGTGGGGAATGTATGTGTAAAGGGATTGCCCGTCCATGGTAAAGGGGAGGCGGCTGGAGCCTGAAAACTGGAAATTTTGAAACCGGCGTAAAGCATCAAATGATCACGGATGTACGTGGGTAGGGACTGGACCGTGAGAAGAAAAGTCTGAGGCAAGGTGGGAAGAGATGAGCTCTGTGGGGCAGGAGCAGGCTGAAACAGTAAGTCTGCCCAGACAGTCCTGTTTGTGGATTTTTGGAAGAAGGTAGAAGTGAGCTGTGGGGTTGGGGCGCTATCAGCTTGGAGGCAGTGGTAGGGAGACGTCACCAGATGAAATGAATTGTGTATGATATACTGATACATTAGCATTGGTGAAATGTTGGAGAGGATGGGTGTGGATTATCTATAAACATAATGTATGCTAGATAATATCAACCATATCTACTAAAATGTAAGCTGCCTTTCATTGGTTGGGATGCATGCATTTCATCTTGAGATCCTTTACTGGACTTATTTGAAAGTAATACCTATTTACTGCTCTCATTTTTTGACAGGCTTACAAGTATTGCCAAAACTTGTCCCCCACAAAGATCTGACAGAAATCACCAGCATTGATTTTAGTAATTACCAAATAGACTGCTTTGATCTTTTGCATAATGGCCTTTAAAAAAAAAATTGCAAGCCTTTTCTTTCTTTCATGATGGTTACTTTTGCTTGCTAGTTTTGGAAAGTTATATGGACATAAGAAATGTATCGCAGTTTAATTTTATAGGTTTCTTTTTGTTATGTTGGGTGTCAATGGAGAAGCACTTTGAGGCCAGTGATCTTAATTCAGTTATTTTCAAAATAATTATGATAAAAGATTAGACTGGATCTAAAAGTTAAGTGCTAAAATGTAGGAAGGTCAATTTTGACAGTGTGAGGGCAGAACTTTCAAAAGTTGATTGGGGATGGATATTCGCAGGTAAAGGGATGGCTTGAAAGTGGGAAGCCTTCAAAAATTAGCTAACGAGAGTCCAGAGATAGAGTATTCCTGTTAGGGTGAAGGGCAACGCTGGTAGATGTAGGGAATGCTAAGTGACTAGCGAAATTGAGGTTTTGGTCAAGAAAAAGAAGGAAGCATATGTCAGGTATAGCAGCAGGGATCGAGTGAATCCCGAGAAGAGTATAAAGGTAGTAAACGTATACTTAAGAGGGAAATCAGGAGGGCAGAAAGGGGACATGAGATAGCTTTGGCAGATAGGGTTAAGGAAAATCCAAAGGAATTCTACAAAGACATTAAGGACACAAGAGTAACTAGGGAGAGAATAGGGCCCCTTAAAGATCAGCAAGGCCACTTATGTGTGGAACCACAGGAGATGGGGCAAGATAACTAAATGAGTATTTTGCATCAGTGTTCACTGTGGAGAAGAATATGGAAGCTAGAGAACGTAGGGAAATAAATAGCAACATCTGGAAAAACGTATATATTACAGAGGAGGATGTCTTAAAATGCATAAATGTGGATAACTCCCCAGGACCTGATCAGGTATACCCTAGAAACTTCTGGGAAGCTGGGACGTAATTGCTGGGCCCCTTGCTGAGATATCTGTATCATCGTTAGCCACAGGTGAGGTGCCAGAAGGCTGGAGGTTGACTAACATGGTGCCACTATTTAAGAAAGAAGGTAAGGAAAAGCCAGGGAACTATAGACCGGTGAGCCTGACATCTGTCATTTATCTGTCATTTTTGTCATTTATATAAAATGATCTGGATGTGAACCTCGGAGTACAACAGGACCTTGATCAGGTGGGCTGGTGGACCGACGAGTGGCCAATGGAGAATAATTGAGGTGCTGCATTTTGGAAAGGCACATCAGGGCAGGACTTATACATTTAATGGTAAGGTCCTAGGGAGTGTTGCTGGACAAAGAGACCTTGAAGTGTACGTTCATAGTTCCTTGAATTTAGAGTGTCAGGTAGACAGGATAGTGAAGAAGGCATTTGGTATGCTTGCCTTTATTGGTCAGTGCATTGTGTATAGGACTTGGCAGGTCATGCTGCAGCTGTACAGGGCATTGGTTAGGCCGAGTTTGGAGTTCTGCGTTCAGTTCTGGTCTCCCTGCTACAGGAAAGATGTTGTTAAATTGTACATCTTTTCTGAATTCTTTCAAGATGTTGCCAGAGTTGGAACGTTTGAGCTATAGGGAGAGGCTGAATAGGCTGGGGCTGTTTTCCCTAAAGCGTCTGAGGCTGAGGGGTGACCTTATGGAGGTTCATAAAATCATGAGGGGCGTAGGGTGGCTATCCAAGGACTTTTCCCTAGGGTAGTGGAGTCCAAAACCAGAGGGCATAGGTTTAATGTGAGAGGGGAAAGATTAAAAAGGGACCTGAGGGTCAACTTTTTTCATGCAGAAGTGGCACATGTATGGAATGAGCTTCCAGAGGAAGTGGTGGCGGCTGGTACAATTAAAACATTTAAAAGTCACCTGGATGGGTATATGAATAGCACGCGTTTAGAGGGATATAGGCCAAATGCTGGTAAATGGGGCTAGATTAATTTAGGATATCTGGTTGGCATGGACGAGTCAGACTGAAGGGTCTGTTTCCATGCTGTACAGCTCAATGACTGTGACTCTGTTCAAAATTATGTTTAAATACATGCACATTTTTCTTTCTGACTCTGTGTCAGAGTTGGACGTTTTACTCCCTTCTAGGTCACTTGGATTTACCTTAGGAAACACTCGGTAGAATAAGATGGGAAAATGCGCTGGGCAGGGGGGACTTAACTAAGCAGATGCTAAAATCTCAGTTTGCAGGCAAAGGTCGAGATGTAGAAATTAAGTCAGCAACATTGCAGTGGTGGGTTTCAACATCTGGTGACAGGTTCCTGTTTTCAATATGTTTGCACCCCATGGATGTTTGTTGGCTTAAAACATTGCTATGTGCCTTGCTGATGTGTTGGCAGACCAAGCACCCTCAAAATATATTAAGAAGATAGCCTAGACCCCAACTTCCTCTTATTTTTAAAGCGCAAGTGTAAGGTATTCTGTTCTGGATGCAGGTCGATTGGTCAAACTACCAGGCTTGAAGCAAAACTCACTTTATTCTTGCACTGTCATTAAAATACTGACAAAATTAGAATTTTTTTAAAAATTAGTTTAACTCTATCGAAATACTTAACAAGAAAGAAGTGTATGTATATTTAGCTCTTCCAAGGTAGTAACATCCCATAAACACAATCTTTGCAGGGGCAACTTCAGTAAAATAGATTGTCTCACATGCAACATTTCTCCAGTCCAGGAGGAAAGAACATCAAGAGAAAATTCTGAGGGAGGGAGGGAGAACTCCAGCATTTTGCTGTAGCAGGGAGGGATGTATAGCAGCTTCCAAACCCCAACAACTGTTGAAAGTTAAACTAAAATCTTGGTTCTCTGGGAGCTTAACCCCACCTCTTCACGCTTGTTTCAACTTTTTAAAAAAAAACACCCAGGCCTCTTGAGCTGTTTACAGACCACTCAACGACTCTGCCTTAAAATCTCTCTTCAAAGGAAACCAGGGCAAGATAAACGTCGTATGAAACGATGTTTATGTTCTATGTATGAAACTGAACATAGTATGAAAATTCAGTGGCTTTAAGAGGTTGTGTTGTCCTGATTTTTTTCTTTTGAAGAGAGGTTGTAAGGCAGACACGCCGAACAATCTACCAAAACCACTAGAGTAAACAGCTTGTGAGGCCTTAGGGTTTTCATTTAAAAGTTGAAACAGCCTGAATGGTTGGGGTCAAGTTTTCACAGAACCAAAATTTTTAGTTCTTTCAGCAGCAATTGTGATTGGGGTCTTGAAGTGGAGTTATTTTACCCTCTGTCGATTTACAGCAAAAAGCTGGGGTTCTGTTGCTGGGCTGCTGGATTACATGTGAGACAAGTCTGTTTTCTGAGTTTGCCTTCTGCCAAGGATGTTTTTATGGTATGTTACTATATTGGAACAGTTCATTAGTAATAGTTATTGTATGTATTATCAGATTGGATTCTGGGTCCACTGTTGTTTGTTTGTCATTTTATATAAACTATTTGGATGAGAGTATAGGAGATATGGTTAGTAAATTTGCAGATGACACCAAAACTGGTGGTATAATCAATAGTGAAGAAGGTTAACTAAGATTACAAAGGGGTCTTGATCAATTGGGCCAACGCACTGAGGAGTGACAGATGGAGTTTAATTTAGATAAATGTGAGGTATTGAATTTTGATAAAACAAACAGGGGAAGGACTTATACAGTTATTAGTAGGTCCTTGGGGAGTGTTGTCAAACTGAGACCTACAGGTTCAGGTACATAATTCTTTAAAAGTTGTGTTATAGGTGGAAAGGGTGGTTAAGAAGGCATTTAGCACACTTTCCTCCATTGCTGGAACAGTTGAGTATAACAATTGGGCATCATATTGAGGTTTTACAAGGTGTCAGTGAGGCCTCTTCTGCAGAACTGTGTACAGTTCTGTTTGCCCTGCTGTAGGAAGAATATTATTATATTAGTTCAGAAAATATTTCCACGATGTTGCTGGGACTGAAGGGTTTGAGATATAGGGATGGGCGAGATAGGCTGGGACTTTTTTCACTGGAGTGTAGGAGGTTGAGGAGTGACCTTTTATAGATGTTTGTAAAATCTTGAGGGGCACAGATGAAGTGAATAGCAAGAGTCTTTTCCCTTGGGTTGGGGGTGTGTGGTATTCAAAACTAGGGGGTATATTTAAGGTGAGAGAAGAAAGATTTAAAAGGGATCTTAGGGGTGAGTTTTTCCACATAGAGGGTGGCTTGTAAGTGGAATGAACTGCCAGAGGAAGTGCTAGGTGCATTTAGAACATCTAAAAGACATTTGGATAGGTACACAAATAGGAAAGGTTTACATGGCGATAGCAAGAACTGCAGATGCTGGAGTCAGAGTCAGTACAATGTGGAGCTGGAGGAACACGGCAGGTCAGGCAGCATCAGAGGAGCCAGGGGAGTTGACGTTTCAGGTCAGGACCCTTCGTCAGCAAAGGTTTAAATGGATATGGGCCAAACACGGGCAATTGAGGCTAGTTTAGTTTGGGAAACTTGGTCAGCATGGGTGAGTTGCACCAAAGGGTCTGTTTCCGTGCTGTATAACTTTATGACTATAAGTAAGAGTAGCTCTCAGATTCCTTTTTATCAATTTGTATATTTACCTGTTAATGTTCTTAAAATTTCTACAATAGTTATCCCTAACTGTAAGCTTCCATAGGAAGCAGACTTAAGTGTTTGGAACAAATTTTTTTGGGTTAGTAAGAGATATTATTAATAATATTGATCAGCCAAGCATGAGAGGTACAGTTGCCATTCCTCGGGCAAATCAAAATCTGTTTGACATTTAGTACTTGTTAGTGTTGTTTGAATCTATATTTGTTGCTTAAGTTTGTGATGCATCTTGATTTAGAACGTAGTTTGACTAGTTAAGTGAATGGAGAGCTGGTACAAACAAGTCCCTATATTGTTGCAATGTAGACTGGAGGTAATACTTTTCATATTTTTATATTTCCATTATTTTGGAATTCTGATAGTTTACAAAACTAGGTAAACTTTGTCCTCATGTTGATTAAATCTATTAGCTGTCTCCTGTCTGCTCAATATTCTACATATTATCAAGACAAAGTGGCCTTCCTAATTAATGTCAAAAAAAATTTAAAAATAATCCTAAAATAACCACGTTTGAATGTTGAATTCAACCAAATTCCCTCCAGTGTGATGAGAATCTCACAGCCATGTTTAATGTAAAGTACCCAATCTGTTGTTTATTTTGCAAGATATTTTCAGTGTTTGGTGAGTTGTTTGACTTCAATGAACAGAAACCAAAACAAACACTATTCATTGTCTGGAAACTCTTGGGAAATGAGTGTTTGCTTTCTAAAGATGTTCATTGAAAATCAGACTAATTTATAACCTTGACAAATTGGTAGATGAAATAAAAGAAAATAAAACCTATTCTTTTGACTGTTATTCTTAAACTCCCTTTAATCCATTTGCTCAAGTTTTCTTTTTGCTTGCTTTCATCAAAAGTGCCTGAATGTTTAAAAAAAAGGTTGGATTATTTTAAAGTGTGGGAATCTGGAAGCCTTCATCATTTTTTTGAAAAAGTATAATGTCCTTTTATATTGGTTTTAGAACTTAGAACATGACTGTACATTGTTATTTTGCATAACTTCAGCTTTTGGGAGAGAAAGTTCCATATATTTTGATCCCTAATGCAAAAAACACCTATTAGGACTCTTTAGAACACTGAACTCCAAATATGCATTTACAGAATTATTTAAATGTTTCTAATTACGTGAAATTGTGCATATATACATGTAATTTTAAAATCACAACATTATTTTTATTTTATTCACAGTTATGGTCTGAAAGAACAAAAAAGGTAAGTTGTCCCTTATATCCTTTACATTTGTAGAAAGTTGGCTTATGTAATTCTATAATGAATGAACTTAAACTGGAACTATCTAGTGGAAATTAGTTATCAATAATAAAACATTAAAAATTAAAATAATGAAATTGAATTGTGTTTGTGTCATGATGTTAGACTATTTTAGATTTCTAAGTTTCAAAATGTATGTAAATCTGAGTGATGAATATAATCAGTAGTTTGAAATTGCTACCTTTTTAAAGGGGACATGACATTATGATTTATTATAATTTTATACCTGTTGCCTACAATGTGAATAATATGAAGCCTGATAAGTTACACAAGTTGAACTGTTTAAATCTGTTTAGGTTAAAAGTGATACTTTGGCAACAAAGTGTTAAAATGACCAGTCTAACTGGTTTTATAAACAATTACATTGTTACGGACAGTGCAGATTTGTCACTTTTAGAACAGACAATATTTTCACATGTAACTGAAAGTTAGAAATTTTGTTTAGGAATTCATTTTTCCCTACATAGAATCTTTCAATACTGAGCATCCTGATTGAGGATGTACTCTCCCAGCGCTGCTGTATTGCGACTAGGTCATGTGAAAATGCTGCTCAAAGTAACTAACGCTTTGAATTTGCCTGTTCCGTTGTGTCACAAGTCCAAGAAACACTAAGGACCTCAAGATGGATGAGATCAGAAGCTAACTGGCAACCTAAATTTTTCAACCAAGATGCATGGAAGAACTGTTTTTGTATCTGAGTGTTTTACAATTCATTTTATAAAGCAAACTGAAAATCAGACTAATTTGTTACCTTGGCTCAGGTGCATGGATAAATTGATAGATGAAATAAAACAAAAAAGCAACTAAGGGTTAAGTTTGAAAAGAAATTATTGTCTAACAAATTTGTTGTATGAATAAATCAATTTGAAGAATTTTATTTTCAGAAGTAAAATGCACATTGGGTTGGTCTGGCATTTTTATGGTGAACGTCTAATCTACATGAACCTTGATGCACCCTATGTTGGTGACTGTAGTTCATTTTATTTTATTTATTCTCCTGTGCTCTGACAAAAAGATTCTTTCATTTCAGGTTTGTAAAACTTAATACTCTTGCTTTGAAGCTCCTGTTTTGGCATGCTTACTTCTGGCCCAGAATGTATTTCCCTTGAGTATAATTTCAACTCCCTGTTACCTCCCCTCTCCCCAAGTATTCCCAGCCCACTTGCCAATATTTTGGATCGAAATGGTGACCAAAACAGCTAATGCTTTGAAGTTTTCTTTTAAGTTCCAGCTTTGTTTGATATCCCACATCCTTCCCTTTTATTAACAACAGTTTCTCAGCAGGAAGCTAAAGATTTTGATTTTTTTTCGTATAATGTTAGCTGGAAAATGAAAAACAAGTTTGTCTTCAAGACTTGTAAAAACTTGTTTTTTTTAATAGATTAAAAGTATTTACTATCTTCTAGCTGGGCTGGGCAATATATAATGCAAAACATAAAAATCCACCATATGAATATCCTCTGTATTTCAGAATAAAAAAATGAAAGTGAGAAAATTATTTGGTGCTTGCCAAGATATTTTTTGCATTTCTTGTTATTATTTCATTTTCATCAAATAATTATTCGTCTGAAGGGTTTTTTTTGAAATTGAAATAGAATATTCATCTGATTTCCTTGCATCCTGCAATAACTTAACATGGTTTAATAATTTTGCTTTTATGCTGGCCAATCAATATGATTTTTCTTCGTGCTTTTGTCATCTGATGCATTTTTCCAGCAATCCGGAGAAAAATGAAAAACACCAGGATAAAGAGACTGATGACGAGACTCAATCTAATCATCAAACTTCTCAATCCTCACAATCTCCCCAGTCGCAAAGGCACACTCAAGAAAACAAGAACCCTGCTTCAGCCAAAAGGTTTTCAGGATACACTAATACAAAGTGCATTAGGGTTGTAACGATACTAGAATCAGCATTATTAGTATAATAAAATCTTATAGAAATTAAACTTCACTAAATTTTGTTCAAGGAAATGTATTTTGATGTTAAGCAAGGTCTTTGCACAGAGATGAAGTTGCAGTATTCATTCCATTGCATTACTGTTCTTTCTTTATCATAATGGTTCCTCAGCTATTTGTTGTTAGGGTTAGAACCATGTTAAATCAGCAGGGTTTTAATATGTTCATTCCTTCTGTTATGTACTATGGATAATGTAATTGAAGGCTGCTAGTTTTACTTATTATAAATTAGGAATATAAATTCAGATTTTGGAACTCAACTGAAGCTTGCAAAATTTTGAGTGCTAATCTTCAAAATAGACTAAGTTTGCACCTTTTCCACTTGACATCACATGGAATATGAATTCAGTGGGATGGGAAAGGTTAGATTCAGTTGACTCTTGTAAACTCGTGCAACTTTAGTTGAAATATTCGGAGTGCATGGATCTCCTCAGACTTCTCACTGCTTTCTATGTATAAAAGCTCTTAGTTGTCAGGAGAAAGCTCTACTGCATTCAGGCATATGCACAAGATATGTCTCGGGCAATATTTGATGCAATTCCCACCAGGTTAGAACAATGCATGTTTATGCAGTGGATTCTGACTGGAACCTAAACTACAGCCATTGGCCCCAAACTAGAGAACTGTGACAAGGGGTACAAGGTGTGTCTGAAAAGTACACATCATATTTAAATGAAGACGACAGTAGGAAGAAAAGATTGCTGGTTTAGTTCCTCCTTCCATTTAAATTTTAAAAACAATCCCATTGCATCTTAACATTTCACACAAGGATCAAAAGGCCTCAATCTTTAAAAGAGTTATAGACCATCTGTACATTTTTGCACAATAGTGATTACTTCCGTATCAAGTCTTGGGAAACTTTAAAGTTGGTGTTCAGATTGATAGGTTTGAGAATTTCAGCATTTGAAAAATCGAACCATTTGAAGTTCCACTGCATGGATGGGATTCAGTGAGAGATTAGGGTTTTGCTGAGAAATTCAGAATAACAACCTGTATCATACCGTGATAAAAAGTGGGGCCATGTCTAAACTCTGTACGGTGAGTTTATGAATTCAGCTTTACCTTCCATGGTGGAATGCTGGGAAGGCCACCACATGCAACATTCAAGCTCTTCCTTATAGTAGCTATGGAGTAGCTTTGTCAAAGCTCCAGGAAAAGGACTTGTTTTCTCTAAAAGGATTTGGCAAGTTGCTAGAAACTAAGGAGAGAATATTAACCAGTATGGTATCTGCAGGATTTTTGTTTCCTATTTTTCAAATGAATTCACTAATAAAACAAGTACATTCAAATTTATATTCTCAGTTACTTTTTTTTATAAAACACAGATTTACAATGTCATAGTTGGGAATTTAATTAAAGGCAAAAAAAAAAACACTAACTTCATCTGTCAACTTTCTCTAAAGCTGAGGAAGTCTAACTGGACTACCATGTTTTCATGGTTGACCGTCAATATAGGCTGTACTATAAGTGTTTGAGAACAAAGAACTGAAAGTCTTTTAATAGTGCATATTTGCATCAACATACAATATAAGGTTAGTACTTTACTTCTATCCTGGTTGCCAAAGTGGATTTAGAATTAGCATTCTTTTGTTGTTGAATGACAATTTAACGTAACATATTTATTGTGCCTGATTATCGTTACAACCCTACGTTCTTAAATTCTTTACTGTACCAATTTACTAAGAACTGAATTTTGTCTGGTGGTTTGGATCATCTCCTAACAATGTAGTTTTAACATTCTTCAGTTTGAAGAAATGTGTGCTCTGTATTCTTGAATTACAAATGTTATTTGGTTGCAAAAAGACTAGTAATTAAACCTGTGATGGTGAAAAAATTTAGTCCCCATTATTTGAAAACGAGGTTAATTTAACAAGTAAATTATGAATGAGGTTCTAAAGATGAAAACTATTGTATAATAAAGAACAAAGAAAATTACAGTACAGGAACAGGCCCTTCGGCCCTCCAAGCCTATGCCAAACCAGATCCTCTATGTAAACCTGTCGCCTATTTTCCAAGGATCTGTATCCCTCTGCTCCCTGCCCACTCATCTATCTGCCTAGATAGATCTTAAATGACGTTATCATGCCCGCCTCTACCACCTCCGCTGGCAAAGCGTTCCAGGCATCCACCACCCTCTGCGTAAAGAACTTTCCACGCATATCTCCCTTAAACTTTTCCCCCCCTCACCTTGAAATCATGACCCCTAGTAATTGAGTACCCCACTCTGGGAAAAAGCTTCTTGCTATCCACCCTGTCTATACGTCTCATGATTTCGTAGACCTGAATCAGGTCCCCCCTCAACCTCCGTCTTTCTAATGTAAATAATCCTAATCTATTCAACCTCTCTTCATAGCTAGCGCCCTCCATACCAGGCAATATCCTGGTGAACCTCCTCTGCACCCTCTCCAAAGCATCCACATCCTTTTGGTAATGTGGCAACCAGAACTGTACACAGTATTCCAAATGTGGTCGAACCAAAGTCCAACACAACTGTAACATGACCTGCTGACTCTTGTACTCGATACCCCGTCCGATGAATGAAAGCATGTCGTATGCCTTCTTGACCACTCTATCGACCTGTGTTGCCACCTTCAGGGTACAATGGACCTGAACACCCAGGTCTCTCTGTGCATCAATTTTCCCCAGGCCTTTTCCATTTACCTTGTATTTCGCTCTTGAATTGGATCTTCCAAAATGCATCACCTCGCATTTGCCTGGATTGAACTGCATCTGCCATTTCTCTGCCCAACTCTCCAATCTATCTAAATTCTGCTGCATTCTCCGACTTTCCCCTTCACTATCTGCTACTCCACCAATCTTAGTGTCATCTGCAAACTTGCTAATCAGACCATCTATACCTTCCTCCAGATCATTTATGTATTTATGTATATCAGAAAAAATGTTGTGAAGACTTCATTTTTTAACATTGTGTTCAGATGAATTCTGAATGTACTGTATTATATTTTATCTGCTATTTTAACAGCAATAAATAGGCTAGCTATAAATCAGGGAGAGGGATTTTATACTACACTTTTGTTTGTGTAAATTACTATGCATAATGCATGTTAATAGTCATACTTTCCAGAATTCTCTTTGTATTAAATTCGGTTTTTAATTATCTCAAATATTTTCAGCACTAGTTTATGGACACTGCTGAGAATTATTAACTGTAAAGGTAAAATTAACTGTCATCCACAGATTTGTTAGGCTACCCGGTATATAAATAACTGTTCATGCCTATTTTTCTTCTTTCGACAAAAGATTCTGCCAAAACTATTGAAAATTCTTAAATTAAAAGACTACAAAATATCAATTGTCTGTATAAGGCTAGGTTTAAACTTGTTTCATTGTCAATGTCCAAGGCATTACAGTCTCGTAATGAAGTTCGTAATGTTAATTTAGTGACCAGTGACAGGGAATTTCCAAGGTGGATAATTGTACTTGTTAGCAAGTGATTGTTGATGACTATTACTTTAGTACATATTAAGATTTAAATTTTAATGATATAAAATAAATCCCGATTGTGAAGTTGTTAAGAGTTGATCTAAACAGATGGCAGCTTTTAAGTTCTTATTGGACGTTAACATACTACCAGGGCCTTGTTTGCATACAGTGTGCATGAAATCCTGAATTTACTTTTGCTGGGCTTCTATTCTAAAACAGACTATGCATGTTGCAGTATTTTTAAAACTGGTAGCTTGCTGCTGTTTTTGTTTGCCTTTGAAATATATGCTTATAAATTGTGGAGCATAGTCCAGGTTATGCATACCATGCATCTTTTATATTATTTAATCTCTTCAACTCTGCATGACTCTACCTTTTTACAGTATTATTGTTACCTTAACAGAAACTACTTGGGGAGGGATGAAACTTCTTTCTCTCTACTTCAGTATTCAGTTATCTTAGTAATAATGCTATTAAAATGGTTAAGTGCAAAGTAAAGTCACAACAGGAATGCAGTGGATCTATAAAACCTCAATCAACAAATGAGGCCTGCTCACGCTCTCTTTTTTAATGACAAAGCTATTAATATATTTTATGGGGAAAGAAGTAAGAAATTAGGATAAAGATCAAACATGGTAATAAAACAAATTGAGGTTATTGTCCAAGAGAAATGAAGCTTGTCAATGGGAAGATCTTAATTTAGATGGCTCTCTTGCTTTAAAAAGATTGTTTATTAGTACATACACTTCGTTATCTATTGTGATATGTATTTTCCTCTGAATAAAGTCATCTAGTTAATATACCAAAAAAGCTAAATTGCAATAGACAACTTTAATTTTAAACAGATGTGCTTTAAGTATTTTTCAAGATTTGTTATTATATTCATTAGTTTATTTGGTGCAACTAGTGACATAAGTAATGTGAAGCATTGTTGATCTAAGTTGCTTTAAGAATCTATAAATTATAAAGAAAATTTGCACACCCAGAAATGACTTCAGCCATAATCAAGTATAAACCTTCAAAAAGTATAGCACCTCACAACAATATTCGTTAGACGTTTAATGTAACAATCAAATGCTTAGACATTCTCTTTAGAGTGAACTGCGGAATAAACAAGTTCACTTAAAAAATAAGTCTTTGAGGTGATGACTTAGTTGATTGTTATTGTGTTAATATCAGTTCATCAGATTTACAGCTTAATTTAAACAGCTTTTAAAAACTTGGTTAAGAATCCAGTTGGATTTTTTTCTTGTGTTCCCCTCTATTTGAAATACTGAAATTATTCTAGGTTTTGAGATTTTCCAATACCTCATTATATGAGGAATACTGTTAACTAATGTTAAATATTAAAGTGGTAGGATTCAGGCCGCATTTGCTTTGTACTGTGGTGTTCAGAAGTGTTGCCTTCAAAAGGGTTTAACAAAGTACCACATGGTAAACAAACAATGTTGCGCACTCAAATTGAAGATGCTATATCTTACACAAATAATCTCTGTCACTTAAAAATGCTGTGTAAAATTGTCACCTACAAGTATTAATATATTAAAATAAATAAAAATTGTAGTTTCTGCCTTGCTGTGTTTGATGCATACTGCAACATTACTGTTGTGACTTACACTGCTTTTTTGGCGCTTAACTTACAATAACATGTGAGATTAATCTATCTTTTCCTTTTGTCTAGCTTTGAAGATTTGCGTCCACTGCTTCCCACCTGGTTCTCAGTATTTCACTTACTTACTTGAAGCATTGTGTAATCTTCCTTCACATTCTGATAATCTTGATTTTTTTTTTAGTGTAAAACGTAGTTCAACAATTGAAAGGTCACACTGCAGCAGCTGGGAAGGTTCTGATGAGCATCGTAACAAAATGTTGAAAGCTCATTCAACATCTAAGTTACTATCAAAACACAAAAGTTCAGATAAGTAAGCATTAGTAACATGAATTGTTGAATTTTATTTATTAATAATGAATTTAGAAATGTAAACTGCATTTCAGGCATATAGTGGAGTGAAACGCAGCATGTTTTATAGAACTGCCAAATGTATGAATGTTGGATTAAAAAAGCCACTCAGTCACTCACCCAGAACCACTTAGAGAAGAATCTGATTACTTTTTTAATCATATTTTTGCTACTTTACCTGTCCATTTGAACAGTAACCAGATGCTAGATCTATAATACTTCTATTGATTTTGTTGTAATGCTGGCAGATGGCGGTTTTTTTACTTCTACTGTTACTAGTAATTCCAAGAGGCCGTCAGTCTCTGCATTAATATTTGACTTCCACTGCACGGTAACAACAGTTGGTCAGGATAGGATCCTGAATGTAGGCTTCTGCATATTCATTTTCCCGATGGTTGCTTTTGTGATCAGTTGGACATATTTACACAATATACGAGATATATCATTTTGTTATATTGTGTGTAACAGATTTTCTTGCATTTATACCAATCTTTTACATCATTCCATATGTGGTGGCTTCAATCAAAACCAATAATGGTTGAAAACAACATAGTGCACAATCTGAAGATGAGTTCCATTTGCTCTGAACTTGTTTGATTTTAACATTTAGCACCTGGTGTTGACTTCAGCTTGATAAGATCCTTCAGGTCTTCTTATCCACATATAAATTTATGCTTGATGCCATATGCAAAGGATATTACCCCATATAAATAGACTGCAATTCCTGACTCTATTGTTAAAGGCTAATCTAATGTGTTTCATGTTCAGTTTCTTTAAAATGATAGCATTTCAAGTTCCAAATACTTTTTGTGACTTCAAAGCTTGTAAAATGGACAGCAATAAAAGTACAAGGATAAAAGGGAGGGCCATTTTGACCTCCCTCTCCCTCTCCCTCTCCCTCTCCCTCTCCCTCTCCCTCTCTCCCCCTTCTATGAAAAGAATCTACAATAACCCATCGCACCACCTGACTACCTCTTAAATGATTGTAGAACACTTTTTCTTCCTCTGACATATCCAGAAGACTTTTCCATTTTGTGGCACTTCATTGCAAGAAAATAACACATTCTTAACCCCAGCCTAGACAATGCTTTACCTCAGTTAACCCTGCAATTATGCTTTAACTTAAAATGATGATCTTGGTTAACCTTTTTTCTGTTTTACGTCTTCATAAGTTCCTACCCATCTAGTTCTTGACTGCATTTTTTCTAACTCTTTCTAATAACTGAATTGTTTGACGTTGGTAATCAGTGTGCTATTTTGTGTGTATGTAATTTTACACATTGTCTTCTGCTCAAGTCAAAGTTAAGTTTTTAAGACTAGATTTTTTGCTAGAAAGTTGATTTTTACTTGAGTAATAATTTCAAAGGCTGACAACCTGTCCATTCTGATCATCTGAATATCATAGGGTTGCCAGCTTAGAAACTATACCTGCTTCTCCCTCATTCCCAAAAGTAATACCAAAATATCATCTTATTTAATTTTTATTTTTAAATAATAACCTCCATGGAGATGGGCCTTGATATGTGTGCACTAAATTTGTCAAATTCACCAAAAACCTGTACACATTAAACTTATAATTTTAATCAGGTTTTTGCATTATTTGAAAAGAATACGAAGTAGCAGCAAATCATACTCTGAACATGTATTTAAAAAACCATTAAATCACCCTCCTCCTGATCTTCAAAACCAACTAAGATGTCCTTACATGCTTCTTGAATCATGTCACCATACGGATCATCAACAACTGTGCAATTAGTACATTTAATATCCCATATTTCCAGAAAGATTTAACAACAATCTCCAATTTCCTTTCATCCCAGGCCTCTACAACCCATTCACGTGGTTTACTAACTTTGAGAGCCCTTACATAGCCTCCTGTAGTGAACACCATCTCTCGTTCAGTCATCCCATTATTCTACTTTTTTTCCTCGTGTTATCCATGAAGACCTTATTCAGAAATACATCCACTGGTTGAATAAAGCAAGTTAGATTACTATCCATTCTTTCTTTATTACTCAAACATTTCATACCTGGCAACACACTGGTAAACCTCTTCTGAACCCTCTCTAGCTTAATAATATCCTTCCTATAACTGGGTGACCAGAACTGGACACAGTATTCCAGAAGAGGCCTCACCAATGTCCTGTACAACCTCAACATGACTTCCCAACTCCTGTACTCAAAGGAATGAGCAATGAAGACAAGCGTGCCAAATGTCTTTCTAACAACCTTGTCTATATGTGACCCAAACTTCAAAGAATTATGCACCTGAACCCCTAGGTCCCTTTGTTCTACCTCCCATTTATCCAGATTGAACTCCATCTGCCATTTTTCAGCCCATTTGATTAAGATCCCAAAGTAATCTTTGAAAACTTCCTTCATACCACCAATTTTGGTGTCGTCTGCAAACTTACATGCCTTCTATATTCTCATCCAAATCACTTGTATAAATGACAAACCGAACAGGGCCCAGAACCGATCCCTATGGAACACCCCTGACGACAGGCCTCCAGTACCAAAAGTAGCCCTCTACCACCACACTCTGTCTCCTGCTGTTAAGCCAATTATGTACCCAATTGGCAAGCTCACCTTGAATTCCATGTGATCTAATTTTACTAATTAGTGCCTGACTCTCCTCTGTTTGCTAATTTATTCTACAGCATTAGCCTAAGCTTCTTGGAGATCTTAGTCCAATTTCTAATGCCTGCCACCTTAAATTCTCTAGCTGTATAATTGTATGTCTGCTGTGCAATCGTAATTATTTGTAGGTTTGAGCTGAGCTATACCCTTCTCAATACCTTTTGCCATATTAGAGGATGGTGTTGGCAGGAATTTAATGCTCACTAGGGAGGCATAAACTAAGCAATCACCTTTGATGACATACTATTCTATAATTCTATGGTTAAATGCATGGGCAACTTTAATTTCAGTGGAATGTGAGTAGTAAATAGGAAGAACTTGGATGTTTGGCCGTGCGTTGGGTATCGCTTTTTAGGTTAGATTGACCAGTAAATATGGTATATTATGCTTATTCCAATTTGTCTGAGACCTAGTTGTTCGAATTTCACTTAAATACTTTATTCTTTTTGTTTGCCAGATCTAAGGAACCACCTATCAGTCAAGGTAAAAACAAAAATTTTCAAATTATCTAATGCTTGCAAAACTTTGCTGAGTTTAATTGGCTCCTCTTGAAACACACTTAATTTGATTATCCGTATTAAAAGAAGTTGAAAACGAATCTGTTAGTTCAGTTCATAGTTTCAAAGAGACCATAAAGCAGAGAGAATCACTTAACATTTAATGTATTTCTATAATTTGAATCCATTGTAACTTTCAATGTTTCAAAAATCTTTGATTATATTCATAAAATAGCTTTTAACCTGTACAAATGAATAAAATGACATATCTATTTGATAAGTATGTATTTTGGAATATCCCAGAATGAGCAATGTATTTAAAGATGAACAATATTCTGCAGGCTGAAATTATTATAAAACCAGATTATGAGAGAGTTTTTGCTGTGAATTTATTTGATCAATTAGGAAGGAATTATTGTTAATAAATGCCTTTAGCCAGATGATATATATCTTGAAACATTGAATCAAATTTATGGGACTGTGATTGTTGTTAGAGAAGAATCAGTGAGCACTTATGATGTTGCTCAAGACTGAATACAAAAAAAAGTCACTTACGACAGGGCCATTTGATAGATGTTGGTACAAAAACAGTCGTAACTGTATAGCATTTTTATTAAAAGTAGCCCTTAATGTGTAGAAGGGAATGGTCCTGGCACAGAAACTGTAGGATATATTTGAAGTAGGTGGTAAGACCATCCAAGGTATAAATTCCACTTTTACAGTAATCATTGTGAAGGTTTCACATGAAAGACTGATGCTTAAATTTAAGTTATTGGAACCAGAAGCAGTAAATGCGATTCAGAGATAGCAAGAACTGCAGTGCTGGAGTCAGAGACAACATAGTTGGAGCTGGAGAAACACAGCAGATCAGGCAGCATCAGAGGAGCAGGAAAGTTGACGTTTCGGATCAGGACCTTTTTTTCAGAAACAAGTAAATAGGATTGACTATAAAATAGAAGTAATATTTTCATGAGCTGTATAATGTTAGAACCATGCGGGTACTTGGCTGGAATCCTTTTGTCTCTAATCTACATGGAAATCTAACACTTTTACTCTGAGAGAAAATAGCAACAACATTACTGAAGAATCTAGTAGGTGATGCAGCTAGGTTAATGGTAAGTTAGATATTTTCATGGATAGGAGCAAAGTACTCCAGGGAGGCTGTAAACTGTTATTGTATGCAATTAATCAGATTGAATTAATATAAGAGGCTTAGAAACTAATATGGGCAGCAATAATTAACACTTTCTGTATCTAGACTTTGTGCTGAAATAGCTTTAAAATCCAATAAATATAATTAGAACCATAAACTAAACAGAAATCTTGCTGAAGTTTCACAATCTAATGATTGATGACTTAATTGCACAAATAGTAAATTTGGTTTTGCTCGTCACATTATGAAAATCTGTTCCTAGCATCATGATGTAATTGACCAGGCCAGCATTTATTGCACATTCCTAAGTGCCCAGGGGGCAGTTAAGAGCCAACTACATTTCTGTGGGTCTGTAGTCGCATGTAGGCCAGACTAGGTAAAATGGGAGATTTCCCTCCCTAAAGAGCATTAATGAATCAGATGGCATATTACAACGATTAACAATGGTTACATAGTCACAATTAGGACACCTTCCTCTTCCAGATTTTATTCAATTCAGATTTCACCATCGTGCGATTCAAATCCATGTACCCAGAGCATTAACCTGGTGTTCTGGATTACTAGTCTGATTACATCACTACTAGATCACTGCTTGCCCAAGCATTAATTGGAAAAGATGCAGAAAATGACAACCAGAATAACTTCAAATTTAAAACTGAGCTATCAGAGAAATGTCTGCATTATATTTCACAATATAGAAGACTAAGGTGGGACCTCATCAAATGCATAAAGTATTAAATTATGTAGATTAAGTAAATAAATCCGAGGGTATTTTTTTGAAGAAAGTTAGGAGCCAACAATAAAAATTGATATGGTTGTAACATTAATTCAGAAGATATCAGGAAGGATATATTTGCTCAAACATTTTGGGGGATAACTGTCAATTGTGTGCAGTAAGATCAGACAGATTAGGTAGTTCAAAGTACTGTTGGACATTGTCATAAGAGAATATTCGATGATGAATGTCATGGGATAAATAGGCTTTTTATGATCTCTCTTTTCCTATGTTCAATTAATTTATTACTTAGTTTTCTGCCCTTCCACTCATCGTTTTATTTATTTTTAATTTAGTTTGAATTTTCAGTTAATAGTTGATAGTGATTTTGCATACATTAATTTGTTTTAAGTTGTTTTATCTCTGTCTTATGGTCAGCCCAAAGTTCGCGACGTGGAGCATACAGCCAAGGTAAGTACCAGCCAAACATCCTTTGAGCTGCTTTATGACATTAGCTTCTGCAGTCTGTTTTTCTGTACTGGTTTGCTGGGACCCAGTAAGCCATTATAAAGCATCAACTGAATAGGAGTTAAGCTGTTAGTTCATCAACCCTGCATGTGCATGTATGTACTTTTGTTAATGTTAGAGTTGGGTGAATTATCATGTTATAGCATTCAAGTGGTTTTCAATAAAAATCCAAGAATCAATGCTCAAGGATAAACCAGTGATGTTCCTCTGGAGGAACAAGTCATAAAATTTGATCTGTTATACCCCAGAACTCTGTCCTGTATGCGCTAACTAGTCTTACGATACTGTGAAGAGGCATTGAATCATATTTTGTTGTCTTTAGGATTTTATATTGAAGGTAATATTTTTAGATTGAGCTTGAGCTTTTCGGTGTCTAGTTCCATGTTGGCTAAATTTAGCTGAGATCTGTGCTTTCGTTCAGTGTTTTATTGAGTGTTTTCTCTTGTCAAATAACATCAACTAAAAATGCAGCAGTTAGCTTTGAACAACACACAATAGTAACTATAAATATTTCTTCAAAACTGAAATAAATTTTCTTTATTTTAGAGGCAAAGATACATGATTCAAGTGCACAGATATGTTTCAAGAGCTATAAATAATGATTAAGTTATCATTGGTGTACAGGACCATACGGCTGCTTACTCATTAGCGAGAGAGATGATTTGTGGTGGTTTAACCTGAGGGTCCCAACATCTCTGGTGAGGGGGAAGACTGAGAAGAAGAATCCTTTGTGGTAACCTCAGCCGTTGTGGGAATGAAACCCACACTATCAGCATCACTCTGCATCACAAAATAGCCATCCAGCCAATTTCAATAAACCAAGAGTTGAACCATTTTTAAACCTCTATCAATAAATCTGGAATGTTTCATTCTATTAGATGTAATGTCAGAGTATAAGTATATACTAGACCAGTTACTACAGTCTGTCAAATACTTGTGATTCCCTAAGCTCCAATAACTATCTTGGTTCTAGAAATTTTCTTATTTGCTGTTGGGATGTGGGCATCCCTGACGAGGCATACATTTATTGTCCATCCCTAATTGCTATGGAGAAAGTGATGCTGAATTGCTATCTTGAACCACTGCGCTCGATGTGGTGTAGGGATACCCAGATTGCTGTACACCAGGGAGTTTCAGGATTTTGACCCAGTGACTGAAGGACCTTTTTTTTTGGTTGAAGATAGTCATTTATATAGTGTGAATGTTACCCTGCTATATATTAATCCCAGCCTGCATGTTGTCCAGGTCTAGCTGCATGTAGGCACAGACTCCTTCAAATAGAGATGAGTTGCGAATATTATATACACTGCAATCTTAAGACTTGGGAGTGGGGAAGGCCATTTAGTCCTTTGAGCCTTCTGCATCATTCAATAAGATCATGGAGGATCTGATTGTAGTCTCAGATCCACCATCCTGTTGGAATTTTCATAACCCTTGACTCCCTTGTCCATCAAAAATCTTCCTAGGTGGACCTTGAATATATTTAAAGACCTAGTCTCCACTACCTTCTGGGGAAGAGAATTCCACATTCTTATAATCCTCAAAAGCAACCTCATCTCTGTCTTATGTGGGAAGTCCCTGGTTTTAGTTTCCCCTACAAGAAGGGACATCCTCTGGGTATCCATCTCATCCACTGTTCCCAAGATCCTATTTTAAGTGATTCAAGTTTGTTTCAATAAGATAAACTTTTATTCTTTCAAACCCTGCCAACCATAGCTATGCCCCCTTGTCCCAACCTTCCTGACCAGCAGAAATACTTTCTTTTTAACTGCCTATGCCTGGTCAACTCTCCTACACCACTGGGGGTCATCACCTATTATTCTCCAAACCTCCTGTCCAAGTTATTGCTACAACTTTAGCTGTACCATGTTCTTGTCAAATGTCTTGCTGCTCTGTTTCCTTTGGATATCCTGCAGCCTTCCCTCACCATCCTTGTTCTTATTATGCCATCCTTTCTTTGACCATTTCAGTCATTACGTCCTTTCATTGCTTTCTCACACAGCTCTGCCTTCTCTGTAGTTCTTTTTGTCACATAACTCTCCTGCTGTCTCCATGAAGCTCTGCACCCTCCTCCAATGCATATTAGCCATTCTGATTTGCCAGTTTCAAAAGATAATCTCCATTGTATTTTCTTCTGCCTTCCTTGCTGCAGGAGTTTACTATTAGTATGGAGGAATGTGTGGTACCCTACTAATTCCCAGGATAATACTACCTTTTATCAGTTGTTGCTGTAGGGCATCCTTTTTACACAGAAACTGACAGGTCCTCAGGAACAGATAAACAAAAACTGCAGCAATGTAACAGAGTTACTTTAAGATACTGGACAAACAGGTTATCAGGGATATCTGAAGATGCACAATTAAATAAGGGAGAGAATGAAATAAGAGACCAAATGCACAAATATCAGACACAGTGACAAATCACTCCAAAATCAGTGAGTAATTAAAAATGATCTTTGCCAAAAAAGAAACACATGAGTACCTGGGAGCTTTGTATCCAACTAATACATACAGCTAATATAAACAAAAATGCTAAAACAATAGAATGGCTGTTTCACGAAGGTCAGGAACTTTTTATGAGCAATACCAGGGGAGAATTACTATCCATGTATTGGTTAACTTAAACTTCAGTAACACCCATTGGGTGCTGCCAGAGTTCACAATACTCTTCACCTTCATAATCCTCAGTCTGCATTAAATTTTAACTTTTTTGTGAAGATTGCAGCCTTTAGATGATTAATGTTTAATAAAGTTGTTTAGAATCTTTACTTAAGCCAGAGGTAGATATTTGCCCTTCATTCGGGAACATACTTTACTGCTTCCAGCATATATCAACATCATCTTTAAGCTCTTCTTAATACAGAAAGACCCTCCAGTCCAGTTTGAAATTATTCAAGGCATCAATCTACTGAACAAGTATACCACTGATTTTGTTTAGACTTTTAAAACTTCTTAATCTATCCAAATTTAGAGACAGAATTTCCCATAACAGGGCGTTGCTAGATCTGTTCAGCAGGATGTTATTTTTCAGTTAATGTAACTCCCTGTTTCCTTTTTAATATTAAATCGGTTTTGTTGATTTCAGAAAGAGTGCTGTTCTTTGAGCCATATTGTACTCTTAGTGACACAAGTTTATCAAGGATTAGAGCTGAACTGTTTTTAGGAAATGAGCGCTTATTCAAACAGAGGTACATGCACACTTAAGAAAGCAGATAATTAAGGACAGCAATAGTCAGTGGGTACCTCATATCTCTTGTGTCCCCAGTGGGAAAAGCAACTTTGATTGCAGTAGAAAATTTTGTTTCCTGTCAAACATGCATTATTTTCATCCGGTCTTTCTTTTAATATTGGTGGCATTATGCATGGGGGGGATGGGGGATCAGACTAAATTTGACTGAAAAGTCTTTCTGACAAAACAGCACAGTTCAATAACTAAAATGTATGAATAGAAAAATAACAGGTACTGCTGGTAACTGCAAACAAATAAGTCTCAGTAGAAGCAAAAATAAGTGTTATGTTGTTAAATATTAAATGGGTTGTTGCTTCATTTTGATAGTAGTTTTAAATATTTGAAGGACATCTGTGTTACAGTCAAGTGAGAGGGTTAGATTGGCTTCCTGCTGTTTTGTTTGACCCATGACCAGGTTTTTCTGTGAAGGGAATGTCTGCCAGTGCAGTGATGTTTAATCGTTTCATCGCTGTGACTGTGACAGATGAACGCAACCAGATTTTCTTATAATACTTTAAAAGAGAGTAGTACTAAACGCGCAATCCAAATAGAAATAATGAAAGTGTTCTGCCTTTCTCAGTCATGCATTCAGGTGTTCACAACAAAAGTAAGTTGCAAAGTGGGAGAATAGATTATGAAGTTTTAAAAGTCCAAACAAATCAGTGATGCACTTGTTCAGTAGATTGATACCTCGAATAATTTCTGACTGGATTTGAGGGTCTTTCTGTGTTAAGATGAGTTTAAAGATGTTGCTGTGTAAAGTTTTTGAAAAGATTTGTAGCTCAGGTTGTGGATGAGGTTGTAAACTTGCTCGCTGAGCTGGTGTGTTTGGTTGCAGACATTTTGTCACCCTTCTAGGGAACATCGTCAGTGCGCCTCCGGTGAAGTGTTGGTGTTCTGCCCCGCTTGTTATTTATATGCTTCGGTTTGCTGGGGTGGTTAGCATTACTTCCAGTTCGTTTTTCAGTGGTTTGTTTATCAGTTGTATAGATACAAACCACTGAAAAACAGAACCGGAAGTAATGCCAACCACCCCAGCAAACTGAGGTATATAAATAACAAGTGGAACAGAACATCAGCACTTCACCGGAGGCGCACTGATGATGTTCCCGAGTAGGGTGACGTAACGTCTACAACCAAATACCAGCTCGGCGAGCAAGTTTACAACTTCGATGTTGCTGTGTGTTGGCTTCTTGGAGTAAGCTGCTGGGTTGAATCTTACAGACCATGTCTGTAGCATATGGATGGCCAAAAACAGGCACAGCTCATGCTTGCATAATGAATGGAGAGAAAAAGTGAATGAGATTATTGATTTGGGGTGTGCATCTCTTGTACACACAATCATATAATACAATCATAGAAACCCTACAGTGCAGATAGAGGTCATTTTGACCCATTGAGGCTGCATCGATCCTTTAAAGAACATCCTACCCTACCCCTGTAACTCCACATTTACCATAGTTAACCCATCTAACCTGCGCATCTCTGGATACTGCAGACAATGTAGGATGGCCAATCCACCTAAACTGCACATCTTTGGATTGTAGGAGGAAACTGGAGCACTTGGAAGTGTGTGCAAACATCACGCAGGCAGTCAACCAAGGCTGGAATCAAACCCAGCTCCCGGATGCTGGGAAGCAGCAATCCTAACCAGTACTAGGAGCAGAACTAAGCCATTTGGCTTATTGAGCTTCTTTCTTCTTTTGCTAAGATCGTGGCTGATCTGATTATGGCCTCAATTATATTTTCCAGCCCACCCACTTTACCCTTAGATTCTTGACTAAAAGGAAAGTAAATCTAACTCCGCCTTAAAAAAAATCCAGTAACCCAGTCTCCACTGTTTTCGGGGGAACGTAATTCCACAATCTCATGATTCTCTAGAGAAAAAACTCTATTTGTCACTATCTTAAGTGGATGACGCATTATTTTTAACCTGTGTCTCTGAGGTTTATAAAGCTACCATACCACATCCACATCCAGAGGATCATTAGCCACCATTTCTGCTATCTCCAGTGGGATGCCACCACCAGACACACATTCCCTCCACTCCTCCTTCACTCCCAACACCACCACCTCCACCGCCCCACCCTGTGGCTTCCCCTGCAATTGCAGAAGGTGTAGCAACTGCCCATTTACTTCCTCCCACATCTGCATCCAAGAGTCCAAACATACCTTTCAGGTTTTAGCTGTACTTTACTTAATCTAGTCTGCTGCATTCGCTGCTCATAATGTGGCCCCCGTACATTGGGGAAATGAAACATAGATTTACTGACAGCTTTGCTGAACACCTGTGTTCTGTCTGTAAAAAAGACTCTGAGCTTCTGGTTGCAAGCCATTTCAACACACCACCCAGGTCCCTGGCCAACATCTCTCTGTCAGGTTGCTGCATTGCTCCAGCGATGCTTAGCGCAAGTGGGAACAAAAGCACCTCATTTTCTGCTTGGGAACTCTACACCCTTATAGACTGTATCAAGTTCAACAATTTTGGGAACAAAAACAAAGTTGCTGGGAAAGCTCAGCAGGTCTGGCAGCATCTGTGGAGGGAAAAACAGAGTTAACGTTTTGGGTCCAGTGACCCTTCCTCAGAATAATTTTAGGGCTTGAGGTACCCTTTCCCATGTACTTACATCAAACCCCATACACCAGGCCTTGTTATCCCATGATTTGCTATCACACACTACCCATTGTTAGCCACTAATAGCCCCCATTAGCAGCTGTTCATTCTCCAAGGCTGACTGTTATGCACTTCTTTGTCTGTCCAACTGCTCTTCTGTTTCTTTGGGCTCCATCTCTACCTATCATTTACCCCTCCCCCCACCTCATTTTCTGCATGAAAATCAACATTTTTTTTTAGCTACCATCAGTTCTGAAGAAGTGTCACTTGACTCAAACCGTTCAGTCTGATTTCTCTGCACAGATGTTGCCAGATCTGCTGAAATTTTTCAGCAATTTTTGTTTTTGTCTCCTTTTTCTTTATGGAATAACATTCTTTCAGCATCAACTATGTCAAGTTTCCTCAGAATCTTGCATGTTTTAAAGGAGGCACTCAGTTTCAGAGTTGCATGCCAGTGGTACCAAAACTTGTCATTGCTGAATCTGCTGCTGATTTAGACCTTTTTAGTTCATTTTGTTTGATGACCTAAAGAAAAATATAGTCTTGCAAAATACAAACAGGTTAGCTGGTTCATCAACAGACCAGTTACCCATAGATGGTCAAGATGACAAAGCACTTTGTTTTCGTCTCTGTGGTTTGGAAATACAAGATTATTGCTGGGAGGATTCACTTCTCAGCCAAAATCTGTTGCCCAAAGTAATTGTATCTAATGGCTTGTTCGATACTTTGTTGAATACACTAAATGTCTGGATGTTTTGTGAACAGATTCTCATTCACTTAAGGTGATTGTCTGTGGGTTCTTCCAGTCATCCCAGCTCTGTTTTATAATGGGCTTTGGAATTCGTAGGGCACAATCATGTGCATATTTGGCTGTCTTAGTTGCTGTATTAAGACACTGAAAAGTTGTTGTTCAGTCTTCTAAATCCCAACTAATGGTTTAATCTCAATAAATGAAGTTGTTTACGATGTAAAGCATGATTTCATACCACTCCGCATCTGTACAAGCTTTAATACTCCAATCGTTTTTGGACACATAAAGTGGAGTGTGCATTTAATGCTCAGTTGGCCTATCTGCTCAATTGCAGGCTGATGGTGTCTTTAAAAAAAAAGCACAACCAGGATTGAGGATTACAATATTAACCCATTAATTCTATTATGCACCATTATCATATGGAGATGAGAATCAAGGGGATGCTTGTGGCCCAAGTATTTATATGATACAAAAGTATCCTAAGTATACAAAATAAGTAACTGACAGTATAATCAACTTCCTCAATTTTGAGCAAGATTCGTGCTTATTAGTCAAATGGAAATCTTTATTGGAGAATGGAAGTTCCCCACCATTCTGTTTCTAGTACTCATTATTACCATATAGTACTCCAAGGTTCTAAATACCCTTTAAGATGTAAACAAAGGCAAAATACTGCGGATACAGGAAATTTAAAATATAAAGAGGAAATGCTGCAGTTGTTTGGTCGTACAGAACTTAAATATTGATGAAAAAAGAGATATTACAGGAGTTCTTCACGATGCACACATCAGTACAAAGACACAAATGGCAACTTAAGTGGAAAAATTCGGCAACTTGTATCTCTTTTCAGCAAAGTTTAAAATTGAAGGAAGACTCAGGTCTAGCAGCATCTGTGCAGAGAAAAGAAAATGTGAACGTTTCATTTTATGATTTTTCATCAACTGGGAAAAATGCTAGATTATATATTGGCTTTATGTGGATGAAGTGGGAGGGGCTGGAAAAAGAATAAAATAAAGTTTGTGATAAGATTGAAGAAGGGAGATAATAAGTGACAAGAGATTTGAGGCAATGCCAGACAAGGTCACAAAGGGAATAGGGCATTGGGGTGATTGAAGAATGTATTAGGGTGTTATTGAAGGAACACTTCTGTAGAAATCCTGATAGGGGAAGGAAAGAGACATGTGTTTAATGATGGTGGCATAAATAATAAAGGATAATCCTTTGACTGCAGAGGCTGGTGGCAGATAAGGTGAGAATGAGTCACCCTTTTATTCTTGGAGAAATGGAAAGGTATGAGAACAGAGTTACAGGAAATGCGTCAAATATGATCAAGGGCTCTGTTAATCATATTACAGGAGAGAGGAGTAGATTTCCTGGTTTAGGAAATAAAAGATACATCAAAAATACTGATACTAAAGGCTTCATTGTAGGAACAGATGTGGTGGAGGAATTGGGCAAATGCAATTGAATACTTGGTGTAGAGTGTGAGGAAGTTTAGTTGAGTTAGCTGTCCGAGTAGGTGAGTTTACAAGTAAATATTTTATTGACAGTTATTCTATGATTCAATGAGAAATGGATCAAACAAGGAAGGAAAGAGAAGAACTCCCTTAAGATGTGCCTCAGCAGTTCATTGCCACATCCTTATGGATTTGATTTAATGTCTCCAAGAAATAAGATATGGTCTGAAAAAGCCAATTTCATGCCTGCTAATTCTGCTGCAATTCAAACACATTTGTAGTCCATTGTATTTACAAATAATACTTTTAAAATTTGTGTTTACTGCAGTTGTAATACTTTTGTAATAGCAGTTTAGCTCTGACATCATTTGTTCATTTGCTTAAATGTACTTGGTAAAATGTACTTGTTTTCATAAGGACTGAAATGCATAAGAAATAGGAGGAGGAATAGGCCACCCAGCCCCTCAAGTCTGCTCCGCCATTCAACAAGATCATGGCTGATCTTTTTGTTGACTCAGCTCCACTTGACCACTCACTCACCATAACCCTTAAATATTTTACTGTTCAAAAATCTATCTATCTTTGCCTTAAAAGTATTTAATAAGGTAACCTCAACTGCTAGATTTCAAACACCCCATTCCCTTTGTACAGCAGGAGAATGGATTTCGTGCTTAAGCAGTGCTTTGGTATAGTATCAATTGATGTAATATTGGCTCAGTCAGATCTCAGTAATAACTGGTTTATAGACCATAGTTTTATTTTTCTTATTTGTTCATCATGGCATTTACAGGAGGTTGCCATTACATGAACAGAACATAAACGTTTATTCCACAAAAGTTTAAAAAAAAAACAACCTATAGTAAACCATATAAGAATTCTTCAAACAAATATCAGAGATAGAGATTCAACCTTTTATACTTTTGGCAACAAGTTTACACATGTTCAAACCTCAGTGAGGGGTCATTCCTGTCTCCACTTTAAAGTTCAGCAGGTCTGGCAGCATCTGTGGAGAAAAATCAGTTAACATTTCGGGTCCAGTGACTCTTCTTCAGAACTCTGATGTTTTTCTTTTAAGCCACACACTTGTTCCCCAGCCCTGACATTTTGGTGAGTTCTAAAGAGACAGCACCTGTTTGCTCTGACTGAACCTGCATATATGTCACCTGACCTTCTGACTGACTTTGTCTTTGTCTCCCTGTACAATAGGACACTATTGTATGGCAAAAACCCATTTATTTTTCTCTCTTTTATCCTCATTTCAAATATACTGACTACTCACCTCGAGCTTTTAAAAACCTAATTTAAGTGCATGTAGACAAACTTGCAGATACCATGGTACCATTCTGAGAACTCAAAAATGATACTGACGCTATGGCCTTACCTTCTTAACACACAATATAAAAATACAAATCAAACTTAAAGCTGTATGCCTTTTCTGCTCTTTACAACCACGTTCCCAAATAATGATAATAGAAATCAAGCCTTCATCACAGCTTCTGCTCCCTGAACCTAGTGCTGAACTGAAGCAGTTTTATTCTGTGCATTTTTTACAAGGCATTGTATATAAGAAACCTGTACAAAGGTCTGTGGATCTCAAAATAATGTTTGGAGAGATTTGGTGCTACAGGCTATTTTATGGATAGCTGTATGCTTTAATGTATACCTTTCAAGAGGTTTCTAATGATGAGCTTATTTGTGAATGGAGCACCAAAGGAAGCCAGCTATATTTGCACCACATTGCAATAACATGGTAATATGCACATGCCACCATTTTCTGAATCTGCATTCGTTGAACTTAAGAAATCAGCAAGTTGAGCATGCAAATTCAGTTTTAATAAAAACCATATATGTCCAAATAAGATGTTAAACATGAGGCTCCTTCTATGTCTAGTGCTCATTAACTCACCACCTGACTCCCCAAAGACTGTTCATCTACAAGGCACAAATGAGGAATGTAGTGGAATGATCCCCATTTGCCTGGAGGAGTGCGGCTCCAACAATAATCAAGAATCTTGATTCTATCCAAGAGAAAACAGCCTACTTGATTGGCACCACACTCAATAGCAGCAGCATATATCACCAACAGAAATTCACCAATGATCCTTACACAGCACTTTCCAAACCATGACTGCTATCATCCAGGAGGACAAGAGCAATGGATATGTGGGAACACTACTACCTGCAAGTTCCCCTCCAAGCCACTCACCATCTTGACTTGGAAACATATTGCAGTTCCTTCAGTGCCACTGAGTCAGAATTCTGCAATTCCTAACTGCATTGTGGGCCTACCTACAGCACATCGATTGCAGCAGTTCAGGAAGGTAGCTCACCATCATCTTCTGAAGGGCATTCCTGGGTGGGCAATAAATGCTAGCCTAGACAGCAATGCCCATATCCCATGAGCAAATAAAACAAAATTAACATTTCCATCGGTTTCCAAGAGAACCAGATTTTTCATGAAATAAGCACTAACCACCTACCCCGTGCATATTCTTCATACACAGATAATACATTTGTGATGTTTGAAAATACCGTCGTACACAGGAATTTCTTAATATACTCCATAATGAAGCAATTTAACACCCTCCTTTACTTTTATGTGCTATTTGGACATAGAACATAGGAGTATGCCATTCAGACTGTTGAGCCTTCTCCTGCATTCAACGTGATCCTAACTGAACAAGCACTTCAGTGCCTTTTGCCCATGCTATCATTCATGAATTCATTCCTACTCTCTGCTTTCTGTCTGTTAGCGAATGCTTAATCCATGCCAGTATGTTACCTCCTATACCATGTACTTGAGATTTCAGAAGTCTGCTAATAGCTTCTCCACTACTTTCTACCACAACTCCACCTTCATTCATCAATATACATCTTTGGATACATATAACTTCTTAGGCTGTGTATAAGATTGACCTTATCAGTTTTGTAAATAGAGCCCCCAACCATTTACTCATCTTACACTCTTTTCCTGCATTAAGCTTGCATCAAAACTACACAGCAAGATAATAACTATCCTGTTTGCTGTGTAACTTACAAAGTCCCAAATGACCTAAAGATTGATGCTTTCAGACTTGAAAAGTGTCTCATCTACCTGAAATTACCCTGAAAAGGCAAATAATCCTTCAAAATGAAAATGTGAACAACTTGTTAAGGAAGATCTTTCATGATGCTACTGTGTAATTGTGATACAAGTGACATTTTTCACTAACAGGATGCAGCTTATTCCAAAAGATGTTTTGCCTACCACAGATTTAAGCTGCACCACTTCCATGCTAGTGTATTGCCAGGAATGTAAATTGTATATCCCAGCAATTGACTGATTGAATCAAACAGCATATTCCTTCACAGGTCTGGCAGCATCATTTGAGAGAAAAACAGAGGTTACATTTCAAATCCAAAATGTTAACTCTCTCTCTCATTCCACAGATGCTGCCAGATCTGCTGAATTTCTCCGTCACTTTGTTTTATTTCAGATTTACAGCATCTGCAGTAGTTGGCGTGATCCTTTGGTTGTTCATAATAGGCAGATTGCAGGCAACCCTGGCAAATCACAAAACAAATGCCTACTGTTAGATTTGATTGGACAGCACTTACTGAACAATCCTTACTGTACTAACAACCAATTTCAGATGATTACTTACACTCATAACATGGCTTATGTCACTCCTACAAGTGTAAACCTAAGTGTTCTATATACCTGGATCTGTTCTCTGCAAATGAAAGGAAGAAGTTCAAGCCTTGCACCTTTTTCTTAAATTACCTGGGAGCTTTAATGGGCCTGTCCTTCCATCTTACCTTTCCCATAGCAATGCCTCAGCTGATTAGAGTTGATGTGCCACCAATTGGCACTTATTTTCTTCTCCTGAAGTATAATTTATTATGATCACTTGAAATTTGGAAATTTTGTGCTCATCAGAGTGCAAACTTCAGCTTTCCTGCTGCTCTGATGCTGCCTGGCCTGCTGTGTTCCTCCAGCTCTACACCTTGTTATCTCAACCAGATGTAGACTTGTGCATATTTACAGCACAGAAAGAGACCATTTGACCAATTTGTATGCACCGGTCAACAAATATCTGACTATATTGATCCCATTTTTCCAACTTTTAGCCCATTGCCCTGGAGTCTGTGGCACTGCAAGCGAATATTTAGATGCTACTTAAATGTTACAAGTGTTTCTGACTTATCCACCCTTTCGGGCAGTGACTGTCTACCAACCACTGCACGAAAAAGATACTCTTCCACTCTCCTCTCAGTTTTCTGCCTCCTACTTGAAATCAAAATCCCCTCATTATTGACCCTGCTACTAATGAAAAATGTAGCTTGTTCTAGTTGCTAGAGGTTACAGTTTAGAAAGTGCTGTCAAAGGAAACTTAGTAAGTTTTTGCAATACATCCTATAGATGGCATTTGCTGATGCTAATGTGTACCAGTGGTACAAGGAATTTAATGTTTAAAGCACTGGAAGGAGTGCCAATCAAATGGGCTGCTTTGCCTGGGTGGCATTGAATTTCTCGACGCACCCACTAAGCCTGGATATCAATGTACACCAACATTTAAATGATGGTTATGACAAGTTGCTAAAGAGTTTGCAATAAACAAATCTTAACATTTTAAATACTTAACATATTGAAAGTTGCGTCAGTAGTGTTGGTGGTTTTCCAGTTATTCCAGATTACGCTCATTTCTAATCATTCTTCATGTTCCAAACTTCATCTGTAGTGGAATTAGTTTGATATCTACTAATTGCATACAAGGTAATGAGTACATTTACTGATGGCAGTCTTTGAATCTATGGCACTAAGTTGGTTATTTCTTGCATACTCGGGACTTATTATTTACTAAACCTAAATACCTTTCTACAATAATGGAATTAAATATCCATTTGCACTTTAACTGATTTGGATGTTTTCACTACATATCAGCATCCAGAAGACATGAAAACCTGAACTCTCTTACTAAACTAATTTTATTGGTCTAAACCGGTCATAAGTTTCAGCACTCTTTTGATTTGAGTGACAAATTTTTGGAAAAAAAATCAACACATCGAAATTTCATTATTGCTCAGGTTTTGGCATTTTGTTTGCTACTCAATAAAGTAACACTCAATTTGTGTTTATCAAATTAAGTTAATATTGGCATTTTTAAAGCTTTGTCTGTGCAACACCATATGATATCCCAACTCTCAATTCATTTTCTGTACCCTCTTCATCTACTCATTTATTCTCTTGTCAATCTATGCTCAGAGGCTGCACTTTACAAGTGTACTAAATCTATTAAATCAATAGTTTCCAACTTGGGAAGTATAAGATGGACTGTGTAGAAGTATTTTGTTTTTGTACTTCAGATGATTTTGTACTTCCCTTATTTCACATCCAAATTGCATGGTGCTTGTCTGATTTAATATTGGCATTAATAACCAAGTGGCTTGGTTGTTTACCTGCAGAAATAGAAAACTTGTTGGGTCATGACAGATTAAGGTGTAGATTTTCCTCCATTCAAATTTAATTGATAAGATATAGAACAAATTTCCTCTGTTCTCAAACTGGTGGTGTTGCATTCAATTCTGGTTGAACTTGTAATTTGTCTTTTTTTTTAAGCATTCAGCTGATAGAAGGTTAAAGCTATTGTCTTTGGACACCCATCATAAATCTGTTTCCGTTTTTGGACACCCATCGTAAATTTGTTTCCTAATCATTGGCTCAGTCTGAATAAACCATTGGTAAGCTAAGCCATGAAATAAACTTCCTCTTCATCTTAAAGGCTGCCTATTTCCACCTCAGTACAATCACCCATCTTTGTACCAAAACTTGCACCCAGTACACACTCACCCATCAGCTCCATGTTTGCTGATATTGCTTGTGTTACACCAGCACATCAATTTTATTTTGTGTAAATTCTCAACCTCACATTCAGGTCTCACCCCTTCCTATCTTTGTAACAACATGACAACCATTTAAGAGCTCTGCATTTCTCCAACTGTGATCTCTTGCATATGGCCCACTTTCTTGGCCTCACCTTTGATAGCCATTTCTTAAGCCATCTGGGCCCAAAGATTTAGGTTTTCCTCCTTGACCAATCCCTGCTTTTAACTGTTCTGTATGTGTGCATATCTAATTTGGGCATATATGCTGTTTTACTCAACTCGTCCATTTTAAATCAGTAGGTCAGAGAATTCTAGCCCTTTATGCTCATTAAATCAATAGTGGCATTTTCCAATTTTTTTTGCACACCATTTTGCCACTTTAAATGTAAGAATAGTACTCCTGAAGTTGCCTTGTGGATTACAACTTTAATTTTCAAAAGAAGAAATTATAAAGAAACTAAATCACATCTTGTGGCAATGCCAGAAATCAACTTCTGGAAAGTTATTCTCTGTGCAAGGTTGATATTTCTTAGTTGTATGTTAAAAGCTCAAAGTAATTTGCTCCATTTTAAAAAAAAGATTTCGATCATAACAAAATGGCCAATTTACGTGGTTTATACATAATGCAACATTGTTAAACAGTTTCAAATGTCATGATCCAAGAATTAACTATTTGCATTATAACACATTTAAATACTTAACTGCTTCTTTACCTTTAATAATAGCCAAGTATTTTGCATTGCTTGTAGAATGAAATACAATCCAATCCATTACAAAACAATTAAAAAGCTTTAAAGCTAACAAATGTTTTGTCTTCATTTTGAACAGAGGGAGATATGATCAAGATGTTCATGCGTGGACGTCCTATCACAATGTACATTCCTTCGGATGTAACAAATTATGACGAAATGAAGTCAGAACTGCCTTCTGAGAAGTTAAAGCTGGAGTGGGTGTATCCTTTACCTTTGTTTGGAGATCTGTTTTCAATCAAATGAATATAGAGGACACCTAACGGGCCTTGATCATTATACATTCGTATGCCAGACTAGGACTTCAGGTATCTGTTTTGGTGTGAAGTGGAATCTTACTTTGATACATCTTTGTGGTGGTACCTTAGTTTATTCATGGGAGTGAAATGAACTGTTCAGGACCCTGTCTTGTTCTTCTGTTTACTATCGACTCTCCACTATTGAAGAGCTGCACATCTCCATTTTTCAAGCATTTTCGCTCCATCATGATCTCAGAGTCCACTTGCTTTATTTTGCTTAACCATTGTAGCACCTGAACACTCAACATATTAAAATCAAACTTTGCCCACTAGGTTATTGCAATTACCTAATGGGCTTTGAAAATATTCATAAAAGTGAGTGGACTTACTATCTTCAACTGCTTCATCAATGACCTTCCTTCCATCATAAATTTAGAAGTGGGGATGTTCACCAGTGATTGCACAATGTTCAGTGCCATTCACAAAATCTCAGATACTGAAACTGTCCATGTCCATGAACAATATCCAGGCTTGGGCAGACAAGTGGCATGTAACGTTTGCACCATGCGGATACCAAGCAATGACCATCTCTGACAAGAGACAGTCTAACCACTGTCTCTTGACATTCAGTGGTGCTATCATCATTGAATTCTCCACAATCAATGTTGTGGGAGTTACCATTATCTAGAACCGCAACTGGACCTACCATATAAATACAGTGGCCATAAGAGCAGGAATACTGCGGCAAGTAACTTACCTCCTGGCTCCCTGAAGCCTGTCCATCCTCTACAAGGCACATGTCAGAAGTGTGAAGGGATACTCCCCACTAACCAGATAGGTGCAGCTCCAACAACACTTGAGAAGCTCGACATCATCCAGGACAAAGCAGTCTGTTTTAGATTCGCACCATGTCAATAAACATTCACTCTCTCCACCGCTGATGCTCAATAGCAGCATTGTGTACTGTTTACAAGTTGGGCTGCGGAAATTCTCCAAAGATCTTTAGACCACACCTTCCAAACCCATGAACACTTCCACCTAAAAAGAGGAGGGCAGCCGATACATAGGAACACAAATTTCCACTCCAAGCCACTCACCATCCTGACTTGGAACTATATTGTGGTTCCTTCAGTGTCACTGGGTCAAGTTGCTGGAATTTCTTCCCAAAGAGCACAGAACTGCAGCAGTGCAAGAAGGCAGCTCACTGCTACCTTAAAGGGCAACTGAGGACAGACAATAAATGCTATCCTGCCAGCAATGCCCATGTCAAATGACTGAATTAAGTAAAAGGGACAAGTGTAGAGGCCGAATGTCAGGTTTCTAGGGATAAGGGCTGAGGCAAATGACAACTTGATCCTTTGAATTAGAATTGGTAGAATAAAGGTGATGAGGTTAGAGTTCAACAAATATAGTGATACAAGAGGGAATTTAAAGATGGAAGAGTTGAGGCAAGTCATAGAGTCATACAGCATGGCAACAGACCCTTCAGTCCCAGCAGTCCATGCTGACCATAATTCCAAACTAAACTAGTCCCACCTGCTAGTGTTTCCCTCCAAATATTTCTTATTCATGTACTTGTCTTTTAAACATTGTAACTATACCTGCATCCACCACTTCATCTGGAAGTTCATTCCACATACTCTGTGTTTGGAAAAAAAATTGCCATACATGTCTTTTTTAAATCTTTCTCCTCTCACCTTAAAAATATACCCTTAAGATAGAGATGAGGTTATTTTTTCTCGGACGGGCATCAGAATGTGGAATTTTCTTCCCCAGAGGTAGTGGAGACTGTTTGTTTTTCTTTAATATATTCAAGGCGGAATTAGATTCTCTGATAGACCAGGGAGTCAAGGGTTATGAAAGTTACAACAGGGTGGTGGAGCTGAGATCGCAATTAGATTCTCCATGATGTTATTGAATGGTGCAGCAGGCTGAAACGGCCAGATGGCCTACCCCACTCCCATGTCTAATGGTCACATCGTATATAATATTCGCAACTCGCGCCATGCTGAAGCAGTCTGTGCCCACATGCAGTTAGACTTGGACACTGGATTAAAGCCAGTGAAAGGATTTGTAGATAATCTTTGGTAATCCTATATATTCATAATGATGTTTGATAATTATTCAAAAAACATCTGTCTTAACTCAAAAAAAAACCCATTGCTGGACTTGTAGAATATAACTGCTTCTTACATTAAGTAACAATGCTACTTGTCCCAAAAATAATTCTTTGAGGAAAGTAAAGTTTTAAAAACTGCATTTTATTAGTTGATAAAATTCCTGTGGAGGCTAAACCTTTTTAAAAGATATTTCAATATCCAATGACTGACTGAAAAGATTTCATAAGAATTTGTTAAGACTTCTGTAATAAACTAAAACCATCGTCTCACACTTCAATAAGTAATTTATTGTCTAAACTACAGAAATGATGCCCCAATCAACTTTTTAATAACTAATTATCAGCTTTGTGGTTATACAGTCTTTTGTCCCTTAAGTGGATGCTTCGTTCTCCAGGAATCAGTCCAAACATAAACCTCAGTTCCTGATGCCATGCTTCCTTTCTCTTTTACAAGCTGATAACTTCTAATCCCCACACTAGATTTAACCATGAAGGATTCCCTCGAGATCCCTTCCTCTCTCCAAAACTTGGCAAATCTATGAACATAGCTTAAAACTTCACTATCCTACTCTCTCCATCCGAGGACAAGCATTTTTGCATGGTGAACATTAAAGACTGATAGCTTCTGATCACTGTCCGTGGGCATAGGGCCGGAAGATTGGAAAGAGGCAAACGTCATTCCCTTGTTCAAAAAAGGGAACACGGATAACCCCAGAACTTACAGACCAGTTAGTCTTACGTCAGTGGTGGGATAATTATTGGAAAGGGCTCTGAGAGACAGGATTGATGATCACTTGGAAAGGCATAGTTTGATTCGTGATAGTCAGCATGGATTTGTGAGGGGTAGATCATGCCTCACAAACCTTATTGAATTCTTTGAAGAGGTGACCAAACATGTGGATGAAGGTAGAGCAGTGGATATGGTATACATGGATTTAAGTAAGGCGTTTGATAAGGTTCCCCATGGTAGGCTCATGCAGAAGGTAAGGAGGCATGGGTTAGGGGGAAATGTGGCAGATTGGATTCAGAATTGGCTGACCCTTAGAAGACAAAGGGTGGTAGTGGATGGAAAATATTCAACATGGTCCTCAGTTACGAGTGGTGTACCACAAGGATCTGTTCTGGGTCCTCTTCTATTTGTGATTTTTGTAAATGATTTGGATGAAGGAGTGGAAGGGTGGATTAGCAAGTTCGCAGACGATACAAAGGTGGGTCACGTTGTGGACAGTGCGGATGGCTGTTCTAGGTTACGAAGGGATATTGATAGAATGCAGAGCTGGGCTGAGAAGTGGCAGATGGAGTTTAACCTTGAAAAGTGTGAGGTGATTCATTTTGGAAGGACAAACTTGAAAGCAGAATACAGGGTTAACGGAAAGATTCTTGGCAGTGTGGAGGAGCAGAGGGATCTTGGGGTTCATGTTCACAGTTCCCTGAAAGCTGCCACCCAGGTGGATAGAGTTGTTAAGAAGGCGTATGGTGTGTTAGCTTTCGTTAATAGAGGGATTGAGTTCAAGAGCCGTGAAGTTATGCTCTAGCTATACAAAAGCCTGGTTCGGCCACATCTGGAGTATTGTGTCCAGTTCTGGTCACCTCATTCCAGGAAAGATGTGGAAGCGTTGGAAAAGGTGCAGAGGAGATTTACCAGGATGTTGCCTGGAATGCAGGGAAGGTCTTACGAGGAAAGGTTAAGAGCGCTAGAGCTTTTCTCTTTAGAACGACGAAGGATGAGTGGTGACTTGATAGAGGTGTACAAAATGATCAGAGGTATAGATAGAGTAGACAGCCAGAGACTTTTTCCTAGGGTGAAGGTAGCTTTTACGAGGGGACATAGTTTTAAAGTGAAAGGAGGTAAGTATCGGGGAGACGTCAGAGGTAGGTTCTTTACTCAGAGAGTGGTAGGGGCGTGGAATGCATTGCCGGAGAGGGTAGTGGAGTCGGCCTCATTAGGGGCATTTGAGCAGCTATTAGATAGGCATATGGATGATAGTATAAGGTAGCGGTGGAGGTTAGATAGACCTTAGGTTTTGGGTAAAAGTTCGGCACAACATCGTGGGCCGAAGGGCCTGTACTGTGCTGTACTCTCCTCTTTATTGTCCTTTCATTCCCATTTTCTCTTTCCTCTGTACTTTTTTCTCTCTTGCTCTCTTCATACACTCTCCATCTACTTCCCCGTCCCCAATTGTGTCTCCATGTCTCTCCTCTCATCCTGCTTTCTTCTCCTTACCCCACCCCTGTTTTTCTTACCCTTTCCTTTCCCCCCACCCTTTCTCCACTGCACTCTCATCTTTCACATTCTCCCTCTCCCTCTCCCTCTCCCTCCCTTCCTGGCTCCTCCCCCATCCATCCCCCGGTCCTTTTGTGCTCTTTCCCTGTCCAATCTGTCGTCTTTCATGTTATCGCTGTCTGTCTACGTGCTCTTGGAATTAAATAAATGGTTTAAGGTGTAATCATTTGCAATCCCTGGGATTCCTAATACCTTTCCTTGAAATGTTAAGAACATAGAATAGTACAGGTTCTTCAGCCCACGATGTTGTGCTGACCTAATGTTGATGAACAGTCAACCCAGAGTTGTCACAGATGCGCTTGACGTTATCCACTACAAACATCTTGCACCTTCTTTCTAGTATGTCCTTTTTGACCTCATCATGCCATAGAAATCAAGCTACCTATCCTGTTGTCAAGCAGGATTCAGAATGGGTCACCAGATCCGCTTCGCTATTCCATTTTACACCGAAAGAAACTTTGCCAGTGCACAATGGTCTTACAAACTTCATTTTCATAAGACAGTTGCTAAGCTGTGTATGAATTTTTTTGGGAACACATGTTACAAAAATGCATTTCTAACTTCCTTGCAGAGGCTATCAATCAATCTTAATTTCTTAGCAAATTTTTGATTGTAGTGCAAGTGGGAGAAAATAACTCTGATGCTAGCAGGCTCTAGTTCTGCCCTTTAATCAGCTTCATTAGTTCTGACAATGATTAGTTCCAACATCAAACTGATTTAATGGTTGATACTGGACACCTCTAACCCTTTTTGATTTTAAAAAAAACAGTTTTTCTTATGAAGGAAGCAGGTGTATGGGTTCATAAATACTAGTAGATGTTATGTCGAGAATTACTTGTTTATAATGCAGTTCTTATTTTTTTTGTTTGGACTTGATTCTTGCAGATCTTTCTCTTCCTACCTAAAGGAAATAAGGTGTACCCTTTAATACCTTCCCAAATGAAGATAATTGAAGTACGAATCTTCACTGTAAGTGCTTTCAAGCTATTCAGTTTCAGGAAGCAGCTACCAAGGCCACTTATATTGCTTTATATTTGCATCAGACTGGCATCTTCTAGGTCTACACAACTCAGCTGCTTACTGGATAAACTTGTTGAGCCATTAAGTACAAAGTTCATGGTGCATAAAATATATTTTTGTTGAATATGGTCTTAACTAACAGAAAATAGATATGGCTATCGAGGAAGGGACTGTCGTTCCAATGTCTACCTCCTCCCCACTGGAGAAATTATCTATTTTATAGCATCTGTTGTGGTGCTGTACAATGTTGAGGAGAGGACTCAAAGGCATTATCTAGGGCACACGGATTGTGTTAAATGGTAAGCTTATTTTCCATTATAATTGTTACCAATTACAATTGCTGTGTTCACAAAAGTAAACTGTGTAAGAGTATCACTTGTATTAATGATGTGGAGATGCTGGTGTTGGACTAGGGTGGACAAGGTTAGCAATCACACAACACCAGGTTATAGTTCAACAAGTTTGTTTGAAAATACAAGCTTTCGGACAAAGGCACTATGCTCCGAAAGCTGGAGTTTCCAAATAAACCTGTGGGACTGTAACAAAAACAAAGTTGCTGGGAAAGCTCAGCAGGTCTGGCAGCATCTGTGAAGAAAAATATAGAGTTAATGTTTCGGGTCCAGTGACCCTTCCTCAGAACTGTTGGACTATAACTTGGTGTCGTGCGATTTCTGACCTTGTTCACTTATATTAAAGCAGAGAGTGTGATAATGATGCAGGTTTTGCAGTAAGAATAATGGTGTAGGTATCAGCAATTGCCATGTTTAAAATGTCAATAGGAGAACAATTGCCATGAGTGTATGCACTGTGAAACACAAACATCAGGATGTTCCTGTCTGACTTACTCTCGGCCCCCATGTGATTTGTTACACTGATACCTTAAGAGACTGAAATTAAACATGAAGAGCATGACATTCTGCTACTTATTTATTAAACGTGGCAGGGGATAGACTTGTTCATTCAAATATGTGTGAATTTCTAATTGTGACAAATCATAATTACTTACGACAATCTCTTTGGCATTGAAGTTTTAATTTTACAAGTTTGGAGTCTGGAACACTGTTTTGGCTGTCTAATAACTAAATCATATTGTACACGTCTGCAGAGGCTCCTTGGCCAATTTTAACTATAATAACCAACAGGCACCATATGTTCACTGCTGACCACAAAATCAAAGTGTTCAGTTATCACACCTTTTTTATAATAGTTTTAGTTCCTTTTTATTTTTGCCTGCCCTTTCTCAATGTAGAGTATCCTTGAATATTCCTATTCCAATCCCAACCTTGGCCACACTTCAGCTATGCCTCCTTTATTGCAACTAGATAGTACCCATTTACTTAAATTTCTGCTACCAATTCACCTGACCTTGTTGGAAAAGTTGCATGCGTTCAAATACAATGCCTTTAATTCTGCCGATCTATATTTCCTCTCAGATTCGACTCCCCTTGACAACCTTTTTTTAAACCCATAAGGAAATACTCATGAGAATATTCCTCCCAGTCCTGCTAAGGTTTAAACTGTCCTCATAAATGTTCATCTGCCCAAAAACAGGTTCCAGAAATCTAAAGCTCTCCCCCCTGCACCATTTCTCCACCGACATGTTAATTTGCTCAATCTTATTTCTGTACTCACTTGCATGTGGGACTGGAAGTAATTCTGAGATAGCTACCTTGGAATTCCTGCTTTTCAAACTTGTTCATAGCTCCCCAAATTCTGCTTTCAGGATTTTATACCTTTTTTTTTCTACCTATGTCATTGATATCAAAGTGGGCTCTGATCTCTTTACTGTTTATCTTCTCTCCCCTGAAAATGTCCTCCAGTCAATTGCTAGAGTTCTGGTTTCTTCAACTGATCACATTTAAAACAGATGAAGGGAAATTAATTTTCTCAAAATATCATGAACACGTGGAATTTATTACTCCAGAGTGTGGTGGATGTCAAGACATGAAGTAAATTTAAGAAGGAGACAGATTTTCAATTATCAACAGGTTTAAAGGTTACGAAGAGCAGGCTGAAAAGTGGAGTTGAAACTGCGATGAGATCAGCCATGATCGTATTAAATGGTGGAGAAGGCTCAAGTGACTGAATTGCTTGCTTCTGCTCCTGGTTTTTGTGTTCTTATACAGAAGATGCATAAGAACAACATGAGAAGGGATAACAGAAAGATGCTGTCTTTCCGATGAGGCATTTCCTGCACATGTTTATCTAGGTCACATGAAGCATTCATGATTACCCAAGTGTCACAGGAGGGATGTTTGACACAGCTGAGCTCCCCTACCAATCTTAGCATGCTTTCAGACTATCCACTATAAATTAGATACTAGGACCTAAGATCACTCAACCTTACTTACCAATCAGTTCCTACCCCAGTGCCTTGGGAGATAAGGCATGGCAACTGACTGAAGTGTTAGTAGGGGAACACTTTGGGACCAATGATCATAATTCTATTATTTTAAAATAGTTATGAAAAAGGATAGGCCTTGTATAAAAGTTCTAAATTGGAGTAAGGCCAACATTTATGGCGTGAGACAGGAACTTTCAAAATCTGATTGGGGTAGACTATTTGCAGGTAAAGGGATGACTAACAATTGGGAGGCTTTCAAAGCGAGGTAACGAGAGTTCATACACAGTATGAACACAGAGGCTAAGGCTGGTAGGAGTAGGGAAAAATGGATAAATACTGATATTGAGGTTCTGATCAAGAATAAGGAGGAGACATTTGTCAGGTGTAGATAACTGGGATCAAGTGAATCTCTTTAAGAGTGTAAGGGGAGTACGGGCATTGTTAAAAGGGAAATCAGAGGGGCAAAAAGGGAATATGAGATCACCTTGGCAGATAAGGTTAAGGATAATCCAAAGAGACACTATAAATACATTAAGAGCAGGTAGGGAGAGAATAGGACCCCTTAAAGATCAACAAGGTCATCTATGTGTGGAGCCACATGAGTTGGGAGAGATATTAAATGAATATTTTGCATCAGTATTTACTATGCAGAAAGACATGCAGGCGAGGAAATTTGGGAAAGTAAATATTAATGTCTTGAAAACAGTCCACATTGCAGAAGTGGAGGTGCTGGAGGCCTTAAGAAACATAAAGGTGGATAAATCTCCAGTACCTAATCAGTGTATTCCAGGAAGTGGGAAGCTAGGGATGAAATTGCGGGGCCCCTAGCAGAGATCTTTTTAATCATCAACAGCAATGGTTGAGGTGCTGGAGGACTGGAGGGTGGCTAATTTTGTGACATCTGGAGAAGTCTGGGAACTATAGACTGGTGCGTCTGACATCAGCAGTGGGTAAGTTGTTAGAGGGGATTCTGAAAGATAGGACTTAGAGGCATTTCGAGAGGCAAGGACTGATTAGGGATAGTCAGCTTGGCTTTGTGGGAAATTGTGTCTGTCAAATTTGACCAAATGTGACCAAAAAGATCGATGAGGGCAGAGCAGTAGACATTGTCTACATTGAATTTAGTAAGGCCTTTGACAAGGTTCCATATGGTAGGCCGATTAGTAAAGTTAGATCATAGGATTCAGGGAGAGCTTGCCAATTGGGTACAAAATTGGCTAGACGGTAGGAGTCAGAATGGTGGTGGAGAGTTGTTTTTCAGAGTGGTGTCATACGACCAATGGTGTTCCGCAGGGATCAGCGCTGGATCTACTCTTGTCATTGAAATAAATGATGTGGATGAGAATTGGGGAAGCATGGTTACTAAGATTACAGATGACACCAAAATTGGTGGTAAAGTGGTCAGTGAAGAAGGTTATCTAAAATTTTAAAAGGATCTTGATCAAACGGGCCAAGGAGTGGTAGATGGAGTTTGGTTTTGATAAATGTGAGTTGTTGCATTTTGATAAGACGAGCAAAGACAGGACTTGGACAGTTAATGGTAGGGCCTTGGGGAGTGTTGTCGAACAGTGAGACCAGAGAAATGCTAATGCAATTAAATGTCAAGCGATGGTGGTCAGATCGTCTCTTATTGGAGATGGTCATTATCTGGCATTTGTGTGGCACGGATACTACTTGCCACTTGCCACTTGTCAAGCTTGGATATTGTCTTCATCTTGTTGGATTTTTGTCATGAACTGCTTCGGTATCTGAGGATTCGCGAATGGTGATGAACATTGTGCATCATCAGCGAACATCTCCACTTCTGACCTTATGATGGAGGAAACATCATTGATGAAACAGCTGAAAATGGTTAGGCCTAGTAGACTGCCCTGAAGATTCTTGCAAAGATGTCATGGAGCTGAGATAACTCGCCTCCAACAACTGCAACCAACTTGCTATGTACCATGCACGACTCTAACCAGTGAAGAGTTTTTCCCCAGAATCCCATTAACTTCAGTTTTGCTATGACTTCTTGCTTGCTACATTTGGTCAAATGAGACCTTGTTGACAAGGGTAGTCACTTTCACTTTCACTCACTTTCGCCATCTATGGAATTCAGCTTTTTTGTCCACGTCTCAATCAAGGCTGTAATGTGGCCAAGAGCAGAGTGGCCCTGGCAGAACTGAAACTGGATGTCAGTGAGCAGCTGCTGTTTGATAGCACTGTTGATGACGTCTTCCATCACTTTACCGATGATCGAAAGTAGACTAATGGGGTAGTAATTGGTGGTTGGAGTTTATCCTGCTTCTTGTGCGTAGGTCATGCCTGGGCAATTTTCCACATTGTGGTGCAGATGTCTGTGGGACAGCTTGGCTAGGGATGCACCAAGTTCTGGACCACAAGTCTTCAATATTATTGCTGGAACCTTGTCAGGGCCCATAGGCTTTGCAGTATCCAGTGCCTGCAAAATCACGTGGAGCTAATTGAATTAGCCGAAAACTGGTAACAGTGATGCTGGGGACCTTTTTTGGACGGGGCCAAGTTGGACTGTCTACTCCACATTCATGGCTGAAGATTGTCGCAAATGCTTTAACTTTATCTTTTGTACTGATATGCTGTACTCTCCTATTATTGAGGAGGATATTTGGAAAGCTGCCACCTCCAATGAGTTGTTCACTTGTCCACCACCGTTCATGACTGGATGTGGCAGGACTGCAGTACTTGTATGTTGGCAGTGAGATTGTCTATCACTTGCTGTTTATGTCACTGGCACACAAGTAATCGTGTTTTGTTGCTTCATCAGGTTGACACCTCATTTTTAGATATGCTTGGAACTGCTTCCTGGCATACCCTTCTGTTCTCTTCGTTAAACTCAGCTGCACTCAGCAATGAGCTATTGTCTTCATGTTGCTGACTGTGTCAGCTTTTACCCACTGTAAATTGCAATCACTATAAAGATTGAAATTCTGTAAAAATTGCACTCTCTGCCATTTGGTTGCTACTTTGCCATAAAGCACTTGGGGTTTTCACGACCATTTTTGCTCCCCCTCATCTTGGTAGGAGATCTCACAGACAAATTAACTTGATGCCTGATCAATGTTAATGGGTATGCCTTGTTTAAATCTAGCCAGCCCACTTTTTGCATTTTCCAGTTGGGAATCAGCACAACCTGCATAGGTTTAGGCTGACTCTCAGTACCAGATGTATGTGGACCTGGAACTGTTCCACAGGATTCTTGCATCAGAAAGAGATCGAGTCAGTGACGACAGAGGCCTAAACCTGCCCACTCAGACCTCTGCTGGAATATTATGTTACATCTGGGTTTTTTTTTAGTGTGTTCGTGGCCTTGGGGAAATTATTGAAGAGTTTTAGTGGAATTAAGCTAGGGATGAGATACTTTGATTATGAGGGACCTGAAAAAGTCTATTTCAGTTCCGAAGAAGAGTCACTGGACCCAAAATGCTAACTCTGATTTCTCTCCACAGATGCTGCCAGACCTGCTGAGATTTTTCAGCAATTTCTATTTTCATTTCTGAAATGCTAGTGTTGTTTTCCTTTGTGTTTTGGAGGCTCAAAGAATATTGATGTTGAAAATCATAAACAGTATTGATAGCTAATAAGGAGGAAATATTTCCAGTGGCACAGTGGTTGGTAATCAAATGCCCGCTGCCTCCAAAGTTAACTTCAAAGAACTGTCAGTTCTGGTAGCTAATGGGGAAAAACGGAAGTAGGCCATTTAGTCTTTTGAGTTTTTTCTGTCATACTATGTAAGTCAAATTATTTTTTGCTGGGACTAGATGAGTACTGCTGCTCAAACTGGTATACGAGAAATCCCAAGAAAAATTTAAGAATTTAGTCATAGTCCAATTCTCACTAAATTACTCTGGCAGGATCATGATATGACATTACACAAACTTTGTGATGCTTGAAGCTAAAATTTGTGTTGCAGCATCAGTGACACACACCTCTGCATCATACGGCTGTGCAGGCTTTCCCATCCTGACCCCGTTTAGTACTGTTGAATGGGTAACCGCTGATAATGTAGGCTAACATCAGACTTGTGGATTATGGACACATTACGTGCATTTTTTACAAATCCATCACATTAAGAAGTATTCAAAGCAGTAAAATACTAAAGCTCTGTCTAGTATAGAGTCCCTGAAGTGCATAAAGAGGCCATTCACCCCATTGGATCTGTACTGACCCGCCAAACAGCATCCGACCCAGACCCAAACCCCCTCCTCTCTCCATAATCTTGCTTTACCATGGCCTGCCTAGCCTGCGCACTCCTGGACACTACAGGGCAATTTTATCATGCCAGTCCACCTAACCTGCACATCTTTGGTCTGTGGGAAGAAATTGGAGCACCAGCAGAAACCTACGGGGAGAATGTGCAAGCTTGATACAGTCACCCAAGGTTGGAATCAAACCCGGGTCCCTGGTGCTGTGAGGCACTGTGCCAATGCGTTTTTTAATGTGGCCTCAGCAAGCCTCTGTTGTGAATTCTCTAAATAAAACAAGCTGAAATGACAGTTCTTTGTAATAAAGAGAGTGAATGCTTAAGCTGCTGTTTCAGAGATACAACCAAATGATAATGATACAACAAGGATTGGCTGATCTTTTCTAATCTTAAATTAACATGTCTCTGAAACCAAGTGGATGTTTAGTTTCCTTATATTGTAAAGATTTTGAGTGTCCATTGGAATGTCCACTGTTCTTTAGCTGTTCTGGCAGCTGGTTACAGCAAGAGTTCTGTTGCTGCAAATTTTCTTTAAACGAATTTAAAATAGTAGAAAAACACTTGTAAATGGCAGAGAATTCCAGCTAGAATCACTACCTGTTGAATCACAATGGTTCTCTCACTATGATATTGACTTGCAAGTAAATTAGTGTTCCCCAAAGGATCAGCAAAAAGCTGTGGATTAAATTTGATTTCAATTGAAAAAGAGCTTTGCTTCAGGCATTTTATTTTATTGACTTTGCATTTAGAAGTGACAGTATAATTCTTGGATTCTCATATTTCAGCTATAGCCAAGATTAACAATTGTATTCACTGAATAAAAATTTTCCCGTAGAATATGATTGTCTACCAAATGACAACTGTGTATGCAGAATATGTTAAGGTATATAATGCTGTTTTAACCAATTTATTGCAGCCTTGCAGTTCATCCAGACAAAATCAAGATTGCAACAGGACAGATAGCTGGTGTAGATAAAGACGGAAGAGTAAGTACTGTTATGCTTTAAAATGTATTCAGGAATATGTCACCATTCCTTCAGTGTTGCTAGATCAAAATCTTGGAACTTCCTCCCTAAGGGCATTGCAGGTCAACCCACAGCCCATGGACAGCAGCAGTTCAAGAAGTTAGCTCACCACCACTTTCTCAAGGACAGCTAAGGATGGGCAATAAATACTGACCATCCAACAATGCCCATGTTCCATGAGAGAATCAAAAAAAGTAGTTAGAGAGGCATATGGAACATTTTTATCAGTTGTAGCGTAGATTATAAGAGCAGGGAAGTCATATTGGAGCTGTATACAACTTTGGTTAGGCCACAGCTGGAATATTGTACGCAGTTCTGGTCATCACACTATAGGAAGGATCTGATTGCCCTCGAGGGGGTTCAAAGGAGATTCAACAGGATGTCGCTTGGGATGGAGTATTTCAGCTATGAAGAAAGGTTGGATAAACTTGGGTTGTTTTCTTTGGACTAGCAAAGATTGAAGGAGGGCCTAATACGGGTGGATAAGATTATAAGGGGCATGGAGAGGGTGAATAGAAAGCAGCTGTTTCCCTGGCCAAAGATCAGTAACCAGGGAGCATAATTTTGAAGTGTGAGGCAGGAGGTTTAGAGGGGATTGGAGGAAAAATCCTTCTCAGCCAGAGGGTGGTGAATGCCTAGAATACACTGCTGAGGAGGATGGTTGAGTCTGGAAACCTCATATCCTTTAAGAAGTACATGCTTGAAGTGTCTTAACCTTCAAGACTATAAGCCTAGAGTGGGAAAGTGGGACTAACGTAATTCTTGTCTGGCAGTATAGACTCGAAGAGTCAAATGGCCTTTTCTGTTCTGTATGATTCAACAATTTTGATGACATATCCCACTCCAAAATATATCCTCTATTAAGTCCCACAAATAATGATTTTCTCTGGAAAATGAAGCCCTCACAATTTAATTTTGCATGAATGTTTGTTTGAGCTATAGTCTGGACACAAATTAAAATCAGTGCAGTTCAACAGTCAGTTGAAATTAAATTTTCTTCAACCATAAGGGTCTTTTGGACTGAATTAAATTTATTTCAGAAAGCCATTCAGTGAGCCAGTGAAATTCACAAAGCTTTGTCCATGAATATTCTAAACAATGGTGAAGGGGGTCAATTGCAGTGAAAGTAATACCGGTTCCTTCAGTGAGGAAATCTCTGAAAAAACTTGCTGCAGAAGAAAACTTTGTTTCCTCTTTTTTTTTCAGTATCTGTATACTAATATTATATTGTAGGGAAGAGAAAGGATTTGAGTAAGCCAGTAGTGGGTGTCCACTTCTAATTATTTAATTTTCTTTCTCAAAATTGGGTGAGCAGTATAGACAGTTTTCTGTGCCTGTTATTTAATTGTCCCCATCACTCCTGTCTCATCCACTGGTCTGTTGTAAACATTCTACCTGCTCACAATAGCTGATTCCAGGCCTTACATTAATACCCATTTTCAATTAGATCTTTACCCATACTTTTAACAAATTGGTTCTGACCTCAAATCATCCATTTGCTACAAACTCCCAACTTTAGTTAAGCATTGCTGCCCATCTGCTGTCTGACATGCCCATTATCCCTGTTCTCCTTAACCTCATCCTTGCTCTCAATTCCCTCCAGGTTGGCTGACTTCAACTCTACAGTCTCCTCCAGCTTCTAATGTGTAAATTAGTTTGCAATTATTTATGGCTATGTTGAAGTACTGACCTGACATTCAGATGTGGTCTTCTTTGGGTGCCTGTCACTAAGACGACTAACTGTAACTCTCTATGCTCACTAATGTTTCTAGTTTTTCCCATTTCTCTCTTTCATGCATCAGTTTCTTAAGTTACATTTTTGTGCTAATTTGTTTCAGCCCTCAATCCTATTCATTTTCCTACAATTGCTCTCAATCACCCCTGTTATTCTTGGGTGAAACTTAATTGTGAGTGTTAACATGTTGTTCACTTGCAATGGGCATACAAATACCAAACTTAATGTTAATCTGACCTTGAATGCACTTCATAGAAACCTAGAAAATAGGAGTAGGAGTAGGCCCTTCAAGCCTGTTCCCCCATTCAATATGATCTTGGCTGATCATCCAATTCAGTGCCCTGTTCTCACTTTCTCCTGATACCCTTTGGTCCCTTTAGCCTTAAGAACTATATCTTTTTCTTGAAAACATTCAATGCCTTTTCTTCAACCACTTTCTGTGATAGAGAATTTCAAAACTCACCATTCTCTGAGTGAAGAATTTTCTCCTCACCTCTGTCTTAAATGGCCTACTTCTTATCCTTACACTGTAATTTCATACAGGATTGCACTAGAACAATTGGGAATTTGAGTTATCCTAACTCAAAAAATTTTTGAAACTAATTGCAATGCTCCAAACTGTCAGTCCAAGATCAACAGACGCGAGAAAAAAAAGGATTAAACTAAAATAACCTTGGTCTGTGATTTAGATAAACAAATTTGTTGAGCAATGTAATATTTTCAGTGTTTTAAATTTTCAGTTCCATTTACATTTATATTCATGAAGTTATTTTGCTTATGCACCTTAATGGAAAAAAATAACAGCACAAGAACAGGCCCTTTTGCTCACCAAGACTGCGCTGCTCATGATGCCTTCTAAATTAAAACCTTTTGCCTGTACATGGCCCGTATCCCCCTCTTTCCTGCCTATTCGTTTATCTGTCAAGATGTCCCTTAAACATTGCTATTGTATCTGTCTCTGGCAGCACATTCCAGGCACTGACTACTCTCTGTTTTAAAAAGAAAACTTGCCTCTCACATCTCCTTTAAACTTGCCCCCTTTTCCCTTAAATCTATGTCCCCTAGTAATTGACAGTTCTACCCTGGGGAAAAAAGACTCCAACTGTCCATTCTATCCATGCCTTTCATTATTTTGTAAACTGCTTTCATGTCACCCCTCATCTTTGGACAAACCAACTTTGGCCAATCAGTCCTCATAGCTACTAATTTCCAAACCAGGCAACATCCTGGTAAACTGTTTCTGAACCCTTTCTAAAGCCTCCACATCCTTTGATAGTGTGGCGACCAGAACTGTACACTATTTCAAATGTGGCCTAACTAAAGCTCTATACAGCAGCAAAATGACTTGCAAATTTTTATAATCTATGTGCTGACCAATGAATGCAAGCATGCCATATGTCTCCTTGACCATCTTATCCTCTTGTGTGACCAATTACTGTGGAAAATATATTTGCATTAAAAAAAAAATTGTTCATTTCAAAACTTAAGCATTATCTCTTTTTCTATTCAGCCCGTACAGCCTCATGTGCGAGTGTGGGATTCAGTTAGCCTAGCAACCCTTCAAATAATTGGTCTTGGAACTTTTGAACGAGGGGTTGGTTCACTGGCCTTCTCAAAAGCAGTAAGTATGGAAGCATTAATGCACTTCAATGATTTATTGCATCATATTTTACAACAGCATATTTTATATTTGTGCTAACAGTGCCAATTGCTTCTGGGGCCAAGCTTTGAGTATTCACTGTTTGGAATGAGAATTTAACAGTGCTGTCTAAATCAGCTCAAAAGTCGAGAGGTGGCTAATTTTTCATTACTGAAACTGTCTCTCAAAAATATGCAATTTATTTTCTTGTAATTTATTTTTCTTGATATCTTTGCCTGTGTTCAAAGGTACTAGTTACTTCGACTTCGAAGTTGTGCAACACAATAAATTTGAAACTGTATATTTTAACCAATGATTCATTCTTTACAATGATTGTTCAGCATATCCAGGTTTGACATACAGAAAAAGTTGCTCTAAATCAAAATCAATCCAATTTTTCTTTTGGTTCACCCAGACCTTTGTTTTTTTCATTTACATTGGTAAGTCTGATCGGAAAATGCTTCCACACGTGCAGGGTTGAAATAATTGTTGCTCTTGCCATCTCCCATCTGAAACACTTCGATGGAGCCATAAAGGACATCAGCAAAAAATCCAAAAATAGTTCTGTGGACATTTAAATTGTTCAGACCAGAATGATCCAGACTTTCAATTCAAACTTTCTGCTGTATTAGTTGATCTCAACCTTGGACATAGAGTCAAAGAGTCATATAGCACGGAAACGGACCTTTTGGTCCAACCAGTCCATTCCAAACATAATCCCAAACTAAACCAGCCCCACCTCCCTGCTCCTGGCCCATATTCCTCCAAACCTTTCCTATTCATGTACTTATCCAAATGTCTTCTAAACATTGTAATTGCATCCACATCCACTACTTCCTCTGGATGTTCATTCCACGCATGAGCTACCCTCTGTGTTTTAAAAAAAAAAAAAATTGCCCCTTGTTCTTTTTTGAATCTCTCTGCTCTTGCCTCAAAAATGTGCCCACTAGCCTTGAAATCCTCCATCCTAGGGAAAAAACAACTACCATTAACCTTATCTATACCCCTCATTATTCAATGAAGTCACCTCTCAACCTCCTATTCTCCATTGAAAAAAGCCCCAGCCTATCCAGTCTTTCTTTATAACTCGAACATTCCATACCCGACAACACCCTGGTATGTTTTTTTGAGCTTTTTTCAGCTTAATATTCTTTCTATAACTTGGTGTCCAGACCTGGACACAGTATTCCAGAAGAAACCTCACCAATGTCCTATATCACCTCAACATGACTTCCCGACTTCTATCCTCAACTTAACAATGAAGGTAAGCGTGCCAAATGCCTTTTGAACCACCCTGTCTGTGTGACACAAACTTCAAAGAATTATGTACCCGAATCCATAGGTGCCTCTGTTCTACAATACTACGCAAGGCCCTACCATTAATTGTATAAGCCCTAGAATGCGAGGTCAAGGAAGTATAATGTCAGCTAATGTCCTTCCTTCCAACAGTGATCCAGTAGGAAAACAGAAATTGCTGGAAAAACTCTAAGCCTGGCAGCATCTGTGGAGAGAAAGCAGAATTAACATTTCCAGTCCAATGATCCTCTTTCAGAACACTTTGCAGACTCCGCTGAGTTTTTTCAGTAATTCTGTTTCTGTTTTTGGTTTCCAGCATCTATAGATTTTGTTTGGTTTACTGATCCAGTAACCCTCGGTAGATATTCATATATATGGTGTCAAGCCTCTCAGCAGTAAGATTTAAATTGAATAATATTGGGTAACCTAATTCAGAAGGTCTTGAAATCAGCGGTAAGTAATTGTCACCCCGGCAGTATATTTTACAAGCATGGATATAAGTTGATTCAATTTCATCTCTGGTTGACATGCGTTTTGCAAATGATCATAAACTATAATAATGTGGAAGCATTCTACAAACTATATCAGACCAGATAAACTTTGTACACGAGCAATTGGAAGAGAGCACAGCCGGCAAATGTGTATATAGCTACAGTGGAAATTTGGTGCAGAGGGAAAGAGGTGCTTTTTGCTTTATCGTTTTTTTTTTCTGGTTCACCATTCGTAAGGTTTTTTAGTGGTTTCCAGTTTGTAAGGACTATATTCTATAGTCACAAGGATTGGGGAATAAGGGCCCTAGAGTAATATTATTATAATTAGAGTGATATTATTTGATATTAAGAATTTTCCAATAGTTTTAATTAAAAGGAGTAATCGTAGCAGGAGCACAAAGCCATGACGTGCTCTTCTTCCTCAACATGCAAAGCCAGGAAGACTTCCAGTGCCCAGGGCTAGCAAGTGTGCAAAAGCTGTCGCCAACTGCAGCTCCTGGAAATGTGGGTTTCAGGGCTGGAGCAATGACTGGGGACACTGTGATGCATCCATGAGTCTGAGTGATATGTGGATAACATGTACAGAGAAGTGGTCACTCCGCAGACAGGAAAGGATTGGGTGACCATAGGCAGAACAAGAGGACTAGGCTGGCAGTGGAAGAGTCTCCTAAGGCCTTTCACCTGTAAAACAGATGTACCACTTTGGATCCTATTGAGGGGAATGGTCTCTTGGCCGATGGGGGCAGGGAGTGAGAGGGGGAGGCAGCAACAGCCAAATATGTCCGATCTCTGAAGTTTCTCTCCATTTAAATAATAGTTGCTTTTCTATTTTTCTAAGCAAACCGATAACTTCTCACTAATCCAAGTTAGACTCCATCTGCCTCCTTTTGTCCCTTTCACCTCTCTATTCATGTCCATTTTTAAGTTTCTTGTTTCATTACTGCAACTTGCTTATCCATTTATTTTAGTTTCATCTGAAAATTTGGCTATCGTACTTTCTATCCCTACATCCAAATCATTAACATAGATTGTAAATAGTTGGGGCCCAAGGACTGAACTCTGTGACACCCCACTAGTTACAATTTACCACTACATTTAATATCTTGGATGTGACCAACGGGCCCTGGGGGCTTGTTCACCTTCAATCCCAATCCGAAAGTATTATGATTTAAATTTCCACACGCATTTGACACAACAAAAACTTTTAAAATTTTTGTCACAGTAAAACATCCCAAGACACATCACAGAAACCAATTCAAACAAAAATTGACATCAGATGACATAGAAAGTTGAGAATGTGGAAGCTTAGTTAAACCACAAAGCCTGATTCAACATCTGGAGAATGTGACTTAAAGATGAAATCTAACACAATACAACATTAATTTTATGATTGACTTTAAAATTTGATGTGAACAAAAATAGCGAATTTCTGACCCAGTACTGAATATCTTTGTGTTCATTTCGTCTGTGTATCTTTTACTGTTAAACTTTATAAGGCTGAAGTTGCATGTGTTTATGTGCTTTGGATTTTTTTTGCGAAATCTTAGGACTCAGGTACTCATTTGTGTGTAGTGGATGACTCCAATGAACACATGCTTACTGTGTGGGAATGGCAGAAAAAGTCCAAAATTGCTGAAATAAAGGTATGTTATGGTTGCTCAGAAATAGACATATTTGGTTGTCTTCATTTTGCAGTGTACATCATGAAGTTGCTGATTTAAATGAGTAAAATATTCATATTGTTGCAGTTTAACATCTGTGAAAGTTTCGTAAACTTGACCTGATGTTGCATTTACTGAGGAATATTAAAATTGGCAACACCCATGTTGCTAAATGTGGACTTATCCTTGTTCATATGTGCTAATCAATAATGGTCTAGGTTGCTGGATTAGAAAACTGCTGCAGTAATCAAGTTTTGAGGAATGGAGCTATGCTGTTTTTCCTCCACTTCGATAAGTTGACAAATTCTGCAACTTATAACTGAATTTCATAAATCCTACAGGACATAGCTGATCACAAATCAACTTGAGCAATCAATCAAAGTGCAGGTTAAAGAAGAATAAACTGAATGGTTCTCCATTAGTGCTGCAAGATTCTAAGTTGCTATCAAACAAAATTCAGATCTCAATAGGAGCAAGAGTAGTCCATCAGCTCATTGACTCTGCCCCACCATTCCATAACATGGACAATCATCTCCTCAGTGCTACTTGCTGCTGGCTCTCACTATCACCATTTCACTTATTATCAGTAGTGATAACACTTCCACAGAATAACAAGATCTCTTGATTTCAGTTTTGAATTTGCTTAATGGTTGAGCTTCCACAGCCCTCTGGGATAAAGAATTCAAAAGATTTACCAACCTCTGAATGAAGAAATTCCTCCTCATCTTTGCATTGCCCCTTATGCTGAGGTTAAATCCCCAGGTCTGGAGTCAGCAGCCAGGGGAAATATTCTGTCTATGCAAGGATTGTTTTTTAAAAATTAAAAATTCACTTGGATAAAATGTGTCACCCATTTTGAATTGGGGCAAGATAGAAATAACCTCTTTGGGTAGTTGGGAACTCAAATTGTAGAAAGAAAACTGTTACATTTCCTAGAATGTGACATTCTTCAGCTTTGCATTTAAAAAAAAGTTAAACAATGTACTGTAAAGAATGCTCATTATTTCATTGCAGAAACATTGTATAATAGAAAAGTTAAAATTTCAAGTAAGAAGCTTCATGAAGTTTTGTCAAGCTAATGTTTCCATTTGTGCATCAGTAAGAGAGCATTGGAAGTTTCCTACACGTATATCATTCTTTTCATGTGACTAAGAAAAATTGTTTTATTTTTATTTGCCAATACATATGATTAATGCAATACTTTGTTTGTCTAACAGAGTACCAATGAGTCAGTACTTGCTGCTGATTTTCACCCTACAGACCCCAACACAATAGTAACATGTGGCAAATCGCATGTCTTTTTCTGGACATGGAATGGAAACTCACTTGCTAGAAAACAGGGAATCTTTGGAGTAAGTTTTGACACATACCAACAAAGCACTTGAAGAATGCTGTGTTCCATACTATCTTATATCCAAGTTAAGAAACAAAGTAATTTTGCAAATGAAAGCTAAATTGTGCTAATCCCCAACAGAGGTTATGGGGTATAACCCTTCACAAGCTGATATAAAATTCAAAATTTCAGGGCTCAGGAACTGAATATTGGTATAGTAAAGATTTTCAAGAGCGGAGCCAAGAGGAGGCAAGTCCTGTCTGTAGCTAAGAGTCCTCGTTTCTCATCGTACATGGCTGATTCATTTCTAAAAAGTTGACATAATTCACTTATAATTTTCAAAAACAAACTAAAGAAACCTTATTCCTTCTGCTAAACAAGAAATCGTTAAGAAACGTTATGTCTTGAATCAACTACTTTCCAAGTCTTGTTGTAATTTTTCTACCACAGTTTGACTGACTAGATCTCTGATCTGTTTGACTTCACTTTTCAGCTGAACATTGGCCACTAAAACCCTTTGAAGATAAAAGTTTGCTGCAAGATGATAATGGAAGCTAAAAGGCAATTAGGCAAAATTGAATGAAGTGGTGTCACCTCTTATTTTGTTTATCATCGGACCAGGAAGAAAGAAATTTTCCTGTCAGTAGATCTCTAGCATTGAATGTTAGAAAGACTAATTAGAAGAAGAAGTGGAAAATATGAGCAGTTCCTCCTTTACACTTCAAGATTTATTTTCACAAATTGAAAATGCTACAGTGATCTTGGCATTTTCAGCTGTAGTTTAATTACTTTCTTGTCAGACGGGCATATACATTCCGTTGCAGATTGAGCCTGTCTTGGGTTTGAAAACAACGTTCTTGAACCATCCATTCTAGGCACAAGTCTCAATAATGTTATTAAAAACTGATGTCCTTATACTCATCAAAGCAGTACTGGCAGAAATGCAGTTCAAGAGAAAATTAATTCAGAGGTTTAACCATTGGTCCTTCGTTTCTACATCCTTCAAACTGCTCAAAAACTCCTATGCCTCCACTTTGATGCCCTTGTCTCCAGTTTATTGCTGTCACTCTCCCACCCTGGTTGTCCCGTATGATGTAGTCACTATCTAACCCAAGCAGTGCAGTGTGGTTGCTAGCTGGGCAATATTTCTTTTTTTTTTAATTCAGCCAAAGCTACTCAACACTATTATTCTGAACAGAAAAGATAGCCATCCTGCAGATTTTCTCTACTAACAATTACTTTCTAAACCTAATTCCCTCTCCCCTCAACGCAAGTGGAGATTAATGGATTTCCTTGTTATTAATATCCAGATCATCTGTTCATTTGTCTCTTCATTCTCCCTTTCCTATCATCAACCAAGCTAAGCATTGCCCATGTCCTCCCTCTTTCGTAGTTTTGAACATACAACTTTCTGCTGCTTTTCTTCTATCTGCCCTCATAATCTGTCTGAGCTGATCTTGCTTATTAAAACTAGTGCGCACTGCCTTGACTCCATTCCCTCTGAACTACTGAAATTCAAATTTACCTTCCCATTAGCTGCCATGCTAAATGTTTTCCTTAACTCTGAAATGGTCCCCACCTTGCAAAATCAGTCTAAGTACTGTCCTCAAAATACAATACCCTCCAATCTCAATGTCTACCGTTCTAAACTGTTGTTTCCATCTCCAATCAATGCCCGTTCAACGTTCTTAGATATGTTCAGCTTCCTAAATTTTGCCTCGCGTTCTTTCCAGAAGCTCTGTTTGAACCTTCCCAACCAGAGATACCATCTCTAACTGTATTAAAATAGCCCTGACCAAAGTCACAAGTGACAATTTCTACGACTGCAATCATGAGATGTTATATCCATCTTGGCCCGTCTTTGGTAAATCCTTTCAATCTCCCTCCAATCAAAGAAAGAGTTATAGGGTGTTATAGCATGGAAAGAGACCCTGAGACTTCTCGAAACTCACTACTCCCTTGATGAAAGATATTCTTCTTAAATCTCATTCTCTTTCAACTGTTGTCTTTCATTTTCCAGCTTAGCGATAGTGTCCTCATTTGGTTTCACTTTTGCTAAACAAAGCCGGTACACCACCTTTATAAGTGGGTTCTCTTCCTGCAACTCCTCCATTATTTCTGTCCCTTTTGACTTTACACGTCGTCCTCGTTTACATTCCATCACTTGGTTACATCGTCTAAAGAAATGCAGTCAGCTGTACCCCTTTAAGCTCGTGTCTTAGACCCTCCACTCACTGTTTCTGTGCTGTCAATCTGCTAGTCTAGTGTGCAATTCTGGATCGATCATAATTTCCTCAGCTAAACGTCGAAAGGATTTGAAGCCATTGCCTTCACCCATACCACTGATTTAATTCCCTTACCACTCAAATGATTCAATTTGTACCTCTCACAGATGTGTCAGAAGCTGATCCAAATCCCATTCAACCCAATTCTCAGTAATCTTGGTATTACTCGGCCATGCTTTAAAATGCTTCTAACATTGTTTTAACTCTTCTTGATCTCAATCCTCCCAACGCAAAATGGAATTGTCAAACAGATGTGTAAAGATAGTACACCATAACGTGATAAAGAAGCACAGTATTGCAGAAATTCATCTACTACTTCCATTTTGGTCCCAGCAAGGCTATTTGGAAGAGGCATCAAACAGAAGCTAAGATTCTATAATCAGATGAGGGAAGTCAATTTCCTATATTTTACCTAACCTAAATTACCAAGAGGCATTGCAGAATAAAATGTAGCATCAGATAATAAACTAAAACGCATTTTGAATGAAAGTTATTTACATAGTGGAAAGTAAGTTCATATCAAAAATCCTATCTCTAGAACTTATTGATCTTTGTCTTTCAGAAATATGAAAAACCAAAATTTGTACAGTGTTTAGCATTTTTGGAGAATGGCAGTGTGCTAACTGGAGATTCTGGAGGAATTATGCTAATTTGGAATAGAACTACTGTGGAGTCTGCACAGGGAAAAGGACCCAAAGGTAAATGCAGTTTTTTTTTCACACAACTGATTCAATTTAGTGCATGTTTACCTACAATGTAATAACTATTGCTGGTTACATCTACTTTTTATCATGCTGTATCTCATGGTTAAAACACATTACTTTCAAAAGAAGATTTGCAGTAGGTATGTGTAAAATGCTGTGCCAATAATCCAGAAGCCTAGATTAATGATCAGGATAGATGAAATCAAATCTTACCATGCCATCTGAAGAGTACAAGTTCTATTAGTTCAATAAAATATATGGAATAAAAGCCTAGTTATCAGAAATAGAGACCATAAAATTAGTAGATTTGTAATTAAACTACATCTTATTTATTCACGTCCTGTAGGGAAGGGATGCCCATTGTTCTGTCTGACGAGACTTGGTAACAATGTTGTCTCACTCTAAATTCCTAGTCTTGCAAGTGGCTTTGTTGTACAAAACTGTTGCAAAAAATATAAGTAATTTTTTTTTAAAGTTAAAAGACAAATTGATCTCCTGATATTGATCAAGGTACCCGACCAACATATGGCTTATTTGAAAGTCTCTCTGAACTAAAATCTGGGCATTTGTGCCAACATTTGGGAGGAGTTGTTACATAATCTAGTCAACTAGCAACTTGACATGTCATACTAATCAAATATGCCTTTCAACCAAAATCCCAGACTCCTCCATGGCTATCTACAGTGTTGTAATCATTTTATGATTCTATGACTGAACCTGAGGAAGGGTCACCAGACCGGATCGTTATCTCTGTTTTTTCCTTCACAGATGCTGCCAGACCTGCTGAGCTTTTCCAGCAGCTTTGTTTTTGTTCCTGAAAAGCACTAATCTCTGGTTTACTCCCAGTGCCACGTTCTAATGTGGGAAGGAATTAAAGGAAAGGGCAGATAATTCAATGGCTGAAGAGGTGTTGTAACGTGCAGGGATTCGGATTCTTGGATCATTGGGATTTCTTCTGGGGTAGAAAAGATCTGTTCAAAAGGGATGGGTTTCACCTGAATTAGAAAGGGACCGAGATCCTGGCAGGGAGGTCTGCTAGTTCTATTTTGGGAGCCAGTAAACTATTAGAGACAGGAAGTGGGGAGTTCCAAAGTGGCAGTGAAAAGTGAAAGGCACGTGAGGATAGTTCTTAATCAGAAAAGAGCAAGTTAATTAGACAAGAGTAAGTCAGAGAACGAGGTAACTTTGAAGAATTAAGCTGCATTAATTTCATGCAAGAAGTCTTACAAGTAGGGATGACGAACTCTGGGCATTTATCAGAACATGGGAACGAGGCATCAACGCTATTACAGAAACTTGGCTGATGGAGAGACAGCTCAATGTTCCGGATTTTAGATGCTATTGGAGGGATAGAAGAGAGGAGGGGGAGTGGCATCCTTGATTAAGGAAAACGTTATTACTGTAATTACGCTATTTCTGAAGGATAGTATAGTAAAAAATATGGGTTGAAATTAGAAATAAAAAAGGGATGATCACCTTGATGGGATTGTATTATTGGTCCCCCAATAGTCAGATGGAAATTGAGATACAAATATTTAGAGAGATCTCAGATATATGTAAGAATAATAGGGTTGAAATAGGGATTTTAATTTTTCAAACATTGATTGGGACTGTCAGTGTTAAATGTTTGGATGGTGAGGAATTTGTTGAATGTGTTCAAGAAAATTTTCTTTATCAATATATCAATAACCTTACTAGAGAAGGAGCAAAACTTGACCTCTCTCATGCGGGGGAGAGAGAGTGCGAGCACGGGTATAGTGTTGTGGGGTCACCTGTAGTGCAACATGAACCTAAGATCCCGGTTGGGGCCGACCTCCTGGCCGACGTTGGCTACCAGCCTCTGCTCGGCAACTGTGTGTTGTTGTGTATTACGAAGTCTGCCTCGGAGGATGTTTACCCGAAGATCCAAGGCTGTATGTCCTTGACTGCTGAGGTGTTCCACCACTAGGAGGGAACATCCCTGGTTGGCAATTGTTGTGTGGTGTCCATTCATCTGATTGTCATAGCATCTGCATGGTTTCCCCAATATACCATACCTAGGGGCATCCTTGAGATAGACAACTTTCACTGTATCTAAAACATTCCATTCCACAGAAACTTTAAAAATAAATGACATATTATACCATATTATATCTTTTAAATTCTGTTATCGTCCTGGGTACACATTTGATCCCTCTAGTATCGTACTTATGGTTTTTTTAAACACAGTACAGTGAAGATTGAGACAGAAACATATGAGCAAAGCAGTGATGAATTTAGCACCTACTGTTTGCATTGCTTAAAACCATGTTTAAAATTGTACATTTGGTTCTTTTTGTTATTTAGGAGTATATCAGATCAGCAGGCAAATTAAAGCACACGATGGCAGTGTGTTTACACTCTGCCAAATGAGAAACGGAATGCTGCTTACAGGGGGTGGGAAGGATCGCAAAATCATCCTGTGGGATCATGACCTCATTGCTGAAAGAGAAATTGAGGTAAGACTGTGTTGTAACTTTGGTTTAGGAACATTTGTTGGCTCCAGAACACGTAATTTTATGCAGTGTCGGAGAAAGCTCTGGGTAGAATGTATTCTTTTATCTGAAGGTGTTTTCTGAAATTTTGAATCTGATTATCATGGGGAACATTTAGAGAGAATCTTTAAGGGAGCCAGTGTTCTAAAGTCATGACATGGCACTTTTCTAAATAATATGCAGAAAAAGCATTAAAAATAATTGAAAAATAGTATCTGTAATTTTGTTTTATATTTCTGCATTGGTCTAGGTCCCTGATCAGTTTGGAGCCATTCGAGCAGTAGCAGAGGGAAAAGGGAACCAGTTTCTGATAGGCACATCGCGTAATTTTATTTTAAGAGGAACATTCAATGATGGCTTTCAGATAGAAGTACAGGTGAGTGATATCTTAAAATTTGAAACTTCACTTGAATATCTTAGCGCTGTTTTTCTATGAAGAAGGCATTTTTGCAAAAAGTTTGACTATAAAATAAAAATCTGTCATATTTATGGTCATTGTAAAAATAGACTGTTCAATTTTTTTTTGTCTGCAGTGATGTTTATGTTTTATTTAGAATGTAATTTTGCATTTTTAGTTATTGCATAAAAAAATTAACAATTAGTTTGAGCTGCATTAAAGGGACAACAAATTTAATTCAAAGTTCTTACTTTAGAACAGTTTATCTTATCGCATGTAATTATGCATAGTACCTTAGTTTCTATTGTGCTTTTGTACAGTATCATGAATTCAGTATCACAAAGTTCTATTGTTCGAACTAATTTTTTTGAAGGAGTGGAATAACTTCCCTATTTTTCCTCCTTGTTGCAACAGGAAATAGTCATACCAGGAAAGCTTTTGTAAAGAATTCTAACTAGATCACATGTTATTTGATTCTGAAGTTTGCTGTTTTAATCTTTGCAGGGTCATACTGATGAGCTTTGGGGTCTTGCTACGCACCCTTTCAAAGATCTTTTCCTTACTTGTGCCCAGGATCGACAGGTTTGCTTGTGGAACTCCGTGGACCACACACTTGAGTGGAGCAAACTCTTGGATGTAACTATTTTCTGAATTTTTATTTTGGAAAGATGTGAGATTTTGCATATTGACCCCTTTTTTGTATAGTTACAGGTTCAGTGAACTTTAAGTGATATGGGAAATTCAAAAGAAAATTAAACCACTTGAAATGTCTATTATTTTTTCATCATGATATGATGAAACAGTACTGGAGTAAACAATACCATACATTGTTTTTTGAATTGTTGATAGTAGTATTGGAAGGAAGGAGCAAGGAAGATGAGAGAAGCAAACATGATGAGCTTTCTCCCAGCCCAACTGTTTTTTGTTTTGATTATTATTCAATGAGCTACAAACTAAAGATAAGTTGTGGAATTGGCATGCGCATTCAGCATGGTGAGAATGCTACCTGACGCAATAGTGAACCCCTGATCTCAACTGTATTTTACTTTCATATTTGTCTGATTTTTTTTTGCTGAGTGGGTGTGAACGTTGACTGTGATGAATCTTGGAGATTTGCTGCAAAGCGTGATTGCCAGTATATTTTTTTTAAGTTGTCCTGTTGTGCAGTTGGCTGAAATAAGCTTCCCCAGTTTTGTTTATAGCTCAGGTATATCTGTTGCAGCATCGCGGTACTGTAGCTAAGAAATGTAGTTGAAAGTGAATACATTATCTGAAAGGAAGAATAATATTTTCTTCGGTCTTTCTTCAGGAACCAGGTCATTGCGCTGAATTCCATCCCAGTGGTGTAGTGGTTGCAATAGGAACACATTCGGGCAGGTAAGTCTGATCATATATGTTGAATACCCTGTATGCACGTACAGCTTCATGGTCAAGTAGAAAGTTTTCTATTGCCAAACCCCTCTCCATACCATATTTGGGCTGGGAAGTGAGAGGTGCACAACAGCAGTCTGGGTGCCCCAACTGGGCCTCCTGCAGTACCACAACGATGCCACCCGCAGGTTGCAGGAACTGCACCTCATATTCCGCTTGGGAATCCTGCAGCCCAATGGTATCAATGTGGACTTCACAAGCTTCAGAATCTCCCCTCCCCCTACCACATCCCAAAACCAGCCCAGCTTGTCCCCGCCTCCCTAACCTGCCCTTCCTCCCACCTATCCCCCTCTCCCACCTCAAGCCCCATCCCCATCTCCTACCTACTAACCTCATCCCACCCCCTTGACCTGTCCATCCTCCCTGGACTGACCTATCTCCTCCCTAACTCCCCACCTACACTCACCTTTACTGGCTCCATCCCTGCCTCTTTGACCTGTCTGTCTCCTCTCCACCTATCTTTTCCTCTATCCATCTTCTATCCGCCTCCCCCTCTCTCCCTATTTATTTCAGAATCCCCTTCCCCTCCCCCATTTCTGAAGAAGCCCGAAACGTCAGTCTTCCTGCTCTGATGCTGCTTGGCCTGCTGTGTTCATCTAGCTCCACACCTTGTTATCTCAGATTCTCCAGCATCTGCAGTTCCTACTATCTCTGAAACAATTTTAACCCCACTGCAAAGCCTCTTCTAAGGATGCCTACCTTGAAGAAGTTACCTACCCTCCTCCCTCCGGAAAAACTTCAGTGGATCTCTCTCCCACTGCAACTCTCTCGTAATCTCTTCGGCCTTGAAACTGCTCGACCACGTCCTGAAGCAAGCCAGGTACTACAGCCACATTACCTTTCTTAGTACCTGCCTATGGAACCAGATCATTCCCAATGGAGTACAGTCCACATTTAGGCCTTCCCAATGTGGCCCCAACCGCGACATTGTCTACATTCAGAACATTGAGATCCTTCAAAAACGTTTCTCCCTGCGACTCCTGAAACAGACACTCGCAGCGATGCGCCTGCATCTCCTGACACTACAATCAAGCCTGCCCCAGCTCAGAGCCTCCCTCTCCCAGACCTGCAAAGGACCTCTCCTGTTTTTTATTCTTCGTAGGATCCACAACCTGAACTCAATTCTACTCAGCTTTATTGGACACTAAAAACCGTAAGTACAGTAAACTTACTGGTGCCTACCACCCAAAACTGGCTTCCTCCACCCCGCAAATCCCCAACCCTACCCAGGACCTTCCCCACAATGTGCCTGCTGCCATTGGCCATGTGGCCACTTTCGGAGCACCCACGGATGATGTCACATCAGCCGCCGCCAGGTACACCACTTCCGGGACAGCGACCGCCATCGACACCGCTGCTGATGCCACTGCCTCCATTTCCGAGGCCAACACCACAGACACTGAGGACGCACCTGCCGACACCAGTGCTGCCGCCGCCTACCTCGCTCCGCCACTGCCCACCGCCGACGCAACTCCGCCCATCGCCTCCACAGCCAGCAGTTCCAGAGGAGACAGTAGCACCCAGCCCTGCCGAGTCTTTACCATCCCCCCAGACCTCCCCCTTACTGAGGACGAACGGTCTGTCCTCATTAAAGGGCTCACCTTTGTCCCCCTCCACCCACACATCAACGAATACCGCTCACGCTTGGGCGTTGAACAGTTTTTCCTCCGCCTCCGCGCTTACTTCTTTAATCGTGAGCCTAACCCTCCCTCCACTGACCCTTTCTCCCGCCTCCAACACATCCCCTCCTCCTGGACATCACCCCAAGGCCTCCTACCCTCCCTCGACCTCTTCATCTCCAACTGCCGTCGTGACATCAATCGCCTCAACCTCTCCACCCCTCTCACCCACTCCAACCTCTCCTGCCCAAAACGTGCAGCCCTCCGCTCCCTCTGCTCCAATCCCAACCTCACCATAAAACCCGCAGATAAGGGAGGCGCAATTGTAGTATGGCGCACTGACCTCTACATCGCCGAGGCCAGGCGCCAACTCTCCGACACCACCACCTACCACCCCCTTGATCATGATCCCACCCCCGACCACCAAACCATCATCTCCCAAACCATCCACAACCTCATCACCTCAGGTGACTTCCCACCCACACCCTCCAACCTCATCATTCCCCAACCCCGCACTGCCCACTTCTATCTCCTTCCCAAAATCCACAAACCTGACTGCCCTGGTCGACCCATTGTCTCCGCCTGCTCCTGCCCCACCGAACTTATCTCCACCTATCTTGACTCCATTTTCTCCCCCTTGGTCCAGGAACTCCCTACCTACGTCTGTGACACCACCCATGCCCTCCACCTCCTCCAGAACTTCCAATTCCCCGGTCCCCAACACCTCATCTTTACCATGGACGTCCAGTCTCTATACACCTGCATTCCCCATGCAGATGGCCTAAAGGCCCTCCGCTTCTTCCTGTCCCGCAGGCCCGACCAGTCCCCCTCCACTGACACCCTCATCCGCTTAGCCGAACTCGTCCTCACCCTCAACAACTTCTCTTTCAATTCCTCCCACTTCCTACAGACAAAGGGGAGTGGCCATGGGTACCCACATGGGCCCAAGCTATGCCTGCTTCTTTGTAGATTACATGGAACAATCCCTGTTCCGTAGCTGCACTGGCCCTAAACCCCACCTCTTCCTCCGTTACATTGATGACTGTATCAGCACCACCTCGTGCTCCCACAAGGAGCTTGAACAGTTCATCCACTTCAACACCTTCCACCCCAACCTTAAGTTCATCTGGACCATCTCTGATACCTCTGTCTCCTTCCTGGACCTCTCTATTTCCATCTCTGGCAACCACCTGGAAACCGATATCCATTTCAAGCCCACCAACTCCCACAGCTACCTAAAATACACCTCCTCCCACCCACCTTCCTGCAAAAATG
>NC_063340.1:60847218-60885102 GCF_021869965.1 Rhincodon typus
CCCTGCACATCTGCTAATGTGGTATACTGTATCCGCTGTTCCCGTTGTGGCCTCCTCTACATCAAGGAAACCAAGCAGAGGCGTGGGGACCGCTTTGCAGAACACCTACGCTCGGTTCGCACTAAACAACTGCACCTCCCAGTCGCGAACCATTTCAACTCCCCCTCCCATTCCTCAGAAGACATGTCCATCCTGGGCCTCCTGCAGTGCCACAACGATGCCACCCGAAGGTTGCAGGAACTGCACCGCATATTCCGCTTGGGAACCCTGCAGCCCAATGGTATCATTGTGGACTTCACAAGCCAAAATCTCCCCTCCCCCTACCGCATGCCAAAACCAGCCCAGCTTGGCCCCGCCTCCCTAACCTGTCCGTCCTCCCACCTATCCCCTCCTCCCACCTCAAGCCGCACCCCCATTTCCTACCTACTAACCTCATCCCGCCCCCTTGACCTGTCCGTCTTCCCTGGACTGACCAATCCCCACCCTAGCTCCCCACCTACACTCACCTTTACTGGCTCCATCCCCGCCTCTTTGACCAGTCTGTCTCCTCTCCACCTATCTTCTCCTCTATCCATCTTCTATCCGCTTCCTGCTCTCTCCTTATTTATTTCAGAATCCCCTTCCCCTCCCCCATTTCTGATGAAGGGTCTAGGCCCGAAACGTCAGCCTTCCTACTCCTCTGATGCTGCTTGGCCTGCTGTGTTCATCCAGCTCTGCACCTTGTTATCCCTGGTAGCCTCAACTCACTGGTTGATGTTTTTCATCCTCACGAAAACTTAAATAAGATGAGGAACATTATAAAGTGGGAGGATCAAGCTTATAAGGACCTTTCAGAGTAAACTATGTAATTAATGCTTTACAGCTTAAGTTATTTGCCTGGCTCATACTCATTTTATTGCAAATTCTAGGATGGGAGTAAATAAACTCAATTGTTTATGTTGAAACAGTAAAGTTTGAAATTGAAAATGAGCTTTATAGGATGTATTACTAATTTGTGGTCAATAAAATGAAATTGATAAAGTTGTGTAAGGGTATGAAAGGGCTAATGCTGTGAAGTGCATTAAGCACTGCCTAATATGCGGACATCAGATGACCTCCGGCAAGAGAATGGCTTTGGATCTCAAAGTAGTAAATCTTAACATCAAGGTCTTCCTCATAGTCATAGTAACAGTCGCCTATCTTACCAATATAACTTGTACTATCATGTGGTGGACTATATCTTGTTTAAGACATGAGTTGCTGCTTAAACTACCAGGAGGTTTTCCTCTCCCACACTGGACTGGGCGGACCTTGTAGATCCCTACCAGTAAAAAGAATGGTTGTAACAACTCTGCCAGATGGATCTTATACCATTGTGAGCTGTGGTGAGGATTCATCTTACAACAGTTTAACATATTAGATATACAATTTGACATCAACTAATTGTCTAGATTTCAAACTCCATGTATACAATATCACAATTATAAATTGTTTAAAATTTCAGACAGGACACTTTTGGCGTCTTAAGGCAAAACTTCTGTTTATGATTTGTAGCAGATTTGCCTGTAGAAGGTGAAGTTGCTGTTTTTACTGGTATACTGTTGCTACCCTCCCAGGACAATCATTTGTATGTGGGTAGGTTGATCAGTTGTTCATTGTTACTAACCTGAAGTGCAAACTACCCATGGTACAGTAAGGAGTGACAGGCTTCTTATTATTTCTTTCTCCACATGACCCACAGTCAGCAAGAATAAGAGACATGATTGACTGAATTTAGGATTAAAATATGAAAACCCATACCCTTATAAAATGTTGCAAAAAGGAGTTATTTTTAAAAGTTTTCATTGACTCCATTTTCAGGAAACTACTATTTATACTCAGATTATTTACTTATTTTAAACCCTTCCAAAGGAAAAAGGAAGAAAATGTAAAATTCTCCACAGAGAAAAACAATTTTGGTCATTTTGCATGTAATAAATTGACACATGGGAAATCGTAACTTTTTTGTCTCAAAGTCATAGCCACGAAGAACTTCAAGTGTGGGGTAGTGTTGCTCCATGTATTTCATGTGGTTTGGCATTTGTGATTCTGACAAGCCGAAGAATATCCAAATAGTGATGGATGATTCAGTTTGTAGTCTAGATAGAAACACTGAACAGGACTCGTCGTTTCCTGAATTTCAATAGTTTATTTCAGAGCAGTGTAAAATAACTGTGTAGTTATTATTTTACTGCTGTTGAGAATTTAAACGTGCGTGAAATTTGTTGAAGTATTGAACCTTAGCTTAAAAGAAAAGCAAAGCATTATGGATGGGATATTGCAATAGATTGAGCCATTGAAGACTATATCATTTGAAATGTGTGCCTTGGTCTGATAAGTTGAGGTCAATGATCAAGACTTGATATAAATGTTTTATATTTGCCCCAGTGCATCATGCACTATTAATTTTTTATTACATCTAGATCATATTCGGGATATTGTGGGGAAAATATTTCGTAGTTATTTTAACTTATTCAGATCTGCAGTGTACTTAAATATAAATCTGCTTGTCCAGACTCTCATGTTAAGAAAGATCAGAACGATCAGGCAAAATATGTTCTAACATGAGCCTGAAAAGCAGTAATTTGAATATGACTAATGTTTTGCCAGAGGTTGCTAGAAAGTTAATAATATTTGTAGTCTCATTCGCTTTAAATGTTACATTTTGGCTCTTTTGGTAACATTTTGTAAGATTTCCAAGAAGATGCAGGTGAAGCAGATCAAGATATAAATAAGAGAGTTTTGCTAAGAAAAAGCTTTTGAAGCTTTTTGGCTTGCACTCATTAGGAGAATGCACGAAAACTAAATTTCAAACAGTGAATTAAAGCCTGAGGAAGGGTCACGGGACCCGAAACGTTAACTCTGTTTTCTCCTCCACAGATGCTGCCAGACCTGCTGAGCTTTTCCAGCAACTTTGTTTTTGTTCCTGATTTACAGCATCCGCAGTTCTTTTGGCTTTTAGAAAAGGGTGCTAACTGGTTGCTAAGTTGACTCTGGTCAAGTGTAATATGACAAATACACCTGGGAACTATTGTCCTCCCCCACTTTTGCTTAAGTCAAAAATGGAGCAATGCCTGGACATACTCCTCTTTCCTACAGAGGACAGGTCCCTGCATTTGAATATCTGTCATTTCTAGTGCATATGAAGCGCAATACGAGCCTGATTCAAATATTTAATTGTATTTTTTTGTAATTCATAACATGATCACGTCCTGATTGTGCTCAACCTGTCCATGCTTGCTGAACAATCTGAGTCTTTTCTGATGAATGCAAGACAAAAATATTTTGATAGTGTTGTTTCAGCAATATTCAACTTCTCTACTAACAAATGATTAGTAGAAGGGTTATTGCGTGCTAAACGTTTTGAGCAACAAAGATTTTTGTGGTCCTGATCAGTGATTATATCCTTTACATTGACATCTTTATTAAGGAATGTTTAGAGCTGGTTTTGTCTGCTAGTCTGTACTTTGACAGTGAAAGAAGCAATGAGGAATGAACAATTGCAAAGTAAATGCTTGTAACAACATTATGGATTGCATTACATGAAAAGAGAGACTTATAATATTGTATAGCTAGCCTGAGGATTGGACACATTTTACAAAAAGCAATGAATGACTGCATAACTGATTAAAAAGTGAAGAAAATAGAAAATTAGAGTAAAATAGTGAGAAACGTAAATTTAAGAGGTTTTGAAAATACGCAAAAAGGAAGCGTAGGTAAAGTAAAACATTGACCCCTTAGAGGTTAAGATCAAATGAATTGTGATCAGGAATAAGGAAATGGCAGAGATGTTAAACAACTATCTTCATCTGTCTTCGTAGAAGAAGGCAAAAGGTAAACCAAAAATAGTGCAGAACCTAGGGATAGACTGAGAGTGAGGAATGTGATGTAATTAACATAAGCAGGGGCAAAATGGTAAACAAACATATGTAATAAAGCAAACAAATCTCCTGGACCTGATTGCTGGTGTCAATGCAGTGACGAGTCACTGGACTAAGAGATTCTTCTAAGAAATTGAATGGAATGGACCTATATACTGGAATTTCAATGAATGAGTGGTAACTTAGAAGTTCTGACAGGTTAGATCTGTGAGGTTGTTTGCTTCTCACTGGAGGGTGGAGAACTAGGATCAATATTTTAAGCTAATGGACGTTAATATTCTAGGACTGAGATAACGAGGAATGTTTTTCACGCTGCATTGTTAATCTTTACAGTTGTCTACCCCAGAGTGTCATGGATGCTCCAGTCATGGAGTATATTCAAGAGTGAGATATTGAGATTGTTAAACTCTTAGAAAATCAAGGGATTATGAAAATTGGGTGGGAAGTGGATTGAGACCACGATCTTATTAAATGGCAGAACAGATTTCAGGGACCATATGGCCTACCCAGTTGCAGGGAAGGGTTAGTGATGAGTGGAGATGCTACATAAGGTGGTTAGAGTTGTAGTCCAATAACCTTGACAATTTTATAGAAAGCAGAGAAAAGATTGTGACTTTTTTTCTGCCTCTGCTGGGCATATTTCTCGATGCACATAATAGCACAGACCCAGGTGGCCAGCTGTGTCCTAGCTGGCTGTGCTTGGTGAGGTGACCTGTTTTGCCAGTCCACAGGAAAGAAGGTGATCCTCCTCTTCACCACTTCATCTACCAATGCCTCCATGCACTTATCACTGTCGTGGGCTGGGCACTTCCCTTCTGGGACACATCCGTTTCAGAAATGTTGGAGCAGCAGAGTATGAAGGACAGTTCCTGACTTGCAGCTTTTGAAGTAGTGTGCAGCTGGATTTTAAATATAATACCAACTATTTGAACAGTGCAAGATCCCACTAGTAATGAATACTTCTGCCTCTGTTGTCACCGGATTGAACTTGTGGAGTGCAGATCCGTAATTAATGAGGTGAGCAGCAGAAGATTGCATTAGAAAATGGCCACGGCAAAGAACCTCCATTTAAACTCCTTGAAAATAACACTTAATTAAAATGGGAAAATTCAGCCCTATGTTTCAGATCGTGGTCTTTAATTGGATAGGGGGACAGTTGAAAACATGTAGATTTTAAGCAGGTGATTGGTACAGATGGGGGCAAGTGGGGAAAAGAGCATAAGTGTATATCTGTGATATAGTGGAAGGCTTGCCAGCTGTAACAGTGTCACTCCACGATATTGCCGAGCTAGCTGAATATGCCCGGCATTTTAACTTTTTTCTTTTAAACTTAATTTGTTGCTGCATTGAAGATATGGTATATGCAATATCATATCCAAAACTTGCAAAATGTATCTGCTAAGGTGTTTTGCATGTCTTCTACTTAGTCAGGTCAGGACATGTCTTTGATCTCTGTTACATGGTTAGACTGAAACTGCTTATCTAGGTGCAAAAGTACTCATAACTGTCCCTTTAGAGGTATCCTAATTTTTTTAAAAAATCATTTTGTTTGGCATTTTCAAAAGCTACTTTCAACTTATGGTATTCTACCTTTTATATCATTTGCCCTTGACTTTAATTCTACTGTTATTATTTCGAAGACTGCACATGGCAGTAGATTGAGAATCAGAAATTAAGATCTCATTAACTATTGAGAAATGTTTCAAGGCATCCAATTTTCAGACACTGATTTTATTGTTTCCTTGTAGCATTTAATAAAGATTGAGAGTTTCACAGTCATAGCCAAGAAAAACAGTGAAATCTGTCGTACTAATGCAGAACTCTGGAATGCAGTCAATGGGAAAATCATGATTGTCAATAGGCTGTATACAGTCGATCCATTCTAAAGTATCATTAAAAGTATGCATCTCAGTATTAGACTCATTGGCTGGTACTCAAGTAGTGCACTCTGTATTTGAGGATCAAATTCTCTTCACAATCAGCATAAGGCAGACATCTCTCTCTACTTTCAGGAGAGGCTTATGTAATTTATTTAGAATGTTAACATGGCACAGCTATCTGTGGGAAAGTGTTAAGCAGAATGAAATACTTTAACAAAGGACAATTAATAGACTAAGGAATTATTAGACTAATTATTTTTCCAAGAAAATATGACATTTATTGATTTAATACTACAATATAGTAAGAGAATTGCTTAATTGTAGATGAATTTGATTTATTAATATTTCTTGCACAACAGATGGTTTGTTCTAGATGCTGAGACTAAAGACCTGGTTTCAATACATACTGATGGAAATGAACAGCTTTCAGTGATGCGATATTCTCCAGGTAATTGACTTTGTTTAATATTTGTTCCAATTACTGATATACTGCTATCATGAGTACAATTTATTTGCTGATGAAAAGCTCCCAATTATAGAAACAGAAAATAGGAACAGGAGTAGGCTGTTTGGCCCTTCAAACTAGCTCCATCATTCATAATGATCATGACTCATCATCCAACTCATCCTGTTCCCGCTTTCTCCCCATACCCTTTGATCCCTTTACGCTAAGAACCATATCTTACTCCTTGAAAACATTCAAATGTTTTTGCCTCAGCCTCTTTCTATGGCAGAAGCTTTCACAGACCCATCATTGTTTGGGTAAAGAAATTTCTCCTCATCTCAGTCCTAAATGGCCTATCGCCTCTATCCTGAGACTTCGACCCTAGTTCTGGACTTCCCAGTCTTTAGGAAGATACTTGATGCATTTACCTTGTCTAGTCATTGAGAACATTAGAAAAAGGCCTTTCACCTTCCTCCTGTTAAAATTTCATAGGTTTCTGTAAGATTTCCCCTTTCGTGCTTCTAAACTGCAGTGACTCTACCCTAATTGATCCCGTCTTTCCTGTCTGAGGAACAATCTGGTAAACCTTTGTTACACTCCCTCCATTGCCAGAATATCTTTCATTAGATAAGGATATCAAAGTTGCACACAGTACTCTAGTACAATTGCACCAAGCCATCCCTGCTCCCGCACTCAATCCCCACACTATGAATGCCAGCGTAGCATTTGCTACCTTCACTGCCAGTTGCACCTGCTTGCTTGCTTGCTTGCTTGCTTGCTTTCAGCAACTGATGTACAAGATACCCACATCTCATTGCATCTCCTCCTTTCCCAATCTATCACTGTTTAGATAATCTGCCTTCCTATTTTTGCTTCCAAAGTGGACAATCTCACATCTATCCAGATTATGCTTCATCTTCCACACATTCACCCCCTTCACTCAACTTGTCCAAATCATAGTTCACCTTCCCACCCAGCTTTGTGTTGTTGCAACCTTGGAGACTTTACTTTTAATTCCCTTATCTAAATCATTAATATATATATATTGTGAATAGTTGGTGTATACAACTGATCCCTGCGGTACTCCACTTGTCACTGACTGCCACTCAGAAAGAGACATGTTTAGTCCCGCTCTTTGCTTATTGTCTATAACCAGTTCGCTATCCATGTCAGCAACCACAATTCCACGTGTTTTAATTTTATGTACAAATCTCTTACGTGGGACTTTATCAAAACCTCTCAAAGACCAAATAAGCCACACCCACTAGCTTCCTCTTATTCAACTTTACCAGGTGAATCCTCACAAAATTCCAGTCAATTTGTCAAGCATGATTTCCCTTTCATTCATCCATGCTGACTAATTCCAATCCTGTCACTGTTTTCCAAGTGCTCTGTTATTAAAACTTTTATAATGAACTCTTGCATTTTCTCTACTACGATGTCAAGTTCACCAGCCTATAATTCCCTGTTTTCTCTCTATCTCCTTTTCTGAATTGTGAGCATAGATCAAGTACCCAGCAATCTAGAAGAAATGTTCCAGAGTCCATAGAATCTTGAATGATAACCACAAATGATGCTATTTTGATGGCCACTTCCTTACATACTCTGGGATGTAGATTATTGGGTCCTGGGGATTTATCAGCCTTTAATTCCATCGATTTCCCCAACATCATTTCCCTACTAATACTGATTTCCTTCAGTTCCTACCTCTCACTAGACTCTGTGTTCCCCAATATTTTTGGGAAATTGTTTGTGACTTCCTCTGTGAAGACAGAACCAAAATATGTGTATAATTAGTCAGCGATCTCTTTGTTCCCCTTAGAACCTCCACCTATTTCTAACTGTAAGGGACCCACATTTATCTTCACTAATCTTTTTTCCTTCGTGTACAAACTGAATGTAAAAGCTACTATAAAAGCTTTCTGTTTCCTGCAAGCTCACTCTTGTACTCTTATTTTCTCCTTCTTGATCAATCCTTTAGTCCTCTTTTGCTGAAATCTAAACTGCTATCAATCCTCATCTCTGCTGCTTTCTTTGGCCAATTTGTACAGCCCTTACTCAGATCTAGTAATATCTCTAATTTCCCTTATTAGCCATGGTCAGGCCATCTTTCCTATTTTATTTTTGTGCCAGACAGGAATGAACAATTTTGCAGTTTCTCTTTAAATGCTTGCAGTTGCCTATCTACTATATCCCTTTAAGTAATGTTCCCGAATTTATCATAGCCAGCTTGTGTATCACAACATTATAGTTTCCTTATTTAGATTCAGGACCTTAATCTTGGAATTAACTACGTCACTTTCCATTTTAAAGAACAGTGCTCTTGCTTTTTCCCAAGGGGTCTAGCACAGTTAGATTGCCAGTTATTCCTTTCTCATTTATCTAGGATGGCCTGCTCTTTAGTTGGTTCCTCAATGTGTTGATCCAGAAAACATTTTGTATACACTTCAGGAAGTCCTCCTCCACAGCATTGTTATAGATTGAGCAAATAAAATCAGTATGTGGATTACAATAGCCCATAACTACAGCTGTGCCTTTCTTGCTTGCATCTCTCATTTCTAATGTAACCACTTCTGTTTGAGGATCAATATACAATCTCTACTGTTGTCTACCCCTTGGCATTTCTAATCTCTGTGCATACAGATTCCACTTCCTCTGTTGATGTTAAAACTCATCAACCAGCAATGCTACCCCCTCTCTTTTTCCTCTTTTAAAAATCTGTATACCCCTGGATGTTCAGTTCCCATCCCTGGTCACCCTGCAGCCATGCCTCTGTAATCCCGACTATATCATACCCATTTATATCTGTTTGTGCGACTAATTTATCCACTTTATTGTGAATGCCCCACACGTTAAGACCCAGGGCTTTAAGGCTGGTCTCCTAAATATTTTTAGACCATTCTTATTATTTTGCATTGTGGCCCTGTTTGATTCTTGTCTTTGAATTCTCTCTAAACCTCCTTATCTTCCATTTTCTAAGTCATTTTAGATTTTAATTCCCATAACTAATTCTAAATTTATTTTAGCAGGAGAAGATGACATGGTGGCATTGTCATTAGACTAATAATCCTGAAGCCCAGGCTAATGATCTAGGGATAGGAGTATAAATCCCACCATTACAGCTGATGGAATTTAAATTCAATTAAAAATATGGAATGTAAAGCTAGTCTCAGTAATGGTAACCATAACTATTATTTTTTTTTCTCTCTTAAAAACCCATCTGGTTTGCTGACGTCCTTTCCTGATTTCGCCTACATGTGACTCCAGAACCATTCCAATGTGATTGACTCTTAATTGCCTTCGAAATGGCCATTCAGCACCTTTTGTATAATGCCACAGTATTCCAAAACCAGAAATTATTTAGACCCAAATGTTCCAGATTGGCAAGGTCACAGTACATGCAATCAGTTGAAAGGTGACAAAGCTTGCCACAAACATCTCCAGATTTCTCAATGCACCTTTAAGGTCAACCATAATAAACCATTCTTGGACATTTCAGGCTAATGACCTGATGAAAGATGATTTGAAATATTACCTTTTGTTTCTCTCCGGACAGCTGCTTCCTGACTTGAGTGTTTCCAGTTTTCTGATTTTATTTCTTAAAATAGTGCTGATCTTTGAAATTACGGTTTGATCAACCCTAATTAACATGGGGCAAGCGCACTGTTGCCCTACCCTGTTCCTTTAGGCTTCAGCCAATTGAATAATTAAGATTTCAATTTCCTGAGAGGGCACATTTGCCATAAATAGTAATTCATGCAACCTGTGGTCAGAGAACATTAGTGCCAGTTATGCCATAGATCATGCCTTAGATTGTATTATGGCAAGCTACCCATAATAGAAGTGTGAGAGAGACTTTGTGGAGGAAATGCCTATTTAATAATTGCAGTAAATTGCATAATATGTTCTGGAAACTACTCCTGACCAAATCTCCCAGAACGTTTAGATATTACCAAGAAGGTTGATGTACTGCAACTGCATGGTTATTATTTGTATAGTTAACACTTTATATATTGTTTACAGATGGTAATTACTTGGCAGTGGGGTCCCACGACAATTTCATTTACATCTACACAGTAGCCGAAAATGGCAGAAAATACAGCAGACAAGGAAAATGCACTGTAAGTGAGTAATAAAAAAAAGTTTGATCAGTCAGAATTAATTAGAAATGTATGGTTGATTATTGTTGATTTTTTGCAGTGGGCTCGCTCTGTAAACACACCTACTTCCACAAAATAGACTTTTTTTTAATGTCCCCCTTAAATGTTGAGTTCCAGAACAATCATTCCACAATATCTGCGTATGTACATTTTCTCCCAAATGATTCAACTGAATCAGGAATACAAATATAGCTCACATTTACTTGCAGTTGCTCTAATCAATGTTTCTATGCTGATTTTTTTTTGAACACTTTCTTTGCAAATTGATGTTGAAAAAGATATTAATGGTCTTAAAAAGTTGTTGAAAATCCCATATAATTTTAATACTGCATTTTTAATTTTAGCCTCAAAATGATGAACTAACATTGAGCTGTTGTTGAGCCAACAAAATTTACAGTTATTAAATGTAAATAACATGCATAACGTAGTATTTAGATAAAAACATGTAGGTCCCTATGATGTGTATTTTAATCTGTTAGACATACATTTACTATTGATTCCAGATGCTTAGTTATGCTCAATGGTGACAGCAATGAAAATCTGTTGAGGAAAACAAAATAAATCTGATACTTTTTAGGATGCATCTTTTCAACGTTGAATAGTTCAGTTGCGAGGTGCTGTGAAGATTTTTTTGCATATAAGAGAAGTCATAAAGGAAGGCATTCAGCCCTTTGAATCCAGGTCGACACTCTATTGAAATCTTATCAGTCCTATTTCCCCATGCTTTATTCTCTTAGTACTGCAAGTTTATTTCCCTAAGATGCCCATTCATTTTGCCTGCATTTCCTCCATTCTCTCACAGGTAGTGAGTTTCACATGTTAACATTTACCATATAATAAGGCTCTTCCTCACATCTGGCATGCATTTCTTGCCCCATCTTAAACCCATATGCCATTGCCCTTGTGCTCAACTAATTATCCAAACCTTTCATAATCACACCTCTATCAAATCTTCTTCAAACTCCTTTGCTCTGTGTACAACCATCCTAGCTGATCCAACATTTGAAGCTAAAATCCCTCATTCTTGAAACCATTCTGACAAAACCACGTCAAGCCCCTCATTATCCTACTTAGAGTATGGCAATCGGAAATGGACAAAATACTCTAGTTGTGGCTTAATCAAAGCTTTGTAGAAGTTCAGACTAACTTTCCTGTTTTCAAACCCAATGCTTCTGTTTGTAAATGCAAATGTCCATATGCTTTATGAATTATTCTCCCAGTATGCCCTGTACCCTCTGAGATTTTAAGCACATAAACACCAGCCTCCCCTGTTCCTTCACAGTCCCTTTAAAACTGTCATTGATTCCATAATGCCTCTTTTTATCCATTTTTCCAAAATGCATCACTAATACTTTAAATTCAGTCAGCTGTGTGTGTCTCCATTCTGCTCACCTATGAATGACATGCTACAGTTAATCAGTATTGTTGATAATTTTTAAAAATGTTAGACTTCTTGAGTCATAGTATGATTACAACAAGAACGCTGCTTGACCCCTAATGTTTGTTCTGTCTCTCTGTAAGAACTACTGTAACTTCCATTACCCTTCCCTGTTCCCTTCAGCCCAGCAATTTTTCTTCTCCCTTCAGTCAATTGACCAGTTCTCTTTTGCATTGTCAGTTGTGTGTGCCCCCTACCACAATCTTGGGAAATACATTCCAGATTTTAACTATATTTGCGGTGTAAAAAAAAATTCCACATGCCATCATGCTTTTGCTAATCACTGTAAATCTGTGCCCCTTTGTCAACAGTAAGTTTTTTTTTCCATTTTTGCACTGTCTCAACCCCTTGTTGTTTTGATCATCTCAATCAAATCTCCACAATCTTCTTTACCCCAGGAGAGCATATCCAGCTTCTCGAATCAATTCTAGTAATTGAAATGCCTCCTCTCTGAAACCGTTCTCATGAATTCTTTTGCATCCTTTTTAAAGTGTTGTGCGTAAATCAGTCTTTACACATTTTTTAAAGCTTTTGTTCTCCATGATCCAACGTATAAAGCCCAGGAACCCATATGCTTCCTCAACCCGGCTTGTCACCTTCAGTGTTTGAGCACACATCCTCACGTGTCCTTCTGCCTCTGCACCCTCCTTTTTAATTATATCTTTTCTTTCATATTATATTCTCATTTTTCCCATTAAATTGAATCATTTCACATTTCTCCACATTAAATTTAACCAGAGATGCATCCAGCTGTTCCACCTGTCTGTTTGCTTGAAGTTTATCAGAACCCTCCTCAAAGTTCATGAGCTCCAACATTTGTCTTTTGCAAATTGTGCCTTGTGCATCCAAATCTAGATCACCATCGGTCCCAACACTGACCCAGAGAGCACCCCCTATATACCACCTTCCAGCCTGAAAAACGTTCACCAACTGGTTTGATGAACAGTGGCACAACCTGAAAGATTAGCTCTGTTTCTCTCCACAGATGCTATCCATCATACTGGGAATATCTAGTGTTTTGAGTTTTATTTAATTTTCTACTGCTGTCTTGCTTTTGGTCACACGACCAATTCTGTATCTATGTTTCTACTGTCCCACTTGTTTGAATAGTTCTAACTTTGCTCACAAGTCTGTTATGTTGCACTTTATCAAATTTCTTTTGGAAGTCTTTGTGCACCACCTTCATCAAGCATCTCTGTTGGCACTTCAAAAACCTAAAGCAAATTAGATGAACATAATTTGCCCATGACAATCTGTGCTGGCTCTCCTTCATTAAAAAGCTTTGGCAAAAGGTCTTTTAATTTTGCCTTGAATCTTTAGCTTCTGAAAAGCTTTCCTCTCACCGACGTTCAACTTCTCGGTTTATCCTTGTACTTTCTCTTTGAGGGTATAACATATGCAATTTCCAGTCCTGGCTGCTGTTACAAATCCACCAACTGCCACAGTTACTTTAGTTATACAGGAAGCAGGGTGCGAGGATATAAACAAACGTCAACATTCCTGCTCCTCTGATGCTGCCTGACCTGCTGTGTTCCTCCAGCTCCACACTATATTGACTCTGATGCCCACATCTGTAGATCTTGTTACCTTTGATTCCATTCTCCCAGTGCCTCTGTCATTTTTGCAACTGTTCAAATGATGCCAACTTCAACAAAGGGGCCTCCGAAATGTCCACCCCTTTTGTCAACCAAGGATTCTGCACCACTGTGGTCAAGTGGCCCTCAGCCATGTCTGACTCATCTCCTGCACCTCCGCCCTCATCCTGTTCTTCCCTCCCACAACTGCAATAGGATCCCCTTTGTCCTCATCTACCATCCCACCAGCATCCACATCCCTAGGATCATTAGCCACCATTTCCACCATGTTTAGCAAGATACTGCCATATATTTCACCGCCTCCCTTGTCAGCCTTTTGCAAGGATCATTCTCTGCAGGGAAACTGTGGTCCACTGCTCCTCCACTCCCAACACCTCCCCATAGCACCTTGCCTTTGAATCACAAAAGGTGTAACACCTGCCCATTTATTTCCTCCCTCCTCACTTTACAAGGCCCCAGGCACACCTTCCAAGTCAAGCAGTGCTTTTTCTCTCGCGCTCCCCCTCCTGCACTCCCCCCATCTCCCACCCTCCTGTCCCCCCCCGTCCTCTCCCCACACCCCTCCTCCCTCGCCTCTGGCTGTTACACTGTATTCTGCACTCTGAGCTGCTACCCTGATGCACTTAGTAGGGTACAATCTGCATGCAGAGCAACACTTTTCACTGCTTCTTAGTTGATTCACAAACATTCTGATCAAGAATATCCTCCTGACTGCATAAAGAGTCAAGTCTAAGAGACGGAAATAAGAAAATGCCAAATATTAGCTTTACACAGACTCTGCAATTGGGATTCTAAGTCATATGACAGCGTCCTGTGCTACATACAGCATTTACAAATATTTTACAAACTACCCAAGTATTTGTATTCTAAAATTTTGATTCTCAAATCAATGCATGTATCATGCTGTCAAACTTTGCATTTATTTTGTGCATGAACATGCATATAAACTTGTTTGTTTGTGTCATAAAACATTCTTTGATTTTCATTATTTTGCTTTGGAAGTGAAGATATGCTGAGTCAATATAGTTAAACTACAGCCTGCAGGAATGTCCCAAATACAAGTGTTGTGCAGACTGTGGCACAGGCCTTTTGTTTTCTTTATTTGCTATGTAGGATTTTTTCTCTTTTTTTAAAAAACACTTAATTCTACATATTGTTCTATTAACCCACGAATTAGAAGGACAAATTGATGACATGCTCAAATTGTTGCACTTAATGGGATTGGTTTAATGTGTTTTAATTTATTGCACACAGGATTGCAGATTTTAAATGGGCAAAGATCTGAAAAGAATATAGTTTTTTTTAAAAAAGGTCAGCACTTCATTGATATGTTACTTGCAGCAAGTAAACACTTGCCAATATCTAGCTCAGTTATGTTGGCAACTATGTTTAAACAAAAGCTAAATGTGGCTAGCTTGTAAAGAGTAGATTCTCCTACCAATGATTAGTTGGATTCTCTTTCTCCCCCCAAGATCTCCTCCAATCAATTGGTGAAATCTTCTTTTGACCGCAGTATAGATCCCAGATGTGTTCAATCTTTTATACACTTTGTCAGAATGGAGCTGGTTTACTACATTGAGAAACTTCACTGTCCTATAAAGTTTCTTTCAAAACCACAGTACCCAGTTATATTGTGAGCCCTTCATTTACTACATGACTAACATCTTTCTCTTGCTTTCTCCGGTAATTTTACGTTCTGTTCAGCCAGGAAAAGAGGTTTATATTTTTGCTGGGGCAGTGTGCTTCACCTGATTTTCATTCATGGTCTATTCTTCATGATTAAGGAGAAGAGTCTTTGGTTGGCTTGTCTTAATGTCTGTTTTCCTTGATAGCATTTGTTTTGGTCCTGATTTGTCTATTTTTCAAAAACTGTAAAAGAGCTGTTTTCTCAGTTTTCATCACTTTGTAATAAAGTTTGATGGATAGTATTGTTGATCATTTCCTTGAATTAACTTTAAAGGTTTTTCCCCTACAGATAATATTTGTAACTTCAAATGTAAACATTTTCATGAGTAGAAGCATAGAATACTTAGAGTACAGAAGATGGCCATTTGGCCCCTCTCAAGTGTGTCTGCAATTAAATTTAGTCAGTCCCATTCCTTCACCCTTTTTCAATGTAGCCCTGCACTTTTCTTTCCTACTGATTACCTATTTGCTACCCTTTTAAAAGCCAGCATTGAATCTGCTTTGATCCTTTCAAACATTTCATTCCAAATCGTAACCCACTTGCTATGTAAAATGATTTTCCTTGTGTTTGATTCTTTGCCATTCACTAACTGTGTGTCATCAAGTTCTCAACCATTCTACCAATGGGAACAGCTTCTCCATCTGCTTTGTCTAGACACCTCATGATGTTGAACACCTCTTTCAAATCTCCTCTTCACCTTTTTTCCCCCTCATATCTTTCCGGGACCTTCTCTCAAGCCTTTTTTTTTAAAAAAAAATGTAATGCCAGAATTGCACACAGTCAACTTTGGTTGAGACTGAACCAGTGTTTTAGAAAGGTTAATTATAACTAACTTATATTCATGTCCACTCTATTATGTAAAAAAAGCTCAGGAACCAGTATGCCATTTTAACCACTTTCACAATCCGTCCTACCATGTTCCAACAAGATGTGTACTTATTGCCCCAGGTCACCTCTCTTATCCCATGTGACTTTAGGATTGTATTCATTCTTCTTGTTATTCCTAATGTATCAATTCATACTTCTCTTTAAATTTATCTGTTAAATAATGTCCCTTTCCACCATTTTTCTGAAGAAGGGTCTAGATCCAAAATGTCAGCTTTCCTGCTCCTCTGATGCTGCTTGGCCTGCTGTGTTCATCCAGCTCTATACCTTGTTATCCCTTTCCACCTAGTTGTCTGTCCTTTTGAAGTATACCGTCATGTTAAGTTCCATAGAGTCATGGCACAGAAGGAATCATTTGGTTTTGTCCAGTCCATGCCAGTTCTACAGAGAACGGTCCAGTCAACCTCATTCCAGTATCTGATCCCCAGACCCCTAAAGGTTTATTTCCCTCAAGTGCCAATCCAATTTCCTTTAGAAATCATTGAGCATTCATGCTTCCACCATGTCCCAGCTCATTACCTCTAACTGCATTTTTAAAAAAAATCTGTTCCTCACATTCTCCCCTGAGTTTCTTGCCCAGAGCCTTAATTTTGCATCCCATAGTTCCATAATTAGCTAATGGGAACAGCTTTTATTTGTCTCAACTATGTAAATCTCTGTAATCTTGTACACTTCTGTCAAATCTCCCTGCAGTCATCTCTGCTGGAACTTTCCTCAGAGAAAACAAAGATACATTTTTGAACAGTAAAGGAATTAAAAGTTATGGTGAGTAGATGGCTAAATGGAGCTGAGCCCATGAATAGATCAGCCATGATCTTATTGAATGGTGGAGCAGTCTTGATGGGCATGGCCTAGTCCTGCTCCTACTTGTTATGTTCTTGTGTGGCTATGCTGAGTTGGTCTTCCACTCTCACCTGTTTCAAGATAGCAATCATCAGGAAAATATGTGAATTTTTTTACGATCTGTTCAACAATCAATGGCTTTATGCCTTGTGAAATGCTGCTCACCTTTTCTACTGCATGTTGTGTTACTACTACAAGCTTTGGACTCATTCAACTGAGATGAATGGATTTAGCTCAGAATCTATTATCTGGAATTGTTTCTTTCTTCCTTACTATTGCATTGAATTCTCAGCTTGGTTAGCTATGATGGCTTCATTTTTGGGTCATCATCTTGAGCCATTTCACACAGGTCTGAAAAGCACATTATGTTGCAAGTTGCACCAGAGTCTGACACTACACCTTCTGCAGCTATCAGTCTGAAAGTTGGAAACTATTTATTTTTAGATTCTTTAGGCCCAACAGTTCCTGCTTGTTGTATGATTTGACATGCTTTGTCAGAATTATCATCTGAAATTTCTCAAGCAGCCATCTTCATAGGCTTAATAAAAACCAAAAGAACTGCAGATGCTGTAAATCAGGAATAAAAACAAAGCTGCTGGAAAAGCTCAGCAGGTACGCCAGCATCTGTGAAGGAAAAAACAGAGTTAACGTTTCGGGGCCGGTGATCCTTCTTCAGAACTGAGTGCACTGATCGGTGGTCTGTGCCCCCAGACCTCACTCTGTCTGAGTTGTGATGTTCAAAAATAATGTTCTTTAATAGCATTTGTGGGTAATTCAAATCGGGTCTTCCAAGCCTTTCAAGATTTCTCCAATCTTGCTTTTCAGCTTCTCTGTGTACAATGTAACACCCTTTCCCCAGCGCAGATGAAAGTTGCTACTCCTATTTTTCAGATTTGTCTGTCTAACACTGTGGTTATCTGCTAATTTTGCCATTCAGACTGGAAAAAGCTCCATTTTTAGTGGCCTTTCATCCCCATCTGATCAAGGACTGATAAGTTCAAAGCCATACTAACTGACCCAGCAGTGCAAATTGCATACTGAAGTTCTTATTATTCTTTGCTGTTCTATAAAGTAGATGCTCTCTACAGCTATCAAAATCTGCATCTCATATGCTGGCTTTTGAGGTTTCTTCTTTCATGATTCTAAACACAACACAACTACGTCAGAGGTCACATGACTGTCGCAAGTCATAGTGAACAAACTATAAAGTACAAATGCGTTTTTCCAAACAGTGGTAACCAGAACTGGGTGCAGTAGTCTTTTTGGGCCTAAACAGAGCTTTATAAGGGATCAGCATAACTTCCCTGCTTTTGTACTGAATCTGTCTATTTATAAAGCCCAAGATCCCATAAGCACTCTGTCAAAATATCCTGCCTCCTTCAAAGAGTGATGCACGTGCATTCCCAGGTCCCTCTTTTGCAGCATAATTTCAGATGCTGCGCAACCTGCCAGATTTACCTCCATGCTATTTATTGTAATGTATATCTCTACATATGCATATTCAGTATCTCAACATACTTCAGTCCACACACTTAATGAATCAGTCTTCAAACCATGCTCTGGATGCAAACGATTTCCTCAGATTAATACTGTACTGGTTTGTTCATTGTATTTATTTTTTGATTGCTGCTCCTCAGTGTTTGAACGCCATCATTGTGTTGTCCAAAATTCTAAATTTTTTTTTTATAAAAGTATGTTTTTGTTTGAATATGTTACTCAGAAATCCAAATTTCTCATCTGTCAACCCAGTAAATATAATATGGTAATGTACTTTTTTTTTCAATAATTATGATTAGTCACAAAGGTTAAGTCGCTGCTTTCTTAAACAAGAATCTCGCCTGTTCTCAAAGCTCAAATTTCAGCCAAAGGAATTTTGTGCAGCTGCCAAATTTCTCTCAGACCAGAAATAAGCTGCTTATGATTGTATAAAAACATTTAACTTTTGGAATTCAACTTCTAGATTGCAGGGAAATTAAACAATGTAAAGTGATCTGTGAAGTCTGATTAACTGAGGAAGTTTGCCATAATTTTTACTAACAGTCGATCGTTTGAGCTATCTGCATATCAACTTCAAGATAAGGGGCATTTTTGTAACAAATATTGTATTTGTAATCAGACTGACAAATAATCAGTTATATTCTGTGAATAATGCATTAACAATTTTTGCTGATTTACTTTTTTAATCTGATAATCATGGAAGGTACCACACAGTCTGTAATTAGCATGGAAATCTGCAGCATGTAAAACATGAAGCACAGAAACCAATGATGTCATGTATTTTGATTTGTCTCTGGTAACGTGTCAAATGAAGAATGGACTCTGTGACCCATGCTCTGAGTGTCTTCAGCATTGCTGGAGAAATAGCTAGGTTTGGTGTCTGTGTCATTAAAATCTTCGATAAAGTGGCCTAATGTGTTGCTCACTTCGATGAATCTGTGTGCTCTAAATTTCGGTTGTGACTACATCTTGTTCTTATATAGCAAAAATTATTAAAATGTGGGTACTAAGATGGAAAAGAGCTCACAGCAATAGGAGGAAGTTTGGGATATCTTGTGTCACAGAGATAGTTGTTCCAAGTCCTTGATTTCCTTATTTTTCTTCTGGTCTGTCCTAACAACCCAGTATCTTGCAATTTAGGAGAGTGCAAGGTGAATCTTGCTTCTGAACCTTCTCAGTTATAAACTCTTAGTTCTACCCTGCCAGTGATTCTAAACCTTGTGGTTAAGGACCCCTTCAGTTAGTGATCATGTCCCAGCTACATCTAAATTATAATGCTACTTTTAATGAAAATATTTGATGTAGAGTAGCTAATGAACTGGTGTTCCAGTGATTAAAAGAAAGCCAGCAAAAATAACTATACGACCATATGGTTATTTGTAATGTAAATCTTCATTCTGCTTCTGTTCTCCCCTCCTTGTTTAACAGTCCTATTGCCACCTCACAACAAACCTATCTCTAGCCACTACTCATTCACTTACTGTGGACATTTGTTCAAGTTTTATTGGTAAAAGTATGTAAGTTGACCTGTTTGATACACTCCAGTTATTTTGAAAATCTCTCTCCTCCCAAAGTCTCTAAATCCTGATCTTCAGATTATATTCACGTAACTGGTCTGTCCAGCCCGAGAACTTGAAGACTGATTAATTGATGAGTGTCTTTATGGATTGTTTAAACTTGCATGGAAATGAATCAATCAGGTAGATTTGGATTTCCTTCCATTGAAAAGAAGCGTAAGATCACTGAAGTTAATCTGCACATACTATCTTGTGTCAAGAATCACCTTGAACATCATTAATGAAATGGATGCAGCGGTGACATTAATTAAATGTGAACCACACAATGGTTAATGTTTAAAAGTTCATGTTGCAAGATCGTGACTTTTATTTTACTTGGCAGCCCCAAACCAGTTCATATAATTCGACTTTATCAGGTGGATCCTGCCTGCATTGTTTAAACTAATTTCTTTTTAAGTACATTTACTGTTCCTCTGTTTCCCTTTTACAGCTAAGGAAAAATCACATAACCCCATAAATGTAATACCAGTGAAATTTCGCATTGATAGCATATCCCTTTACTAGCTAAGTAAGTTGTACTGTGCTAAAGCTGTTGTTTGAAAAGATTGATTTGGTTCAGTCATCTTGTGTAATAGATTTGTCCTAAAGCATGTGGCAGATTTTCTCAAATGAATTGTTAGCATTTTACAGCAGTCTTGAAAAAGAACAAAGCCAGCCTATAAAAATTCTTCTGCAACTGAAGCCTTTTTTCCCCTCCACCACCTCCCCCCCCGACAAAAGAACTTATTAAACATGTCAGTTTTTATTTAATGTCCTATCATTTAGAAGGTGTGCAGACACATTTTAAAATGAAGGCGCGATTTCTGTCCCTTGTCTTAGGCAAAAATTTTTCCTTTGCTCATTCTGATGGAATCAGCTTTACAAAACTAGTGTTTGCAGAATGGCAGACATGTAGTGACATGTTTTTAAATAAGCAGCTAACCCTCTTCTCATGCCATTACATTTGTGGAATTGTTTTTTATGGGGAAAAATAAGATTCAGAGGTGGACATAGTTTAAATGCTCTTGGCTGATGACAATTTTAGATAAACGCAAATGAAAGTTGTACCCAGTTTACCAGGTTTAGCTTGTCTGTTATGGTGATTTGAGGAGGTGCATAAAAGCGCTTTGACAATGGAAGCCACTAATTGCCTCTTACTGAAAAGTTTAAAGGAAAATTGATAGCAGGGAATGTTAAAATAAGGAAACAAGGAAGCAATAATTATTAAAGCTTTTTGAAAGGCTGATAAAGCACGTTCAAAACCGATAATACCTCAGGTGAAATCAAGAACAAAAGAACAAAAATAACTAGCAAAAATGAAGGGAAAGGGAAGGCAACTAGACTACTGGAAAGTAACATGAAAATTATCACAGAACCTAGTTAAACTTGATATCGAAATGACAGAACATGTGATCGTTGCAGTGACCCACTGTGCTATTTTAATGATACCATTACGATTGTCGGTGTTCCAACATCAGGATACACTGCTTGCTGATCACCCTGATGTGTTTTTCAGGTCTTGCTACAAAGTGCATGATGTATAACACCATGTTTAGCCTAGCAGTCATATTTTAATAGCACTGTCTTAACTTCTTATGTGAAGAAGAATCACTGCAAATATTTGTCTGCCAAAACTAAGTTTATTTGCGGCACGTTTACTATGGGGAAATGATCACTTCTTTTACAACCTGCTCTGTCTGACCTCTCTTCTTCTTGTTCCAAGCATCACAGGTGTGTGAAACTTACGGATACCAGAATTGGTGCTGGAGTAAAAGAAAATTTGAACAATATGGGCAAAATCTAATGACAACCTTGGTGCCAAAAAAAAATTAAAGCAGTCAGAAAATGACAATAGTTTCCAGATTAAATGTATTTACTAGTGTCCTTTAAGTCAGATGCCTGCTTGGGATGGGTGCTTCCTATATTGAGGACACCCAAATCAAGAAATTACTTCTCCATGCAACATGAGCAATTTTATCAGGACTCCTAACCATTTTTTGCTGCCACATTTAATTTCCAACACTGAAATGGGCAGGGAAAGCTGAAGTCCAAATGTATTGTGGGCCAAGCATTTTGAAATTGAAGTGGATAGCTATTGCATTTCTAATTTGTTTTCTCAATTTGAAAAAAATGCCATTGGCATATGATCTGTCAATTGATTTTATTATTTTCCTCCCCCTCTTTAGGGACATTCCAGTTATATTACACACCTTGACTGGTCACCAGATACAAATTTCATAATGTCTAACTCAGGAGACTATGAAATCCTATATTGTAAGTATACTGATATTTCCTCCCAAAAGTGAAAAGAATGTTTTTAAGGTATCTTATGATATTCATTTGTGTATTTCTTCGTTCTTTGGAATAATATATTTTCTTTCAGCCTGTGATCGATGTAAAATGAAAATTTGGCATCTTAGTGACCATCTTTCAACCTCAGAATTTACAAATTGTTACTTGTGCACTTTGTCTTATTTAGTAACCTAGGCACAGAAACAATTCATTGTATATTACCACTGAGCTATTACTGCCAAATTATAGTAAGGCTGCTACAATTTCTCATTCTGTGGGGAATCCTAAATTTCACAGACTGTATATGTATAGTCTGTACTAAACTCTGCCAATGTAGTGGTAGCTAACATATTTCAGTGGCTTGAGTTTTGTTTATGTTTCTATCCACCCCAAGCTCCAGAGTTTTTAGAATGGTTTCAAATACATCAGCAAATACATTTGAATGTATTACTAAGGTTTCACAAATGTCACTTGTCTCAATTTACAGCTATTTTAAACACAAGCAGACCAGCATTTTGTAATCACGAATCCTTCAATTGAAAATTGATCTGAAATGGAATGCAGTAACAGATTGCAGATTGCACAACTTTTGCCTGAATGTTTGCCTCTCAGCCTTGTGAAACTCTGACAATAATTGCTGCTTACATTCATGTAGTTCCATTTTATGCAACAAAAATATCCTACAATTTATTATGGAACAGTCGCAAACATCAATCAGAAACTGGAAGTAAAGTTAAGGGATTGATTTTTAAATGCCTAAGTTCAAGGAAGAAAGCCATTTAACCAATCAGCCAATGATCTGAATCACATTTACCATAATCCCTTCTTCCTCCACCTATCTAAAGTAATCTTGAATCTTGACATAGTATCTGATTCCACCACTAACCCTGGAAGTGAATTCTTCATCCTCTCAATTCTTTGCAATTAAGTTTTTTTTTCTCTGCTCTAAATTTTGTATATTTAATCTTATTTAAATGGCTATTAGATTTAGACCTCTCAACTACTGAAAACAATCTGCTTCTATCTACCCAGACCCTATTTTCATAATTTAAAATGCCTATAGAGTCATACAGCATGGAAACAGACCCTTTGGTCCAACTAATCCACGCCGACCATGTTTCCAAACACAACTAATCCCACTTGCCTGCGTTTGGCACATATCCCTTCAAACCTTTCCTATTCATGTACTTATCCAAATGACTTTTAAATGTTGTAACTGTACCTGAATCCACCACTTCCTCTGGCTATTCATTCCATACACTAACTACACGCTATTTTAAAAAAAACAGTTGCCCCTCGTGTCATATTTAAATATTTCTCCTCACGTTAAAAGTGTGCCCCCTAGTTTTGAACCTTACCTACGCCCCTCATGATTTTATAAACTGCTATAAGGTCACCCCCCAACCTCCGACACTCCAGTGAAAAAGGTCCCACCCTATCCACCCTCTCCTTATAACTCACCCTCCATTCCTGGCAACATCCTGGTAAATCTTTCTCAACCTTCTCCAGTTTATAATATCCTTCCTATAACAGGATGATTGGAACTACACACACTATTCCAGAAGAGGCCTCACCAGCTTCCTATACAATCTCAACATGTCATCCCAACTCCTATACTCAAAGGTCTGAGCAATGAAGGCAAGTATACTAAATACCGCCTTAACTACCCTGTCTACGTGTGACGCAAATTTCAAAGATTTATGTACCTGAATCCCTAGGTCTCTCTGTTCTACAACATTACCCAGGGCCCTACTTTAAGTCCGGCCCCTGTTTGTTTTGCCAAAATGCAATACATCGCATTTAGCCAAATTAAACTCCATCTGCCACTCCTCAGCCCATGGACCCAATTGATCAAGATCTCTTTATAACCTTGGATAACCTTCACTGTCCACCATGTCTCCTACATTCTCCTCCAAATCATTTTATGTAAATGACAAACATAAGTGGACTCAGTTCCAATCCATGTGGAACACTGCTGATCACAGGCCTCTAGTCTGAAAAACAACCTTCCACCACTATTCTCTCTCTCCTACCATAAAACCAATTTTGTATCCAATTGGCAAGCTCACCTTTATACCATAGTGACTTGAAGACCACGTTGTTTTTCCTGTTAGCCAATGGTATGTGGACTGGGTGTCATAGGTTCATCATTTTGAGCAATAGATGCTGGTGCAATTTGAGGAAGATCTTTTTTATTACAGTGAGTAATGATGACCTAGAACTTGCTGTCTGTAATGTTGATGGAAGTGATGGCAAAGAATGATTTCAAAAGGATAGTTAATGGGCATTTGAGGGAAATTGATTTGCAGCTGTTCAAGGAAAGAGGAGGGGAATGGGACTTATTAGATCTCTACAGAGGACCAGCATGGACTTGAGCTAAATGGCTTCTTTCAGTGTTGTATTGACTATGATTCTATGACTCAAACTTGAATACTCCTCTTGTAATATGAAGTTTGATATTATCACAACCCACTACTCCCAGGGCTGTCACAGAAGTTAGAGATTTAATCAAAGTACTCAAAGTCCCAAATTTACTTGTCAGATTAATAAAACAGACTGAACATGAAACTACTTTTTATTACAAATAAATCAACTCTAACTTCAGGCAAACAAAAATATGAATTATCAACATTACTGTACTAATTATCACTTGACTATTTAGCTCCCTCTTAACTCTCTGCACAGACAGGTACAGAAAAACAAGTAAATCTAAGTGTTATCGATGGAGGAATAGTTCAATAGTGCCAGTCTCCATGATTCAGTGAGATTTTCACATTGCTCCCCAAAACCTCTGTTCTCCAATTATCTTATTTCTGGATCCTTTCACTGCTTTGTAGAAGACACGGATGATTGGCACACTAATTGTGAGGTCTATTAGTCATTAGTTAGTGGCAACAGCTTACAATAACTAGTGGTAAAGAATAGCTAGTCATGCAGGCTTTGGTTACTTCATGACAGTGAGAAAGAGAGATCTATTCTTTCTAGGAGACTTTTCCTGCATTGCACACATAAGCTGGCTCCCAGGCAGGTGAACAGTCAGAGTTGTCACTGGGCTACTGACATCTAGCATCTGCATCTAGTCCCAATTGGATTGTGCAGTAGTAGTCTGTAACTGGGCAAAGCTTACTCTGAACACACACACACACACAATATAGAACCGTACAGACGGGAACAGGTCCTTCGGCCCACAATGTTGTGCCAAACATGACGCCAAATTAAACTAATTCCTTCTGCCTGCCCTTAGTTCAAATCCCTCCATTGATTGCATATTCATGTGCTTATCTAAAAGTCCCTTAAATGCCCCGAATGAATCTGCCTCCACCACCCCGGCAGCGTGTTCCAGACTCCAACCACGTTTTATTTTTAAAAAAAAAACTTGCCCCTCACATCTCCTTTGAACATTTCCCCCCTCTCACCTTAAATGTATGCCCCTAGTATTCGACATTTCAACTCTTGGGGAAGGGATTCTGACTGTCAACCCTATCTATGCATCTCATAATTTTATAAACTTCTATCTAGTCTTCGCTCAGCTCCCGCCACTCCAGAGAAAACAACCTAAGTTTTTCTAGCCTCTTTTTATAGCTCGTTCCCTCTAATCCATGCGGCATCGTGGTAAATCTCTTCTGCACCCTCTCCAAAGCCTTCACATCCTTCCTGTAATGTGTCGACCAGAAGTGAACGCAATACTCTAAGTGTAGCCTAAGCAGTCTTATAAAGCTGCAATGTGACATCCTAACTCTTGTATTTGGTTCCCCAACCAATAAAGGCAAGCGTGCCAAAAATCATCTTTATCCAATCTACTTGTGTGGCCACTTTCGGGGAGCTATGGACTTGAACCCCAAGATCCCACTGTACACTAATGCTGTTCAGAGTCCTGCCATTAACTGTATACTTTGCCTTAACATTTGATCTCCCAAAGTGCAGCACCTCACACATACTAGGATTAAACACCATCTGCCATTTCTCCGTCCGTATCTGCAACTGGTCAAATCCCGCTGTATCCTTTGACAATCTTCTACACCATCCACACTCCACCAATCTTTATATGTCTGCAAATTTATTAACCCACCTATCTACAAAGAACAAAGAAAATTACAGCACAGGAACAGGCCCTTTGGCCCACCAAGCCTGCGCCGATCCAGCTCCTCTATCTAAACCTGTCGCCTATTTTCCAAGGATCTATATTCCTCTGCTCCCTGTATCTGTCTAGATACAGCTTAAATGATGCTATCATGCCTGCCTCTACCACCTCCGCTGGCAATGCGTTCCAGGCACCCACCACCCTCTGCGTAAAGAACGTTCCACGCATATCTCCCTTAAACTTTTCCCCTCTCACCTTGAAATCGTGACCCCTAGTAATTGAGTCCCCCACTCTGAGGAAAAAGCTTCTTGCTATCCACCCTGTCTATACCTCTCATGATTTTGTAGACCTCAATCAGGTCCCCCCTCAACCTCCGTCTTTCTAATGTAAATAATCCTGATCTACTCAACCTCTCTTCATAGCTAGCACCCTCCATACCAGGCAACATCCTGGTGAACCTCCTCTGCAACTTCTCCAAAGCATCCACATCCTTTTGGTAATATGGCGACCAGAACTGTACGCAGTATTCCAAATGTGGTCAAACCAAAGTCCTATACAACTGTAACATAATCTGCCAACTCTTGTACTCAATGCCCCGTCCGGTGAATGAAAGCATGCCATATGCCTCTTGACCACTCTATCGACCTGCATTGCCACCTTCAGGGTACAATGAACCTGAACACTCAGATCTCTCTGTGCATCAATTTTCCCCAGGGATTTTCCATGTACCGTATAGTTCGCTCTTGAATTGGATCTTCCAAAATGCATCACCTCACATTTGCCTGGGTTGAACTCCATCTGCCATTTCTCTGCCTAACTCTCCAATCTATCTATATTATCATCTGCAAACGTGCTAATCAGACCATCTATACCTTCCTCCAGATCATTTATGTATATCACAAACAACAGTGGTCCCAACACGGATCCCTGTGGAACACCACTGGTCCCAGTTCTTCATTTTTGAGAAACTCCCTTCCACTACAACTCTATCTCCTGTTGCCCAGCCAGTTCTCTATCCTTCTAGCTAGTACACCTTGGACCCCATGCAACTTCACTTTCTCCATCAGCCTACCATGGGGACCCTTATCAAACGCCTTACTGAAGTCCACATATATGACATCCACAGCCCTTCCCTCATCTATCAACTTTGTCACATTTGACCCAGGTCATTTATGTATATCACAAACAGCAGAGGTCCCAGTACGGATCCTGCAGAACACCACTAGTCACAAACCTCCAACCATAAAAACACCCTTCCATCATTACCCTCTGCCTTCTATCAGCAAGCCAATTCTGAATCCGTGCAGCCGAGTCACCGTGGATCCCATGCATCTTAATCTTCCGGATGAGCCCACCATGAAGGACCTTGTCAGAAGCCTTACTAAATTCTATGCAGACAATATCCACTGTTCTACTGTCATTGATTACCTTTGTCTCTTCCTTGAAAAATTTAACCTAGCCAGTAAGACATGACCTGTCCAGCACAAAAACCATGCTGACTGTCCCTAATTAGGCCAAGCTTTTCCAAATGCACATAAATCCTATCCGTAAGATAAAATCCTATCTGAACTACCGATGTGAGACTCACCGGTCTGTAGATTTCTGGATTATCCCTCTTTCCTTTCTTGAACAGAGGAACAACGTTAGCTACTCGCCAGTCCACCTGGACCTCTCCAGTGGCCAGCGAGGATACAAAGATCTTGATCAAGGCCCCAGCAATCTCCCCTCTTGCCTCTGCCAATAACCTGGAGACCTATCCACTTTGATATTCTTCAAGAGATCCAACACCACTTATTTCGTGATCTCAAAATGCCCTAGCATATTAGCATGCTCCACACAAATCTCACTGTCCTCCATATCCTTCTCCTAGATGAATACTGGCGCAAAGTACTAATTTAGGATCTCTGCCACATCTTCTGCCATGGCATCTTAAGTATTGTCTCTCTTCTCCCCAACCCATCACTGCTTGAACTGGGGAAATATAACCCTCACAATTAACTCCAGTAATTTGTTATTAAAAGTGCAGCAACTCCTTCACACAGTCTTTAGTTTAAAACAGTTCTTTTCCCAGTTTGGCCATCAATCCAAAATAAAGAAAATTAAAAAATTGTGGGCTTATAGAATTTTGATAAACCTGAGGTTTTGTTTTCATCTTGGGCTGATTCTTCCTTAATGTGCTGTTAAGTTGCAGATTACCGTCAAACCAACTTTCACTAAGAGATAACTTAAGTAAACTTGGAAATTTGATCGTAAAATCACATCTGAATTCAAATGATTTTCAGTGACAGTGAGTAAAAGATAGGATGTGATCACATGTTGATAACAGATGATCATTTATCATTTAGGTCGAAAGCTGTACCTCTTGGCTGTGATTCTGTAATGGTTGTTATGTTTAACTCCATCTGTATGATATTCCAAGTATATTTTGAGTTTATTCTATTCGGATTTGGGGGGAACATAGTAGTTAATATGAAGTTTACTAAAAATAAATGGGTCTTCTTGTAATGCCTATATCTGATCTAAATGTTAACTCTATTCCTTATTAATATTTGCACAATAACACCCCTTCAGAAGAAAGTTGGACAGTATTTGTCAGTCATTAAGCATAAGAGTGGAACTGGAGGGGGAAATCTTTGAATGTTACAATGAAGTAAATTTTGGAGAATCATTCCACTGGCATAACTGATGGGGGAAAATAGATGCAAAAAAGATTAAAGACAAAAAAAAATTATTCATTTTGTGTTGATGAATAATTCAGTTGTCCTTACCCAATGTTTTAGTTAGGTAGTATTCCAAAATGGATGCAGAGGAGTTCACATTTTCTTACTTCCACCCTGTGGCAACAATTTTGATGTTAAGTATGAATCGAAAATAAAACTCCACATGTAAAACAGAACTGTTGAAAGTTCAATAATCTTGCAAGGAAAATGTGTTTTGACTAATCTAAAGGCATTGTGTTTTCAGGGGATATTCAAAATGGCTGCAAGCTGATCCGAAACCGCTCAGAATGTAGAGATATGGAATGGTATACGTATACGTGTGTTCTGGGCTTTCATGTTTTTGGTAGGTTGTTGCATCATTATGTGGTACTCTGCATCAATATTTATTTTCTTATTCGTGTACAACTCATACACTACCAATTATTGTACTATTATTGTATATTTTAAATTTATTCAAAACACTGGCAATTCATGTTGAAGGGATACATCAAAAATTTCATCTGAAGTATGTTATTATGAAAAGTATTTGAGAGGGCTGTTGGGGGTCATGGTTTAAAATGTAATTCTGAGCAATTTCAGCAGGGTCATCGGTCTCGCTGTGAAAAATACATAAATAATGGGTAGAGTCCAATTGGTCACATCCTGAGTCACATGGGCTGTGGCGAGATTTGTGAAAGTTCAGGTGAGAGGCCTGGCAAGGCCTATCTTGACATTGGCAGCAAGTCGCTGCATCTTTTCTGCATTTGCTGAGCTTCAAGACAAGATTTTTGCTAAGCAGTGGCAAATTGCCAAATAAGGCAGATTCAAGTTTGTTAAATGCCTTATTAACGCTGCAACTCACCTCATTAATGTTCAGCTTCATATTTTACGAAGCAAGACACCGGGAATTCTTAACATGGAAGTCAGAGTGAGTGCCTGCTGACTTCAGCTTGCCATAGGTTGCAGCCAGCCTTCATGTTGCTCTGCTCCAAACAGCACTTCTGAGAATGATCCATGATTGCCACTGCACTAATGCCTCATCCAACATTTGCCAACCCCTGAACCATTTACAGGCCATTTAGGAAGAACAGATTTGCATACAGGGTGCACCAGCAACTGGTATTGAAAAGTTGTGACAGGGACACTTTCAATGCCGAGACAAGTACCAACTCACTGACTGCACCACGTTGCATCTCATGACTACTTACTTGCTATCTTAGTGCTCGCACAAACAGTGCCACTACACAGCCCACTAACTGATATGAAGCGCAGCTACAGTACTGCCTATGCTTTGACTAGAAATGTGGTGGAGCATACGATAGGCCTGCTGAAAATGCATTTTATCTGCTTAGACCTGTCTTGGGAGGGATGCTCCAGTTTAGTCTGGACAGGATGTGCCTTGTTATCCTGACATGCTATGCTGTGCACAATTAGGGTAAGCAGTGTGGCGATGTGGCAGATGCTGAAAAGTGGGAGAATGAGAACAGTCTTCCAAGGAGGAGGAGAAGGACGAGGACACTTAGGGGAGGAAATTGTACTTGTGCACGACAGAGCTCAGCTGCGTGGTGAACTACAATCTAGACCTGGCTGACAGCTGGTTCCTGTAGATGAGAGTTGGGTACAGCAGATCACCACGCATTATAAAATAGTTGATGTCCATGATACCAGCACTTCATTTGCATTGTTAAGGCAACCTGATCCTTCTATTTGTTTTGTTGGTTCACTTTTGCTGGCAGTAAATAAAAGCTGATGTTTGAGTTGTCAAAGTGCTTCCCTGTATATGATGTTGACCTTGTGGACAAAGGCAAGATGCAAGTCAACATGAGTACTGGGGGCAAAGTAGCCATGATTTGGAGGGGCTTTAGGTGGGATGTAACCACGGACAGGTAAACTATGCAGCCTGCAGCATTGTGTCTCATTTTCTTGCTGGCTGTATGGGCCTCTGAGTACTAGAAGTCAATGCCACAATTGCCATGGCAACACCAATCACTGTGTGCAGAGCACAGTAGTAGCGCTTATGCATACAGCCACATCTCAGAACGAACATCGGTGGCCTGGTGTTTAAACAGCAATTAAGGTGAAAGAACAGGTCTGTATGTGTGAGGGAGTGTCAGCCATGGCAGCTTTGTGCCATGAGCAGAGTGGCTTTGTGATTGCTGTGCCGTCATGTTGTCAGTGAGGGTCAATTACCAACAGTCATCAAGGTGGACAGTGGCCTTTCAAAGATGGTGTGGGCGCAATAGATGCCTGTCATTCTGCAGATATCCATGACTAGCGAGTTGTTCGAGGAACTGTGTGTGGTGAGATGGGGATGGAATTGGACGTCAGAGACGACGTATAGGTAGATTACACATTGAATGTTGTGTATTTGGTATGATGTGGCAAGAAATCTCACTAGGCCTTCTGTCAAAATCCCCTCCAAAACACTCAATGAAACTTGCACCTGAAAAAACCGGAAGGTTCAGTCCATTGTATTAACAAAAGAACTGTAAGAGTAAAAATATAGACAATCCAATATACTGTTTTCTAATATTTTCATGTTGAAAGGTTTAAAAAAAATTGTCACACTTATTTCACTTGTAGTCTTATTCTTAAACATTAAGTTTTTTTTAATATTTTAACTAATTAATATCTCAGCAGTTTAAAGTTTTGATCAAAATAATTACCAAAGATATCAAATGCTGCTCAACTGTTGCCACCTTCTGGCTCAAAATAACATTGTGTCCCTTTGGCATTGGTAAATGTTCATCTAAGTTATTCATATCAAGGATGTAAGTTATTATTTGGTGCCCAAAAAGGTCTTACCAAATAAAAATGTGTTAACAAATGTTATTCGGTGGGTAGGTGAAAATCCAGAAACACTTCAATGTGGAACCTTATGAAGTTATGATTAATCACCTTGTTCTCAGTTTGATCATTCTCAGTTGCTTTGTGTAAAAGGTCCTGGTGTTGGACTTTGTACAACTGACAGTATGTCAGACTTATGAATAAACTCCTTCCTCGGATAATTTGTTTTCTTCAAATAATTACATTATGTAATGTTTGAGAACAAAGCAAATGAGTGATATTATTGGAAACTGCAGATCTGCCAATGAATAATAGGTTAGTGCAACTTGCTGAATAATTAAAATGTCAGAGATTAAATTTGGCTATTCTGGTGAAACATTAGGGTCCCAATTGACATACCAATTAACATACTTTAAGTTTATTATAACATTAAGATTCTTCCAAATATTGTATAAATATGTGTGATATACCATTTTTATTAAACGCCTCAATGTCTTATGACTAACAGATCCTACATAAGCATAACTCAAGCCAACTTTCAGTTAGTTTGAATCATGAAAATATTGCAGTGCTTGCTTTTTTGTGTTAAAACATTTGACATTTGTTTTTTTATTTGCTGAGAATGGAATCAGTTTGAGTATTATCTTTTTTAGTTGCAAGTTGCTCTTTTAGCTTTTATTGTCAAATAAATGTATTGCCTTTTAGAATCAAAATTTCGCTCTGACAACCTCCGTGCTTAACTCCCATTTTTATTTGTTAATAAATAACTTGCCAATTATTGAAATGGTTGGAGACATGTTTCTTAATCAGTAATATATGATCTAAATGGATTTTTTTTTGTAGAGAGAAGTACTCAAAATTTATTTTAATGAAATGGAGATCTAATATTATCTTGGTAACTCATTAACTATTACTTAGTTTTATTTTAAAATGTTTCTAATATTTTCACTTCAGTCTATTCAAACAATAATTAAGATTAGGAGTGGGGCAATTGCAAATAGCAAGGAGCATTACACTAGTATTTGTAAATATTTGTGGGGAAAAATATTAAATCGCCAGGAATGTGGAGTGCTATAAAAAGACAAGAACATAACAGATTGGTGCAGAAGTAGATTGTGCGCATGCTGTGTCCTTCTGTACAATTAGGGCTGAGCTGCTACCTCATATCTGCTTTCCTGTCTGCTCTGCATATTTCTTGATTTGATGGAACAGCGACAAGCTCTCGGGTGAAACAATTCAGAAGTTTTACAACTGTCTAAGTTGAAGGAATTTCTTTTCATCTTGGTCCTAAATGAGCAACCCATTGTCCTGTGAGACTGTATCGCCATACCCCAGATTTCCCAACCAAGGGAAACAACATCTCCATGTCTACCAGTCACAAACCTTCAGAATTTTGTGTGTTTTCGTGAGATCAGCTTTCATTCTTCTAAACGCCAGAGAGTATGGGCCCAAATTACTGAATGTTTTAGCACAGCACAAACTCTCATTCCCAAGAAGCAAGGTAGCAGTATCAAATTGCCACCTCCAGAGGCAAGTGTGTCCTTTGTTGGATGTGGAGACCAAAGCTTCATACAATTCTCCAAGGTGATCCCATCAAAGCACTATACAATTGTAGCAAGAGTTCCTGATCATTTACTCCGATCCCCTTGCACTAAAGACTGACATGCTGTCAGCATTATTGCATACTGTGCATGCACACTAGCTTCCTGTGGTCCTTGAATAAGTGCGCCAGTGTCTCTCTCTTTAAGTAAAGGTTTCACACCTGGTTTTAAAAAAAAACTGCTACCTGCCATCTTGTTGCCCATTAATTAACATGATTATATCTCTTTGCTGCCTCTGCAAATTTGTCATAAAATGCATTTCCAACATCATTGGGTACAGTACTCTTGGTCTCTCCATCTATAAATTGTGTAAGTCTGAGACACTAAACTTTACAGCACTCTACTACTATCAGCCTATCAACTTGAAAATAGGGCATTTAACCATATTTCTTTCTTTGTCTATGAAAAAATTCTTCATATTGTTAGTACATTACCTCCAACTCCATGCACATTGCATAGTACTGTCAGGTTACTTCGTGTGTAGGGACAATACGCATTTGATGACAAGGATACATCTCAGCTCTTCACTTGCTGCGTTAGTGCTCATTCCCTTAGCACCTATTTGGATGTTCACAGCATCTCTGATTTGCCTTGCCTTTTTGCGCTTTGCCTTATTCAGAACTTAAAAGTCTCACGATACTTCCATTCTTCACAAATGCAAAGCCAGGCAGCTCGTCATGGTTGTCATCATTGATCAGTGAAAGGAATGGAGATGTTACTATGTGGCAGCATACTACATTAATGTCGTAGCTACGGCATGTGACATTAACAAAAATAGCAAACACACTGCGCACGCTTCAGGCAAATGGCCATTACTCAAAGTTAAGGGAAGCAGTCTGCAGTTAAGTCAAGGGGACTATCATCACTGAGGGAGAATCACTTCAATCAGTCAAGGGCAGTATCCTATCTCTGTTCAGGGTCTTCGACATGGTCAGTCGACCACTTGGGGTTGTCATGGTCAGGGGTTTCTTATCACTGCAATATCAGGAGTAGGCCATGGTCAGTTCCGCAGATCCCATACAACCAACCTAAGGATTAGTAGTAAGTCAGTCAGGGAGCTGCACAGGAATCAGTCAGGAGCCTGGTTTCTCAAGTCGAAGCTGTTCTTCTAAGTTGGTCAGGGATTGGGCCGCGATCAATCTAGTGGGGCTGCTCATTGAAGGTCAGGGGTTATAAGGGACCATTCCTTCAGTGTCACTGGGTTGGAATCTTTGAACTCCCTCTCTAACAGCATGGTATGAATGACTATCTCAAATCGACTGTACCGGTTCAGGAAAGCAGCTCCCATCACCTTCTCAAGGGCAACTAGGGACGGCCAATGACTGACTCAGTGAAACTGCATTGCATGATAAAAAGAAACAATGTAATAGCTGATCAGTCAGTGGCATCTGTGTCACCTTTGCGCCCTCAGAAGTTTTTTTTTCCTTTTTGTTCCCCTTCTACTATGTGTACTATGAAAGGTTATTCACAGCAGCAATTGACCTTGTGCAAAGCTGAACTTTAAATATGGCACCAGTGGCATGAATCCCAGAAGGTTCTGGCAAGTGCAAGATAGCACATGTGTGGTGCCGTAGAGGGGCTTGGTGCCTACATAATGGGATGAGCAGTGTAAAACCATGTTTAAAAAGCTTACTGGAGCGCTCAGAGAAATCCTCCACAAAACTTGCTGAAATTTTCACCTGTCTGATATTTCATAGAATTCAGCTGTGCTTTTGAGCTGTAGCGTATTGTCCACATTTCGGTATCGAAAAGATTTATAAATATAACAGCACAGGAACAAGCTGAATACAGCTTTTCTTTTTTTCTGTTTCAAGCCAGTGTCTAGTTTTATTTTTAAATGATATTTTTAAGGATCCTGCTTTAACAGTGGTTTATGGCAGAAAATTGTAACTACCAACCATACAAGATTTGTTTCATTAGACTGATGTTGATTACTGATGTTGTTCAATTTATTACCTTGTAATCACTTTCCAGGATTCATCACCTTCTAATTAATATGTTTTAAAAAAAAATTGCGAAACACAAGGTTTAGATCAGTCATTCCTTAGTTAGCCATAAAGGAAGTAATTAGCAACATGTATTGATTTATTTAAGCCATACCCTGAATGTTTGAACTAAGCTATTTTACATTACTCTGTAAATATAAAGGATTGGCTATGACCTGTAGCCGTTGTAATTGTAAACAATATTTAACATCGCTTATAAAAATGATCCTATTGTATTTTTTCAAAACTTGTGACTTCAACAATTCCAGAAACTCAATTTCAAAAGAACAACTCTTAAAACTGTTGATATGATGTAAACATTAATATTGGAAAGTTATAACTATGTTGTTTAAAAAAAAATTAGACATTATCCGTTTATTATTTTTTTCTTTCTATTCCTAAGCATACAATCATAGTATCACTATAGTACAGCTACCCTCTGAAGAAAACAATGAATGAGGTGTTGCATTTTAACAATACATTGGTTGCAGAAATACAAAACACAGTTGAAGCCTCCAGAGCGTACCCTCCCACCAAGCCCCACCCACTCCCCAATATGTTTAAATACAGCAATTTCTTTAGTAGTATCCATAACATGGTGATATTATTCAACATAGAATTCTCTGCTTAATCTTGAGATGTCAGGCTTGTAACATTTTTGTTAATAGAGGTAGTGATAATTTCTGCAAGAAAACCTTGAAAAACTAATCCTGTTTTGTTACTCAAGAATTCATTGGTTACCATGTTTGCTTTCTATTCATAAGATAAGATAAATCAGTCAGATGTCAATTTTTAGAAGAACATCCCTTGTTACTTGGAGACTGAAAGGAATGGGCATGATGCATGTTTTTCATTCCTTGCAGGAGTATGGCCTGAAGGCTCGGATGGAACAGATATTAATGCACTTTGCAGATCACATAGCAAAAAGGTGGTGGCTGTTGCTGACGATTTCTGCAAAGTTCACATCTTTCAGTACCCTATTTCTAAACCTAAGGTGAATTATGATTTTATTTCTTCTGTATTCTTACTAAGCTAAAAGTTATGGTGCTCTAGTAAGATCAGACCTTGAATCCAGTAACCAAATTCTGATGAGTAAATCTGAACATCACTGTACTGGTATTTTAACTAAGAACATAATATTGTTTGTGTTTTTGTAAAAGATTATAATCCATTATCCTTAGTGTCGGATGCATTGTGTGGGACCTGAAGGGCAGGAATACAAGTGTGTGCCATTTCAAACCTGCAGATTCTCTGATTCAACATCAATGTTCAACTTGAAAAGTAATTTTGAAGTATTGAACTTCTGACCACAATAGGTGGGAAATAGGGTCAGCGCTGAGACTACGTTGTTTGCAACTTATATTAACAATTTACACTTTTGAATAAAAGCACAACTTCTGCATTTGCTGGTATATCAAGTTGGAAGGGTTAGTTAGCCCAGAAGTGGATTAGAACAAATTACAACAAATTAGTACATTTGCAAAAATAGCAAATAATTAGCAAATTAATTTTAGTGTACATAAGTGTGAGATATTTCATTTTGCTCAGAAAAGTAAGGAAATTGCATTTTACTTGGAAAGTGAGAAGTCAAATGGGCCAGAAAAACGAAGGGACCTTGGACAGAGAAAAGTAGTTAACTTCAACTTTTAATGATTGGAGTTCAAATATACCAGAACAGAAGCACATCAGCATTAGAGTTTATTTCTAGAGGGGTGGATTTGAAAAGTTGAGAAGTTGCACTAAACCTACATTGAACCTTAATTAAATCAACCTTGGAGTGTAATGTATATTTCTGGGGAACATACGGAGGCCCTGGAAGGTGATATTAATAATAATAACAGTTGGCTGAATGGCTAATTTATGATGCAGTGTGAGACCAACAGCACGAGTTCAGTTCCTGTACTGAGTAAAGCTACTATGTGGGCCCCTCCTCCTTAACCTCTCCCCATTCCTGAGGTGTGGTGAGCTTCAGGTTTAACCACCATCAGTCGTCTGTCTAATAAGAGACTAGCCCTATTGCTCTCTGTGGCTATGACGACTTTACTTTCCATTTTGCAGATCATAGCTGATCTAATTGTGGGCTTAACTCCAGTATGCTGCCTGTCTTCCACACCTTTGATTCTCTTGTAGATTTAAAAAAAATCTTTCCAATTCAGCCTTGAATATATTCAAAGACCCCACCTGCAATTTAAAAGATTAACAAATATCTGAGAGAAGAAATCCTTCCTTGGCACCATCTTAACTGAGAGAGCCCATGTTTTAAAACAGTATTTCTACCTCTAGATTCCCCTGAAAGGAGAAACATCCGCTTAGTATCTATCCTGCTGGGAACCATTCTATATTTCAAACACCTCTTATTCTTCTTAACCCTGATGAGTGCAGGTTGAAGCTTTCCTCATGAGGTAACCTTTCATCCCAGGAACGATCATCATGAGCTTTTTCTCACCCATCTCCAATGTGCCGTTAGTAAAAATAAATAAATAAATAAATAAAAACTCTGTGCAGTCCCACCAATTCCCTGAACAGTTGTAGCAATATTTAGATAACCAGGCGT
>NC_063340.1:60885502-60976890 GCF_021869965.1 Rhincodon typus
CAGCTTTCCTGCTCCTCTGATGCTGCTTGGTCTGCTGTGTTCATCCAGCTCTACACCTTGTTATCTCAGATTCTCCAGCATCGGCAGTTCCTACTATCTCTGTAGCAATATTTATTCTGTTTTATTCTCCATCTCTAAAATAAAAACTAATGTTTTATTTCCCTTCCAAATTACATGCTATACCTGATTTATATCTTGTGATTTGTGTCCATGTACTGCCTGATCTCTGTGCTGCAGCATATGCAGTATATTCTCCACTTAAATCAAGCAATTTTTTATTCTTCTGACCAAAGTGGACAACCTCACGTTTTCCCACATTTTACTCTATTATCGATACTTGCTTTCCCACTTATCTTTGTATCATCAGAAAACCTGGCTATAATACATCCAGTTCCTTTATCCTAATCTTTTAATATAGGTTGTAAATATTTGAGGCTCCAGCACTGATTGCTGTGGCATTCTGCTTACAGTTTGCTAATCTGAAAATGATCATTTATTACAACTCTATTTCACTCTCACCCATTTTACATTTTGACTTTGAGCCAAGATCATTTTTCATAACTGTTTTGATCTCATCCTTTACTACTAGAGCCACCCACAGTCTCTCCCATCTACCTGTCAAGAAAGTCTCATACCGCTTGAAAACTCGATTCCCAAATTTGGACATCCAGCAGCCATGTCTCTGTAATTCTTACTATACTATATTTATTTATTTCTATTTATGTTATCAATTGATTCATCTTATCTAAGTGCATGCAGCATTCATAAATAATCTCTTCATACTTTTTTTTACATTTTGTCCCTTCCTGACATATTCTTATAATTCTTCCTATTACTACCCTTCACTATTGCCTCGGTAACTTTCTAAACCTTGCCTCGTATGAGCCCTCTTCCATCCCACACCCATCACTATTTAGTTTGAAGCCTTCTCTAAAGCTCTTACTATGTGATTCACCAAGATGCAAAAAACAGCCTTACAAAGATGCTACCAGAAATTATTTTTTTGCCATTGAAGGGAGGAATCAACAGCTTTGGTCTCTCCAAGAGACTAAAGGCAGCTCAGAGTTGACCCAATAGAGCTATTGAGAAAGATTTTGGAATTGTATAGCATTGTAGGAAATCATTTGGCCCATTATCAAAGTCCACTCTGCCTTGAGATTTTCCTTTTGTAGTTTGTATTTTCAAAAAGGTTTCCTTTTTGAAAGTTATTGTTAAAGGCTGGCTGAATGAAGGAGTGGGGAGGATTTTTAAACTCAAATTATATCAGCCTGTACTTAAGGTCTTTATACTTAGGCAAATGGAATGTATCCCAGTAGGTTTCTATATTATGCAAATGAACTCATGCTTGAGAAACTCATTCACGTTGTGACAGCTTGTCACATTATGTTGGATGCCTATCTGACCTTAAGGCGTTCCTTAGCTCTACATTTTACAGCTATTTTATACTTGAGCAGTGTACCGATTATCACCCTTGATATTCAATGGCATTACTATTATCAAATCATCCATTATCAATATCCTGGGAGTTACCATTGACCAAAAACTGAACTGGAGCAGATATATAAATGCAGTGACTACAAGAGCAAGTCAGAGGCCAGGAATCCTGCAGTGAGTAACTGACTTCCTGACTCCCCAAAACTTGTCCACCATCTACAAGGCACAAGGCACGGGCATGATGAAGTAATCCCCAGTTGCCTGTATAGTGAAGCTCTAACAACACTCAGGAAGCTTGACACCCATTCAGGACAAAGCAGCCCACTTGACTGGCACCATATCCTGAAACATCCACACCCACCACTATCATCGTTTGGTGATAAGTGTGTACAAGATGCATTGCAGAAATTCAACAAAGCTCCTTAGACAACACCTTCCAAATGCATGAACACTACCATCCAGAAGAACAAGGGCCACAGATGCATAGAAGTACCACCACTTGCAAGTTCCCTTCCAAGCCACTCACCATCTTGACATGGAAATATATCGCTGTGCAACACTGAAGGAATAATCAAAACTGTAGAACCACGACCACCGCCAGCTCCCCCAACACAGCACTGTAGGTGTGCCTGTGGTGGTTCAAGAAGGCGTTACACCACCATCCTCTCAATGGCAGTTGGAAATGGGCAACAAAAGCTGTCATAACCAGCAAAACCCACCTGCACCAAATGAATACAAAGTCCTTGACTAGTTGTGCTGTGTTCAAAACAAATCTCAGCAAGAGCCAGCTTTTAGAGCGTGAGTGGTATTTACTGGCAGACTGTGGAACTGAAAATTCCAATACTGTGCACCATGGTATGTTTTTACGCGGTGTAAATGGATACCTTTTCATCCATAAATTGCTGGCTATTTAATTATAAGAACAAGAACAGGAGTAGGTAATATGGCCCCTCGAACCTGTTCTGCAATTCAATACAATGATGACTGATCTTCTGCCTCACTCCAGTTTCCTGTTCGTTCCCCATACTTTTTCATTCTTCGAGAGTATAAAAATGTATGTTGGCTTCTAATATACTCAACAATGGAGTATCTACACCGTCCATAATGTATGAGAAAGCAGAGTTTCCACTTCTGGGGAAGAGCAAAACTTGAGTCACTCAATATAAGTGAATTCCCAAGGAATCAAACATGGAATTCAGAGGAAATGAAGAAATTGAAATACTGCAGTTTGAAAAGAGAACTACCTACTGACAAATCAAAATGGCAGATTCAGTCTCTAAATTTAATCTGAGAAAACTGCGTGTGTTTATAGACTGAATGCTATATGCGAAAATAGCCCCCATTGTTTATACAATTTTTCTTTAAAAATCTAGATGTCTGAAATTGTGATGTTCTGCTTTTTCCACTTCAAACCAAAAAGAAATGATTGTTAATTTTTTAATGAAGACAATTTTAAGAAACCATTTGCAAAATGTATTTCCAACCCTCTGCTATTTCTAACTATTCCTTGGAATTGCTTAGTATATGAAATACTGCTTAGTATAAGAAATAAATCTTTAGGACAAATTCTTCTGTTTAAGGTGGTGCTCTATTTGAGGCCACAAATGAAGATAGCACTTAACTGGGTGAAGTGGTAACGTACCAAAGCTCTGCTGGCTTCAGACCTCTGCCGCAATGGACTGGAAGTCCCATTCTCTACCTTCCTGCACCATTACCCATTGAGACTTTGAATATCCAATTAAAGACTACATTAGGCCCTAAGTCTGCTGCCACATGAATTTAACCAGCTACAGGCCACGCAGTTGCCATGTGGCATTCATAATAGCTATTACCCCAATGGCAGTTTTTCGTGCAAGTTGGCCTGAGATGGACCTGGGTCTCTTGATCAAAGGCAATTGGTGCTTGCTTGAAAGACTGACGATCAGGAAGAGGCATCCTTGCTGGGAACAGCCCTATTCTCACAACTCCAACCCAAGAATCACCATTGTCACCCACTTTATATAATTTTCCTTGGTCCTCTACGATCGTGGGACTTTTGAACTGCTCTTTTACCAGCAGCCATTGCTGAGTGCACGAGCTGATGGACTTTGATCAGCCAGCAGTGCTCTCCATGTGGGACTTCGCCCAGGATTTTGATTTATAGAGTAAGGCCCAATGGTAGTCTCACCACTGCCTGATTGGTGTACAGTTCAATGGGTCTTCCCTATTAAAGGCAACATAGGTCTCTCACCATCTGTCTGGGATCCACACCTCTCAACAGGAGTCCACCCTTAATTTACCATTATACTGACTGATATTAATAGTTACATTACTTTCTCGAAAACCTCAAGTCTCTATGATAGCAGTTAAATTATGGAAAATAAATTATGATTTTCCCAATGTTTATTCCATTATATTTCAATTACAACCCAACTGTGCATTTGTAAATCCGGTTTTAGTCCTTCCATTTATGAAATCTTTCTCTTCTGATATGTTTCCAGGCTCCAAGTCATGTTTACAGTGCACACAGCAGTCATGTGACCAACGTCAGCTTCACCTACAATGATGGTCACTTGATTTCGACAGGCGGAAAAGACACCAGCATCATACAGTGGAGAGTGACAGAGAAAACACCACTTCCTTCAAATGGAAGCAACCTCGAGCAGAATGCTCCATCTTCTCCAACTGATAGTCCAACAGAAAACTCGTCAGTGTCTTAAAACCTCCAAAAAAGATTCTTGGCTTATTTGATAAGGAGTAGTGGCTGGGTTTAGTGAATGGGGCTGCTGGATTTGTTTAATTCTGCTCTAATCTTCCATTGCAAGGATGGAAAAGGCATCACTTGCAAGTGTCAAGTGACTAATGACTGGTTAAAGTTCTTCTTGGGAAGAAATTGCAACAGGTAAAGTAGATTTTAGTGACACAATTAATCAAATAAAGTCAGAAGTTACAGACTGTAAATACTGGAAAAAACACGCATCTGTGGTTGGGATATGCTGAAATGAGTCTGCTTTGTATTATAAAGGATTTTTTCAAGTTGAACTTAAATAATTGCATAACAAACAACGTTAACTTCAGTCAAAATTAACTGTCATTTTATCAGGCCTGTTTGTGGCCATGAATTGTGAATGAGATTTGACTCCTAGTCATCTGGTAAACCACAACTGCCATGATCATGGCACTGCCTTCTTGAATATTAAATATGCAATGTCTTTACATCACTAGTGTCTGGTGATCAAATAGACATTTTTGTGATCTCTGATTTGAAGTAGGCTTGCTTACTTTTGTCAGATGAATTGAAACTATACCTCGTAAAGTGATCTCAAGTCTACACACATCTTCTGGTTGTATTTTTTTTTAATTTAAAAAAATTTCCTCTAGTGAATGGGTATTAGGAGCAGTTACATCATCCAAAATAAAATCAATCATTTGAAATAATTGTAGGATTTGGTAAAATACTGCCTGTTTTCTGTTGTTCTTTCCTAATCTGGCAAAGTTCAAATTGATACCACATTTGTATTTTATACTGTACCATGGTGGACTACACATCTTAACAGTTGCTATGTATTAAATCTGATAGTGGTCAGCCAAGGTACAACGTGATACTTAAAGAACACTATCAGGATATCAAAGTATAGATTGGTTTTGGGTTTTTTTCTGGGGAGGGTTTCCTTTTTTTTACACCTGGGAAATTGTTTAAACTGTAGATTCACTTTTAATTTGCTATACAAGAGGGGGAAAACACTCACTGACAATATGCAAGGGGACGTGTCCAAATGAACTTATTTATACTTTGATTTGCATTGATTAAGTTACATCTTTTATTTGATATGTTGATCCAATGCTTTAGGATTAATAAGAAGTTATGGTTAGTAAATTCTAGATATTGTTAAGTGTGCTTAAGTCTTAAGTGTGAAATCAAGTGTTTACCAGATTGTGCCATTCCAAAGTGGATCAGAACTATCATTCCCTTTGAATCTGTACTCAGGATTATCTAATTACCAGGCATCCAGCAATTGCTGATCTAGAGAAAGTGCCTAGGCAAGCTCTAAAAACATGTAGAGTGAGCTCCTTTAGAATACAATAGGTGCTATCTAGGGATGCTATTGACATACAAGAGCCTAAACAGCTACCAACTAACAGTATAACAACCAGTGAATCGATGTATCAGTCTGCAATAACTTATGGAATTTAAAGTGGGAAATATTTTGCTGTATTAAAAAATCACAATGATTGTAAGGGAAATATGACTGACCAAGGGTTTTCCAATGTGTTTATGTTCGAACTGTGTTTCCATGCATTCCTGACAAATGCCATAAAAATTGATGGGAAGAAACAAATAAAAAATTATCAGAGTGAAAATTAGCTGTTGGTGACTTTTTAATGTTCTATAGTCTAATCATACTCTTCATTTTTTATTGAATTGTTCTTCAGGTTTGACACGCTGGTTGAGCTATACTTGTTGGCCTGATAAGCTAGTGATTAGTTTTCTGTCTAACCACTGCAGCCCATGTAGTAATAGTTGGAAATTTCAAAATGTTGAGTTGACATTGACGAAGAAATGCTGATACATGTCCATGTCAGGATAACATATGATTTTGGGTGAACTCTGAGGCAATGGTATTGCTGCTGTAATAAATATCAAAGAGGCAGAAAGTCCTATTGGTGTAATGATGGTGGGTTACTGCAGTGCACACTGTCAATCGTCTATGCTGCAGGCATGTTGGTGATGGAAGAGGTTGATATTCAGACTAATCACAATTTCATGAGCTTTGTGGATGATGCAGAGTTGCACCTTGTGGTATATCCACTCGGATCAATAAGTATTTTATCACAGTTCTGAACTGTAGATGATCAAGACATTGAGAAATCAGAAGTGAATTCACTGCAGCACGTCAGATTCTGACCTTATAACCATTCTGTTGATACGGGTTGTATAGCTAAGAATTGGTTGAGCATGAATTATGTTCTGGAGAATATATAATAGAATCACCAAATTAGTGCTTTTGGCTGAAGATGCTTGCATTATGTTCTTTCTCAACCTTTGAGGTGCTTCACCATAGCTGAAGAGGATGGTGTTCATTGACCATTCAACAATTGTTATAGATTCTCCAAGTTGACTGAAAGGAACAAATTTTCTCTGAGTCATTGGGAGGACAATGTTGCTCTGTCTATAACCTGCTCTTACCCTTGTGCAGTAGTTTCACCAAATTTGTACCTTATTCTTAAAACATTATCTGCTACTACACTTGGCATGTGATTCTAAAATATCCAATGAACCAAGGATATGCTGAGCCATGAGGCTTTAGATTTTTGCTGCACTATACAATGGAAGTGCGTCCTTATGTTCAGTTGTAGTATACTTTATGAAAATATGAGCCTTAGATGTTTGGAGAAGTTGAAATATTTGAGAATGATGATTCCAAAAACTCGTAGTACTTTCTAATTTTCTAAACGTAACCAACTGAGAAAGGAAAACGTGTTTGCACAAGATAGTTTACAAAATAGGAAACTGGCAACAGACTCTGTTTTAGGACTGTTTATATTAATCTCAAACTGGGTGAAGTGTTCATTAAAGAAAACTTTAAAAGTCATTTATAGATAAGGTTTAGAGATGTAATTGGTGTGTGATGAAGGTTCATGCTACATTATTATTATTTGGAAATTTGGATTCTAAAGTGAATGTAACTATGTACAGTTTTAAGTTTGCTTTGTATTTCTATATTGTGTGGGTTAAAAGGGTTTCATTTTTGAGTTCTGAGAATTGTGCAGGTGCCTGAAAATATATTTGGATGCATTTGAATGAGGCCTTTTTAAAAAAAAATACATTGAGGTGAATAGTTCAGTGCTTTAGGAAAATAAGGGTAGAAGAGAGGGAAAATACTTGCCTAGCATCAAGGTATCGATGATGTAGGGAAGCAAAGACAAAAATAGCTCCCCTTTAGAAAGAGAGAACCAGCCAGAAGGTCAGTAAGTGAAGTGCTGGCGTGGAAGGTAGTATTGCCTGATCAGATGTGACAAATAGAAGCAAATGGAAGGATGAAGTATAACATCTTACTCTAAGGATGCCTTTTCTAATGTTTTAATCATAGTGTATTGTTTGCAGTATAAATTGCACTTTCGATAAAATTTATCATCAAATGTTTAATGCTTGCATCTTGTAACTTGCGTTATTCTTAGTGAAAAGTCACAGACAGGGAGTGTGTTGCAGTGATTCTTTCTGTGCTCTTTAACTTGTCAAAGGAGATGGAAGGCAGCAGCCTCTAAATGCACTTCAACTGCTTTTTAAGATCCTTTGAGAGGAACCTAGTTGCCTCTTGTTTTTTATCATATTGGCATAGTTGAGATTAGCAATTTGCCATTTAGAGCATTGGGAGTAGAAACTCAATTTCCATTAGTCTGGAGCACGTATGGGGCTTGTAATGCACGGAGTGTTGTGTCCAATTATAGATGCGGCTGCACTGTCTGATCAGATAATTCGACACAGAATGGAAGCAGGCATTTCTGATGATATATTCAAGGTATTTTTTTTTTAAATTTTGTATTGTTTGCAACATTTAATTGTGTAAACTCGTATGCAAATGTTAAATGTTTGAAATACAGTTTACAGAAACAAACTTCAGATTTCCTTTTAGAATTGTTTCAAAGCATGATTTTGCTAATGTTCACACATACAAGAGTGTGTACAAGTTCCTATTAGAAACTGAGTTGAATTAATAGTTGCAACTCCAAATCATTTTAAAACATATTTCTCTAAATTTATATCATTCTATAAATAGTTCATGTTTGTTTTACTTATTTATTTGTCTCTGAACACCAAGAATAATTGTTGAACTTGGTTCAGATATCTTGGGGACAATGATTCATCTCATTCGCACTAAAAATAGAAACAATCAGCCTGGTGTTTGTTTGATTTTGTGTTCAAGGTCCACCTAACAGTGTTTTCAGACAAGTATCAAAACGTGAAGCCAGCTCCCTACCCTACCATCTATTTCAGATTATCCACTGACTAATTTCATGTTTCTAAATGTTCCAAAGCATTTCACAGGCACAAATTGCATTTCCAGTGCAGTTATTGTTCTACCCATTTAGATATTTTTAATCTGTTCAGACATTAATTCTGGTTTCAATACTTGAGCCACAATATGACAGTAATGCTGTCTGCCCAGCCAATGAATTAGTCAAGTAAAAATCACGTACGATAAAGTGAAACTATGGTTGCTTCTTTCCTTCCCCAGCCCAAATGTGCTGAGGCTAACTGTATCTCCAGTTGAGGTCAGCAAATCCAACATTGACCAGAATTAAACACACAGTTTGTTTATATGACTCGATTACGCACATTGACTGAATTTACTTATCTCTTCCAATGTGCATTATAGATCAGTAAACTAACCTACTGGAAAAAAAAGTAATCAGAAGTCCAATATCCACTCTAGCAATTAACTAAAAGTTATTTTTAAGAGTTTGTACCTGTCTAGTTCAGTTGGTAAAGGTGAGACCCTTCACTTCATTGTGAGTTTGAGTGCTGTGGTAGGTGCCATAGATTTCAAACTTGCTTTTACAGCTCTTGCAGTGTAGTGGTAATGTCCCTATCTCTGTGTAAGGCAGTGATTCAAGTCCCACTTGCTTCAAAGGTGTGCCATAACACATCTGAGAAAGTTGATTGAAAATATTTATTCTAAGAACTGAGTACCTTGTGTCATGCTAGTGTCCTTATCTCTGGTAGAAAGTCCAGATTCAAATTCCAATGATTCAAGAGGTATGTCAAAGCATGTCTAAACACACTGATTAAAAATAACTATTCCAAGAACTGAAATCTTTGCCAAATGTTTCTGAATTTGATTACATTGTTTCTGTACATCAGCCATTGGTGCGCACTGATCAATGCAGGAAGAGAGTAGCAGAGTTGCATTTTTGATGAAGCCAGTTTTACCACCTAAAGGGATGTGAATCATAGAATCTCTACGGTGTGGAAACACACCCTTCAGTCCAACAAGTCCACATTGACTCTCAGGGCATCCCACCCAGACCCATCCAGGACATTATCAGTTACAGCTGATTTCAGAGTTCATGCTCATCTTTGATGCTATTGAAATTCACAAGTCTCCAACAATTTCTTGGAAGACTGAAAGATGAATTGTCACGGTTACCTCATTTGTCAAAAAATGTTTTCAACTTATGAACTTAGCAGGTGAAACAACTTTCAAGTGTACAGGGACAAAGAATTTGCCCATATTCTTAGATTTTGATTGCTGTATAATTTAACATCCCAAATCTTATCACAGTCAATTGTCAATTATAATCTTCAATATTTGCAAATAAAGCTTATCACCTATACATTAAAATTGGTGTAACAGCTGCTGAAAATACAGTAATGCATGACAAAAGACCATTTGATGCCACCGAGTTACTGGTAAATTGTCAGGTCATTGCTTTGTAATAATTTGGTTAAGCTCCAGTTTGTGTGAATGCCATTAATTCAGAGTGTGCTCATTGTGAAGGGAATAGAATGCCCGTGGTGTATTTGAAGTGTTGTAGCAGCTTGAAGAGTATGGCATCTGAAAATTTGTTTTGGCAATAGGAGCACTTGTGATTACTGTTCAAGCATCTCTGAAGTCAGTTTCAGGGGTCAAAGCCCTTGACTTTGCAGACTCCTACTACAAAATGCGACTCCAGGAAGTCAATATGAGGAGGAACTAGTAAAAAGTGAACCCCAAGGAAAGACCCAATAAGTCAGTGAAAAGGAATGGTAAGAAAGTGAGCAATTCCTTCAAGTACAGCCTCTCAATGCTGAATAAAGATTTAAAATCGTATCAGATCCAATCAACATATGGGGCTTCAGTCACATTCCGAAAATGTACTGTATTAAGTATGTTAACTTCTTGCAATAGCCTTGACCTATAAAAGTATTTCAATTGCAGGTCAGAGGCAAGGAATCCTGCAGTGAGTAACTCACCGCCCGACTCCCCGAAGCCTGTCCACCATCTTCAAGGCACAAGTCAAGAAATGTAATAGAACATTGTATACATGACTGCAGCTCCAATAACACTCGGGAATCTTCACACCCATTCAGGACTAAGCAGCCCATTTGAATGGGTATTCATTCCCTCCACCACTGGTGCTTTGTAGCAGTGGTGTGTATCATCAACCACATGCAATACACTAACTCACCATGGCTCTTTAGACAGTAACTTCCAAACCCATGACTAATACCGTTTTGGGAGGACAAGGGTGGCAGATACATTGAAACGCTGCCCATCTGCAAGTTCCTCCTGAGCTGCTTACAGCTGACTGGAAAATATATTAAGGTTCCCTTTTACCCTGAGTCATGGAAATCCTGGAACTCCCTAACTGCATTATATGGAGTGCACGATTCACGAAGGCTGTTCACTGATAGCTTTTCAAGGAAAAATAGGGACTGGTGACAAACCCAGCCAAGAGCATTTACATCCTGTGAATTAATAATTTAAAAACTAGTTTTCTTTTGGTAAATTGCTGCACATTTGCTAGATGTTATTTTTCCTCTATTGGTGTCCTCTGAGACCCTTAAATTAATGTGCTAACTCACCTCACTATTCCCTAACATGTTGTAACTAAATTCATATCAAAACCTTGTGAGGTGTCTTCCTTTCTGATACCTGGTAAACCTTTGTTCTCAATAACTTGTAAGACCCCATTATGCTTGGAGAGAGTTGCATTTCTGCTGCTGTGGCCTCTTTTGCCCACATGATACGCTCCATCTTTTCAACACCACGGCCCCCCCACCAAAGAAAACAATTAAGATCTTCACAAAACAGCGAAAAAGAAACCTTTTTTTATTCCATCCACATTGTGTGTGTGTGTGCAGTAGTCATATTTTGTTATGGATAATCACTCTGTTTCTCTACACTTTAGAAGCCAAGTTCTTAAATAATAGCATATTATGAACCTTCATAACTAGTGATTTTAAGACTGGAGGTCACTGATATAAACATAAATTAACTTTTCTAATGTCTTCTACAGAGCCAGAGGATTATATGACATTGCCTGAATTCAAATGAAGAATTATCATATTATGCATAATTCAAGATAGTGTGAGACTTAGAGGTGATTGTTTTCTGACTGTTGCTGCTCTGATCTGTACATTATGCTAGAAGTCACAGGAGAAAGCCTTAAAATCTGAAATTTTTGAAGCTGACAAGATAGAAACATGTTAAAGAAGTGTGTAGAAGGCTTGGCTTTATAAATAGAGGCAAAGAGTACAATGACAAGGAAGATATGACCTTCATAAATCACTAGTTAGGCCTCAACCGAGAAACTGTGTCCAATTTTAGCACCAGACTTCAGGAAGGAGATCGAGGCCATTGTGAGGATTCAGAGGAGATTTACTTGAATATGTGCAGGGAGGTGGTAGTTCGGAAATGAGGGGAGACTACAGCAGCTAGCATTATTTTTCCTTGCCCATTGTGTCTCCTCTGGCAGGCAGATCAGTAACCAGATGGCACAGATTTAGGGAATTGGCAAAAGAATCAGAAGGGAAATTAAGAGAATACTTTGTATTCCACAGTTCACTATGTCAAGTGTGTGAAAGGGTGTGGAAGCAGATTCAACAGAACTTCCAACTAGGAAGATGATATGTGCATGAAAATGAAATGTTTGCAAGGCTTTACCGAATGAGCGGGAGACTGGGATTAACAAAACAACTATTTCAAGATTCGCTGTAACCATAACAGACCAAATGCTTCCTTTAGTGCAATTAGAATCTAAGAAAACGCTTTGCTACCTCATTGTTAGATAGCAGTATCTGCTGGGACAGAATGCAGCCGTCATTTCAAAGTCTTGCTAAGATCTAACATCTCCACATTAATTAGAGACTATTGAAAAGCCAAGGGCTTGTTGCCCAGAAATACGAGAGTCCTCCAGTTGATAGATGCTCATTGAAAAGTAATTTTAAAAACCTTTGAGCTCGGAACTGAATACATGCCTCCACTGTCTACTCCAGCTTTCTTTGTAAGGCCAACTTCATTGTGATAATTCAAGCAATTACATTCATTCTTGGAACTGGATGCCATTCAATATGGTCTTAAATAACTGATTTCTGCATTGTGAAATTCACCAAATTTTCATGTTAAAATGAATTCTATGGAATAATCAAAATGCTTAATTGGAGAGGATAATCTATGCAGCCCTTTCTGACAGCTGGCACTTTTAATTCATGGATGGCTTCACAGATGGAATTAAATGTTGCAAAACTCTTTGTCTTTACCTCCACCTGTCTTATTTCTAACTATAGGTATATTAAATGTTCCCAGTACAAACCAGATTAGAAATGTGCCCATTAGTAGCTTGATTCAAACCTGCTTGGTTTCCTAATTTTGTGATTGAAGTTTTGAGCAAATTGGTATTGCTTTAAACTAGCAAGGCAAAGAATTCAGTTGTGTGCTTCTATTTTGTGAGACAGCTAGCCCAAGACAACGCCTATGTTATTACAGTTGAAAATTGTTTTCACACTGTTCTGGTTTTGAGTTATCTGTGAAATGCTTTGGGCTGTGAATGTTGTTTGCACGCCTAACCCCCTACAGCATCTGGAAAACAAGCAGCAATAAATTGAAATTCTACATTTTTGGGCATGTTGCATATGCATTCCTGTGGATTGCAAATATTGCTCATCTGTGGAAATGATTATGCAAAACAAGAGAGGGGGCAAGTTGTCCTCATCCTAAGGCCATAATTTGGAATAAAGAAGAAAGCCCTGTATGAGCTTCACGTTGACCTTTGCTAACTGTTGTTACAATATGAAAGAGTTGTCTAAGTAACAGCACGGATGAAATTATAAACACAATTATGCATTTAAATGACCCAATTAAAGTCTTGCAGAAAACATCAGTCTCAAACTCATTCAGCAAAAACTTTTATGGGCCAGAATGATATATTTTGCATCTTTTATGCATTACTGGGCAGCAGGATGACTTTCATGCTAGGCAGTAAGGAGTTGCCAATAAGTGGGGTTAATAGCTTGTTAAATGCCCTATTACCAGCCCAACTCAGCTCATTAATATTCAGTTTCCAAACTTAGCAAACATACCAAACGAGCTAGGTGTCAAGAATTCTCAAAATGGAAGTCAGCAACCTAGTAGCTGGTCACCACTTGCTCCAAAGTACTTCCATGTTGGACACAGGGCACTAACATCTCGGTATTCTTCATGGACATCCGGCAAATACACCCCACATCCATGGACATTGACATCTGATATGTGTCAATTTCTAAGAGGTGCATACTTAATCCATTTATAGCATGTATCTACACTTCAATGCTACAACTTGAGCTTCACCAGCAGGTACCATTGTAATACTGCAGCAAGAACACAGCATGCTCAGGGACACACCCCCAGCTCACAGACTGAACAAGGCTGCATCTCCAAGCTCCGTGCTTGCTGTCATAGTCGTTTACTCTGTCGTAGTCACTCTGAACTTACCTGGATGCCCACAGCATCCCTGCCTTGCACTGTCTTTTTGTACTTTGCCCCTCAGGCAGAGATTCAGGACTTTTATTTTTTCTGTCTTGCCTTGCCATTTAGCACAGACAAAAAGCTTGTCATGATTAGAAGCAGTCCTCCTTCAATTTGAGAGAGAGCCTTTGCTTGATGGGTCCTGGCACAGTAACTCAAGGGCTGCCTCTAACACCAATCTACTGACTTGGTAACGGTTAGTCAAAGGCTTGGGGCAGTCCAAGACATTATGTTCCTCACATAACAGGTGAGGAAAGGTATATCATGCAGCCCAGTGCCCAACTTGACTTTTTCTGCCCTATTGTGAGATGTTTTCTTCCTGGAGTGAAGTAGGGGCAGACATCCGGGGATATGAAAGTAAGTGGCACAGCTGTTTGCAAGTGCAGAGTTATCCCAAGTGAGTGAATAGCAGCTCAGAGGGCGTGCGGGGTTTGTGGTTTTGGGAGTAAGAATGGAAGGTAGCAAGTGAGGGAAGACATTGCAATCAATAGCTAAACTGTTAGAGCATGGGAAGTGGGTACAGTAGCAGACAGCAAATGAGTGCAAGGTGTTGGAGAGAAGAAGGTGCTTACTCTGGTGCATTGGAGAAGATCATTGACCTTCTTTCTACATGCTGGGCACCCCTCCAGATGGTTGAGACCACACTGACCAGGTTGGCAATGGTCTGGGGTGGTGAAATCCTCTACTGGTCCTGGGATAATAATGATGTCCTGCCCCCACACTACACTATCCAGCAGGACATTTTAGGCACCTGCCAATAAAGTGGGTGTGACTAATTTCACTCATCTGCTGCGCCTGTGGTAAATGTCAAGAACAATGCGAATCAGCTCTAGAACTAACAGTGCTTGCCATAGCTGGCATTTAGCCAAAAAAAAAATCAGCCTATTGGTTTGAAACTGGGAATAAAGTCATGAATCAACCTAAAGGATGGCAGAGCTTACAGTTTATTTTGAATAAATATTACTGCAGGTGGTATTGCTTTGGAGATGGTAAATTATAAGAATGGACTAATACTGATTGCAAGATAGCATTAATTTTCCTTTAGGGTCTCTGACCAAGAAGAGTTAAACGTCGCTGACTGGAGCTTGTACCATTGCAATCTTCTTATGATATTCCAATGAAGCTCCTCTGGAAACAGCTTTCAGTGGCTGACTGCAAATGCCAGCGAGATATATAGTGGCAGAGTGCTGATATTTGAGATCTCTACTTGTGGCCAGTTGCATTCAGTTTGTGCCCATTTATCTGGAGTAACCTGCAAAAAGTTCAATTTACAAGCTTTTACCTTTTATCTCGAGCTCTACCTAACACTTGGGTACCCTGCATTACTTTTTATCCAGGAATTCTATTGGAGAACATAAAATCCTTGATTAATATTGTCCTGAAGAAGAGCTTGAGAACTGAAGAGAACATCAGCAAACACTGGGAAAATAATTACAAATCACATGGATCAGTATGCAGTAAAACCTAGTTAGGAGTAAAGACGCAAGTATTTTAGTTTGCTGAAGGATCCTGTAAGTTAACACCAGCTCATTGAGATCTGTTATCATAAAATAAAATTCAGGCAAGTATTCAGTCTAATATTCTGTTATTATGTCATTGTTACCATTTAATAATTCATGTGACTGATGTGAACACACATTTACATAATTAGATCTCATTTTTTTTTAACATTGAAATCAAAAGGCACTGCTATTGGCAGTTGTATGCTCTTCCATTACACTGTATTGGATCTGTCTAGTCTGCAGTCAATTAAGAATCACTCAATTGATCAGAATTTCCCCTGTTACTCCAAAAACTGTAGTTGCTGTAATTATCATTCATATATTCAGTACATGACTGGTTAGGATGCAAGCTTCAACTGCTTTGCATTGGGATCATATCTAAATCACTTCATTCTGCTAGGAAGGAATTCATCTGGTTCACTAATGTCCTTAGGTAAGGAAACTGCCATCCTTACCTGGTCTGGCCTACATGTGACTCCAGACCCACAGCAATGTCATTCACTCTGAACTGCCCTCTGGACAGTTCGCAACGGGAAATAAATGTTGTCTAGCCAGTGGCGCCCTCATCCCGTTAATGAATGAAAAAAATTTGGAATACTACATAGAAATTCATAAAGTAGAATAGAAATGAGTAATTTGGCCCAGCGGATCCATGCTGACACACAAACGGAGGTTGCTAGAAAAGTTCAGCAGCTCTGGCAGCATCTGTGAAGAGAAATCACAGATTTGGGTCCAGTAAACCTTCCTCAGACCTGAAACCAGTCACTGGATCTGAAGTGTTGACTCTGATTTCACAGATGGTGCTGGTCTTGCTGAGCTTTTCCAGCAATCTCTATTTTCTGATTTACAGCATCTGCAGTTCTTTCGGTTTTTATTGGGTCCATGCTAATGTTTGTACTCCCTATGAGCCCCTTCCCCCTTGTTTTAAGTAATCCCATCAACATATCCTTCAGTTCCTTTCGCCTTTATGTACTAATCCAGCTTCCTCTCTTCCTCTAAATGTTCTTCGTTCTTCTACAAACTTCTTCTACTCCATTCCTTATTGTGTTGACAATTAGCATATTATAACTGAGCCCTAACCTTTGTTGTGTTAAACCCCTTCATGATATTAAAGGCCTCTATCCTTTGGGGGGAAAAAGGCCTACGTTATTCAGTCCCTTCCATGCAAATGCAGAGGTGTCCCACGTGTGTAAGTAGCAGCCATGCAGGCTTAATGCTGTTGGGAGTTGGAATGAACACACGTCTCAGCTCTGGGGTCACGGTTAGTTGTTTTTGCACTTTCTCCTGTGTCTCTGTATCCGTTTGTAATATGGAAGAGCAGAACTTTACACAGCACTGAAATTAAGGTCTAATAAAGGTTTACTATGTCTTGAATATAACTTCTCACTGTGGAGCTCTATTCCTCCAGAGAAATCCTAATAATTTGCAAATATATTGCATGTGAATTTTACAGTTATAGTCAGGACTTTGACATCAGTGAAAAGGGCATCCTAAGCCCAGTTGACCCACCAGTGAGACTAACTCAGCAATAGCCTCCAGGCCTGCAGTCTCACTCAGGATTGCACAAGTGCATCTCATGTTACCAGCTCAAACAGAGGGTCTTCAGCTCTGAAGCCTTCACAGCACTGCCCAAAGAGGTGATCGTAGCTGACCTACACAGAAGGCCTTGTAATCTTAGCCAAGCAAGTTTTGAACAAGAAATTCCAGAGGTCAAGACTCCGGAGAAACTCCTCCAGGGACACTGTGTAGCATGAGGACCCCTTCCAAAACCATGGATTCCTCATTGGAAATACATCTCAGCTTCTTCATGAAGGGGAGACCAATAGGTCCCCAAGGGGTGGGGAGCAGGTTTGCTGTGCTGTTAGCAAAATGCTAGTTCCTGCAGAAAATGAACCCTAATTAAACCTTGAATTATTCAAATCAGTCCACATTGTGGCTCATTGCTAGGCTGTCACCAACTCTGTAATTCCCTACTATTTTAGCAGTGCCACCTTCACTTCTGTACCTGTCACTTCAGGCTATTGACTGTAAAGTGAATGGTGATGTCCTGAAGATCACGAAAGACATTTTGTAAGTATTTTTTTTTCTCTCTCCCTATATCTTTATGTACAATATATCTCATTTCTTACAGTAACCAACATATAAAGTGACTGCTTGGATCCTGTGCCTGATTATGTGAAAATTTAAGCTGAAAATTGACTGAAATCTCAATTTTCACAGCTGCAATTAATTTTATTTTCATACCTCAAATATCTGTAATCTCTCCAGGAAAAATGTTTTTTTGGCTTGAGAGACGGTGGACTCCAAATTGCCAACAAATACACCAAATAATTATCAAAAAAACTATGTTTTCTTCATGACAGACAGAACTAGAAAGTAAATTTGAAGCTTGCAATGAAAGTACTTGAATTTAGAGTTTAACTCCAGCTTAAATTATGATAGGCCCATGTCCAGCTGTACTTTCAATCCAGCTTCCTTGGCTTCAGGCCTGAATTCCAGGCTGGTTTTCAGATCAGTGTATTTGAGGGCCTTGTCAGTTTTAGCTAATTCTTCTAGCTTAGCATTTGTGTATTAAAAGTTCCAGTGTATTTTTTAAAAGAGAGAAGTAGTAGTGCCAATGGCCTGTCCAAAATTCCTCCTTCAACCATTTTGCCATAACCGACTGGTCATTTACCTCATTGCTATTTCCGGACTGCGCAAGTACCTGGATTTCACTCCATAGCATAGACATTTATTGCGCCTCAAGAACGGTAGTGTTTTTTCAGAGGTGCGATAAGGTTAATCTCTTTCTCTCCCTCTGTTAGCCCAGTTTATTTCAGAATCGGGTATAAACAGTTAGAATTCTGATTTGGATGTTTGAATAAAGAAGAAATAAGTTTTAGCTGCTATTTTGAATTTCTTTCAGAAGACGAGTACAAGCAAGAATTTTCCAGAGATGGTAAATCACGACCATAAACAGTGAAATGGGAGGAGCAGTTCGGATCAGTCTACATGCAGGTGAACTATAACTATTGTGCTTGAGTTCCAAAAATCACTGCATCTGTGTTCTCTAGCAATGTCTGATCCAGTAAAGCTTCCCGTTTGTTAACGCACACTTTGAGTGCAAACCGCTTACCGTCTCCACTTCCCATTTTGTGGATACCACACTCTTTAGAAGGGCAGGCAGGCGGATGTTTCCCACATGTTATTTACATTAATAAGTCCATGTGAGGAACTGCTGAGGAAGTCAACATCCAAGCACCCTGTGGTACAGAAAACTAGAGCTCCAGTCCCATTGTTGAACATTCTTCTGGGCAGCAGCATTTCATTTAGGAATGTGAAATAGAATATTTTTCTACAATTTGAATCAAATGCTAGTGTCAAAGAGGCAGAACAAAGCTCCTTCTACTCTCTTCTGACCTATAGTTTGGATCTGATTTTTGAAATGCCCTCTCCTTCTGAACTATGGCGACATTTTCATTTTTACTGTTTGTTTCTTTCAATTAATCAATTATTGTTTGATCTGGAGTATGTCCTTCCAATGGAATTGTGCTTTGCTAAGAACTAGGTTGAACCTGTTGAAACTTTAACAGCAAGGAATCAGAAGTTATGATCCCGTTAATCTGAGATAGATAGCCTGTTGAGGCCCCATGAAATGAAAGAACAACAATCTAATTGTACCCAGTCTATTAAACGTTTGGAAATCCAGAGGAAATAAGCCTTGTCTTGTCTTCTGACGGTCATAATACTCCCCTGTCCTTCAGATCTCCCAGCTCATTATACAAGGGTAAGGGACAGGAGCAGAAAATAGCTATGTCTTATTTTAATGGTTTTAATTGTCTAACAGAAGAAAGGAGAAATGAAAACACACATTTTATATGGTGCCTGACCGCAGTACATCACAATGAAGCATTGTTGAATTGTGGGGCAGAATCTGGCTTTTTTTTTGATCAGGTGTGAGTTAATTTGAACTATTTTGGAGAATTTTAGGGACAAGGCTGATTGCGTTTTCTTGTCGTACCCTAACCAAATTCATCTCATTAACTACCTACCAAGGCCCAATGATATTGTTCACATCTGATTTCAGCTATACCATTCTGGAACAACTTGCCCCTGTGGGGATGACATGGAAAACACACCTATCCCTTGTATCATCAACATCTTTAAAAGGCTGTCATGAACTCAGACAAGCACTCAGTCTACAGCTGCCCTGTATCATTCCTCACATGTCCTGGGCGTGGCAGACAGTGTCCCCTGTGCAGGCAGGGACGTGGAGGTTCTGTGGCTGGTGTGGTTCAGAGGCAGGAAAGCCTGATCTGAGCTTACTGCCCAGGCTGGAACAGTCTAAACTGTCTTGAGGAATATCCAGCACTGTAGGAAGAAGTTCAATGACCTTCTGCATTCAGCCAGAATAACTGCCACCATCTTCCTTCTAATACCGCATACTCACTCTATCTCTGCTACTGTATCCACTTCCCACCACGGTTCTTGCTCTACCATGATCTCTTTTACCTGCAACATCTTACCTCACTTGCAGTCATACAGGCCGCCCATCACCACTGCTAACAATGCACACCCTCTTTGCTGCCTACTCGCTCCCTTGGGACACTTGCCCACCTGGACAGAAAGTAAAAGCTGGGCCACCCACTTTCATCTCCTGTAATAGCTGCCTCTGTCTCATTCCTGGAGGAAGACAGCACACAACAGAGCAGAAAGAGTCAAGACGGGGGCGGACAGAGAGCCTGACATTCCACTACACGCTCCTTATATGGACAGCATGCTGACTCTGACCACCTCAAGCCACTAAATGAGTGCCTGAGCCCCAGGACTGGTATCAGAGGCTGCCCTTGACTTACAGAGCCTGGAGTTCTGACTTAAACTGAAGCCTTCTGATAACTATGACAAGCTTGTTGCCTTTGTGTCAGTGCTGTATAGCACACTAAGACAGAAACAATATGAATCTGTTCTTTGGTTGAGGAGTCAAAGCACATAAAGGCGAAGTAGTGCAATGCAAGGCATCCATGCTGGCTCAGTAAGTGGGCACCAAGACAGCAAATGAAGAGACCACACATACAGCCTGCTCCAGTCAATGAGTAGGTGTGTCGCTGAGTGCACAATGCCCCTGCAGTGTTACAGACAGTTACCGATGCAAATGCAACCTGTATCGAATTGGAGATGTGCCATGAGGGTTCTTAGAGGTTGGCACATATCAGATGCCAATGTTTGTGGACATGTGGTATGTAAGGCTGGTGTCCATAGAGATAAAGTCTGACATGTTAGTGTCCAAACATGGGGGCAAGCAGTGAGCTGAAGTAATCGGGTACCCATTCTGACTTCCATGTTGAGGTCTCTCAACGTCTGGCTTGTTTGGTGTGTTTGATAACCTGGGAAACTGAATATTAGTGAGACAAGTTGGGCAGTTAATAAGGAATTTACCAAGCAATAATTACCCTTGATAGGTAACACACCGCTGCCTAACAACAAATTTACCACTCTGCCGTTGTTAAAAACATAAAGGATGGTGTGAGATGCTCCCAATATCAAGATAGGCCTCATGAATTTCTCATCCAATTCTGCCACCAATCTCCTAATAGCCACATGGCCCAGATCCCCATTGGATCTGGGGCTCATGGTCATTGTTGTGATGATAGAAGCTCAGTCGCCAATTTATGCACAACAAGCTTCAGCATTGTGATAACTGCAGACAGTCTGACTTTGTATTGTCAATTGTGGGATAAAGATTGGTTGGGACAGAGGACCCCTCTCCTCTTCAAAGTAACGCAATAAGAATGCAGACAGGAGCTTTGGTTTAACATCTGAAACAGAAGACAGTAGCATCTCCATCTGTATTGGTCAATCTTGACGTATTTTTGATGCTCAAGTCCTAGAGGGTTGACTTGAATCCACGATATTTCTTAGGGAATTGTGTTACAAATTAAGCATCTGCTGATCCAGTTAACTTGGAGTGGCTAGCCCTTTGCAGTTCACAGTAGTGTCATGACATGATACAACAGTATCTTGGAGCCTCAATGTCCTGCTCACACTGTAATGGGATGTAGATTTGTGCTGCTTATGTGGAGTTACCAATAAAAATGAGCTGGAAATTGGACATTAAAAAATATTAGTGGAGATACTCAGCAACCTGTCAAAGTTGTAATGAAGGTCTGCACTCAAAATGTATACCCATCTCAAATGCAGACTGTCCAAGGTATATTTCAAGCACTTATTGTTTTCACTGCTAAGTGAATCTCAGCCATCCACCCTAGGCTATTTCATCACATCTAACAAGTTAAAGAGAAGATTGGCAGAGGCTTTAGATCAAGTTACGTGTGTGCTTCCCACAAAGACACAGGAAGTAACTGGCTGTTTTTCACAAAAGTACCCATTTTAACAAACAGGAGACTTTGCTGGAACAGACATTGCCGGAGCTGAATGGTCTGATTTTTGCACACTATAGCTGAAGGCTGGAAGTTATAATATGAGCTGAGAAATTCACAGAGCCTTGTCCTGATTGATTAATTTTTCAGCCAAGGCACCTTGATTTACATCCAAGTCAGCGCTGACTCTGCAGTGCAAACCTATTCAGCAGGGTGTGTTGGAAAACAACCGTGTTTACCAACATGCAATATGCAGAAATGTCAGCCACCATCTTCAAAGTAATATACACAACTGCAAAAAAAACTGTCAATCAAACATAAATCAGTCTGTTAGGAAAACCAGATGATATATTAACTGAGTACGCAATGGTGCATGGCCTCGTCATAACCTAAACTGCAGTTTCCCAGCAACATTTTTTTTTACAGTAGAAGAAGACGCAATCGGCAGCAGTGGTAAATTAAACAAGACTGAAGAGAGATCACGCTTAAATTATTGTCATCATTTTCTGTGTGGAGGACAGTGAGATTCTGCTTAGAATAGTTTGATTTTTCTCAATTGGCGGAGGGTACCCTTCCTAACTTTTGCTTTGGGAACTTCAAAGATCAGAAAAATGGAAGGAAAGACAGAGGTTTAGAAAAATGGGAGAATAGACCAATTAAACTGCACATCCATGCTGTTTACATGCATGGGAATTACAGACTTCCCTGATTGTTGTTGCTTTGCACAACAACTCGTATTTATTTCAGCCTTTAAAACAGTAAAATACTTCCCAGTGTTCCCCAGAGCATTATCAAAATTGGACATCCATATCACACAAAAAGATTTTGGGTCAGATGAGGGAAAGCTTGGTCAGAGAGCTCCGTTTTAAGCAGAATCTTAAAGGAGAAGATGGAGATGCAGAGAGGTTTAGGAAGGCTGTTGAAGGGGTTAAGACCTTGGCAGGTGAAAGCACAGCCACCAGTGGTAGAGTGATTTGAAATCATGGATACCCAAGAGACCAGCACTGGAGAGGTCTAGGTTGTTTTAAAACTAGGTCTGAGGCACAATTTAAGGTGGTCTTTGGTCTATTTTTCCCACAGACAGCATATCCACAGCCACGAGGTCCAATCTAATTTCTACTCCCATTGAGTCTCCATGCTCAGTTTGCTTATCTTTGACCTCCATGAATGGCACATTCTGTTTTCTTCCATTTTGTCAAGAAAAGAAGCATGTAGCTGTTAATTGCCTCTTTTTGATGAACTAATTAAAAGTACAGTGCATTGACAATAAGTAGGCAATATGAAAAATGTTCCCATCAATATTAGCTCACACTCCAACAGCTGTGCTGTTTTCCAGAGGCCTTTAGCTTCCCTGAGACTTGTGGTTTAGTATTGAGCCCACTCCAGCCAAGAAATACAGTACTGTCTGCCAAGAGGCATTTGTTTTGCTATTAAAGGTATGGATCAACGTTAACTCTCTTGGTTGCCAAGCGTCCTAAGATTATCCTGGAATCACTGGGTGTTAAAGATACGTCTCCTGGACTCTGCTGTGAGCGTCCCAGCCCGAAAATAAATATTTTTTTCTACCCCGTTTCTTTGAACATTTTTTGTAAATTCATTTATAAAAGTATTGAAGGTAGAGATAAAGGTTCTGAGTGCGTAGTAGTTGTAGGCAAGAAGTTCTGTTATGAAAAGTTCAGGAATATGCCCAAAGCAGCTTTGGAAACTCTAACTGCACAGTGGTGCTTACACAATTTGCTTTTTACTTCATTTTACTTAATTGGCAATAACAAAGTAATAAATTATGCAAGGTATGATTTTCCCACCTTCCCAGCACAATTTTCAGAGCAAAGGAACAGAAGGATTTCCCCCTCAATAGAGTACTTAGAGAGTACTTAGACAAGGAAGACTGAGAGATGAAGTATTTCACTTCATTCACTTTGGGGAAGATGGGTCTTGTCAAATCACATTCTCCACCACAACCCCCTCTCCCCCACCACCACCACAACCACATTTTCCTGGAGTTTCTGTAAGTCCATAAAACTGATTTATTTAGGCTGTGCTTGCACTAGTTGCTTGCAGGTGGTGATAGGACTATATTCAGTAATAAACAGTAAAAAGATGCTGCTTTCAGCTGCGACTGATGTGTGTAGTTGCTTAAACCAAGACCACAGGTGGAGGCAGTGGTGTAGAGGGAATATTGCTGTACCAGCAATCCAATGTAGACAGGGGTTCATGGTAGATGCTGAAAATTGAATTCAATAAAATCTAGAATTAAAAGCTAGTCTAACCACACAATCCTTGTAGATTGTTGTGATCACAGGATTTTGCCAAATAATTTGAGAATATCCTCCACTATAATGTGTAGCACTACCACTGTGCTCGGTGGGATAGTTTTAATATGGATCTACCTGCTTAAAATTGGGCACCCATGAGGAGCTGTGCGCCAGCACCAGCTATTCAACCACAATCTGCAATGTCACTGCCTGGTATAGCTCCCACTCAAGCATAACCGTCTTGCTGGGAGATCTACACTAGTTCAATGAAGAATGCACATGGTCATAACAGAAGTGGCACCAGGTAGACCTAAAAATCAACTATCAGCCTGGTGAAGTAACATCACAGGATTACTTGCATGCCAAAAGCAGGAGTAACATGCTATAGACAGGCCTGAACAATCCCACAACCAACAGATCAAATCTAAGCTCTGCAGTCCTGCCAATTCTAGTTGTGAATGGTAGTGGACAATTAAACAGCAAATGTGAGGAGAAGAAGGCTCCCACCATTATCCAATGATGGGGGTGTCCAGCACATCAGGGCAAAGGGCAAGACTGAAGCATTTTCAGCCATTGACAGCCAGAGGTGCTAACTGGATGATCAATCTTGGCTCCCTGTTGAGGTCCCCAGGATCAGATTCCAATCTTCAACCAATTTGATTCACTTCACATGATATCAGCAAATGACTGAATGCACTGAATACTGCAATGACTGTGGATCCTGATAGCATTCTTAGATTTAGATTTTATTATCACATGTAATCAAGCACAGAAGTACAGTGACAAGTGTATAATGTCACCACACAAGGCGCCATCTTAGGTACAAATGCCTAGGTACAGAATTATAAGAACAAGGTAGGAAGAAAGAACAAGTTAAAAGTAAAACATTACAGCAATTCTTAGTATTAAGTAAATAAAGAAATAAAGCTAAAAGTCAAACATTACAGTCTTTTGAAAGTGCTTGGCCACGCTGGGAACGCATTTCCTACTGGGGCTCGATCTCCTCCTCTTTGCCATGCTTTCCCCACACTGGGCCTACCTATGCCGCCACCGAAGCAACCACTGCTCCTGTCGATTGACCTGGAGTATCGATGTGGGCCCACCGCATCGTTGTAGCTGACTGACACTGACCGCAGATGCTGCCTTCTCTGCTGACTACAGAGGCTGCTCTGCCACTGAAAGCTAATGCCAATACCACCGCCACAGCCTTGAGCCCTGCATTGGGCCCACCAACGTTAACAACACCTCATTCCGGTGCCATCGCTCGCCGCTGGACCCACAATTGCTGCTGTCGCATACTCTTTAAAGGCTCACTCCCTCCGTGCTGGGCTCACTTTCCCCAAGGAGCCGATTCCTGCCACCGCTGCTACACAAGCTCAGGAGGTCGGGCCTGCTCTTGCCCTGCTGAGGACGCTGAAAGGCCTCATCTTCAGCCAGCACTGCTGCCTTCCGGAATCTCCTTCCTCAACCGAGGCCTGAACTAGGTGCTGAGAGAAGAGAGAGAAAAATTAAAGAAACGAAAAGAAAAGAAGCAGGCGAGCCCTAGGGTCAGAGACCTTACTCCACTGCCATCTTACTGGAAGGGCAATATCACTGAAGACTTTTATTCTGAACTAGCTGTGCCCCCAGCCACATTGTTATAGTATAGCTACGTGAGTGGCATCTACGTGATGATGTGAAAAGTTGTTAGGGTATGTCTCGTATACAAAAAAGCAGGACAGATGAAATCTGGCCAGTTACTGTTCTAAAAGTCTATTCTCAATCATTAGCAAAGTCATGGAAGAGGCCATTGATGGTGCTATCAAGTGGCACTTAATCGACAATAACCTCTCACTGATATAACACAGTGTGGAACTGGAAGAACTCAGCAGGCCAGGCAACATCAGAGGAGCAGGAAAGCTGACGTTTTGGGTCGGGACCTTTCTTCAGAAATGGGGGAGGGGAAGGTGGCTCTGTAATAAATAGAGAGGCGGGGACAGTGATAGCAGGTAGATAGTGGAGCGGATAGGTGGGAGAGAAGACAGACAGGTCAAGGAGGTGGAGATGAAGCTAATAAAGGTGAGTGTAGGTAGGTAGAGGTGGGGATTGGTCAGTTAAGTGGGAGAGAAGATGGACAGGTCAATGGTGGAGGCGGGGGGCGCTGGTCTTATGATGAGGTCGGGGGTAGGGAGATTTTGAAGCTAGTAAACTCCATGTTGAGACCATTGGGTTGTAGGCTACCAAGGTGGAATATGAGGTTCCTCCAGTTTCTGGGTGGCATCGTTGTGACACTGGAGGAGGCCCAGGAGGGACATGCCATCCAGGGAGTGGGAGGGTGAGTTGAAGTGGTTTGCAACTGGGAGATGTTGTCGATTGTCGCGAACTGAGCGTAGATGCTCTACAAAATGGTCTCCGAGCCTCTGCATGGTCTCACCGATGTAGAGGAGGCCACATCGGGAACAGCGGATACAATAGACCACATTAGCGGATGTGGGAGCACGAGGCAGCGCCAATACAATCATCGATGTAGCGGAGGAAGAGGTGGGGTTTGGGGCCAGTGCAGCTGCAGAAGAGGGACTGTTCCATGTATCCCACGAAGAGGCAGGCATAGCTTAGGCCCATGTGGGTACCCATGGCCTCCGCCTTAGTCTGTAGGAAGTGGGAGGAATTGAAGGAGAAGTTGTTAAGGGTAAGGATGAGTTCAGTTAAGCGGATAAGGATGTCAGTGGAGGGGGACTGGTTGGGCCTGCGGGAGAGGAAGAAGTGGAGGGCTTTTAGGCCATCTGCATGGGGAATGCAAGTATGTGACATCCATTGTGAAGATGAGGTGTTGGAGGCCAGGGAATCAGAAGTTTGGGAGGAAGTGGAGGGCGTGGGTGGTGTCCTGTAAGTAGGTGGAGAGTTCCTGAACCAGGTGGAGAAAATAGAGTCGAGATAAGTTTGGTGGGGCAGGAGCGGGCAGAGACAATGGGTCAGCCAGGGTAGTCAGGTTAATGGATCTTGGGAAGGAGATGGAAACAGACGGTGCGGGGTTGGGGAACGATGAGGTTGGAGGCTGTGGGTGGGAGGTCATCTGAGGTGATGAGGTTATGGATGGTCTGGGAGATGATGTTTTGGTAGTCGGGGGTGGGGTCATGGTCAAGGGGGTGGTACGAGGAGGTGTCAGAGCTGGCACCTGGCCTCGGCGATGTAGAGGCGTCAGTTTACCATACCACAATTGCGCCTCCCTTGTCCACAGGTTTGATAGTGAGGTTAGGGTTGGAGCGGAGGGCTGCACGTTCCGTGGGGGAGAGGTTGGAGTGAGTGGGAGGGGTGGAGAGATTGAGGCAATCGATGTCGCAACAGGAGTTGGAGATGAAGAGGTTGAGGGAGGGTAGGAGGCTATGGGTGGTGTCCAGGGGGATGGTGTGTGTTGGATGTGGGCGAAGGGGTCTGTAGAGGGGTTGGGGCTTGACTCGTAGATAAAGAAATGAGTGTGGAGGCAGAGGCGGCGGAAAAACTGTTCGCCCTGGCGTGAGCGGTATTCGTTGATGTTCAGGTGGAGGGGGATGAAGATGAGTCCTTTACTGACAACTGACCGTTCATCCTCAGTGAGGGGGAGGTCTGGGGGCTGGCGTTGGCTGTAGAGCTGGTGGCTGTAGGGGCAGTGGGCGGAGCAGCGTTGGCAGGGGCATCCTTGATGTTGGCAGTGGCAGAGCAGCGTCAGTCACAGCATCCCCTACTCCCAATTCCTCCGCCTCAGCCGCATCTGCTCCCAAGGTGAGGTGTTCCACTCCCAAACATCCCAGACGTCCTTGTATTTCAAGGACCGCAACATCCCCCCCCCCCCCCCCCCCAGTGGTCGAAAATGCCCTCGACTGCATCTCTTGCGTTTCCCGCACCTCAGCCCTCACTCCTCCTCCCCACAATAAAAACAAAGACAGAATTCCCCTTGTCCTCACGTATCAGCCCATTAACCTCCGGATTCAATGCATAATTCTCCGCCACTTCCACCACCTGCAATCTGACCCCACTACGAAGGATATATTTCCCTCCCCACCCTTATTTGCCTTCCAGAGGGACCGCTCTCTCCGCAACCTCCGCGTCCGCTCCATACGCTCCACTAGCCCCACCACCCCCAGCACCTTTCCCTGCAACCGCAGGAAGTGCTACACCTGCCCCTACATCTCCCCCCTCATCTCCATCCCAGGCCCCAAAAAAACCTTCCACATCAAACAGATGTTTACCTGCACATCAGCTAATGTGGTCTATTGTATCCGCTGTTCCCAATGTGGCCTCCTCTACATCGGTGAGACCAAGCGGAGGCTTGGAGACCGCTTTATGGAACACCTACGCTCGGTTCGCGACAATCGACAACACCTCCCAGTCGCGAACCACTTCAACTCCCCCTCCCACTCCCTGGATGACATGTCCGTCCTGGGCCGCCTCCAGTGTCACAACGATGCCACCCGGAAACTGGAGGAACAGCACCTCATATTCCGCCTTGGTAGCCTACAACCCAATGGTCTCAATGTGGACTTCACTAGTTTCAAAATCTGCCCACTCCCGACCTCATCCCAAGACCTGCCCCCTCCTCTCATCCGCACCTCATTGACCTATCCGTCTTCTCTCCTACCTATCCGCTCCACTAACTACCTGCTATCACCACCCCTCCCTCTCTATTTATTTCAGAGCCCCCTTCCCCTCCCCCATTTCTGAAGAAGGGTCCTGACCAGAAACGTCAGCTTTCCTGCTCCTCTGATGCTGCCTGGCCTGCTGTGTTATCTCAGACTCCAGCATCGGCAGTTCTTACTATCTTTGAGTGAGTTGCAACCTCTCACTGATGCTCAGTTTGGGTTGCACCAGGGAATTCAGATCTTCACCTCATCACAGTCTTGGTCCAAAAGTGGGCAAAATTCTGAATTCCAGAAATGAGGTGAGATTGACAACCCTTGACACATTTGACTGAATATGGTATCATAGTGTTAATTGGTAGTAGGGGGGAAACACTGCACTGGTTGGAGTCATACCAGATGTAAAGGAAGATAATTGTGGTTGTTGTCACTTTAGTTCCAGGTCATCTCTGCAAAAGTTCTTCAGGGTCATGTCCTAGGCCCAATCATCTTCAGCTGCTTCACCTATGACTTTCCGTCCATCATATGGTCAGAAGTGGGGATGTTTGCTGATGATTGCACAATATTCAACAACATTCACGTCTCAGATACTGAAACAGTCCATATTCAGCAAGACCTGGACAGCACCCAGACTTGGGCTGCAAAGCAAGAACCATATCCAACAAGAGAAAAATCTAACCATCTCCACTTGATGTTCAATGGCATTACCATGACTGAATTCCTTACTATCAACATTCTTGGTGTTACTATTGACCAAAAATGTACTTGACCAGCCGTATGCAGACTGTGGCTACAAGAGTAGGCCAGCGGCTGAGAATTCTATCATGCATAACACTCTTCACTCTTCCCCAAGTCTGTCCTCCATCTATAAGGCACAAGTGAGGAATGTGATGAAATACTCCCCCTTTGCCTTGTTGAGTGCAGCTCCAACAAGACAAAAGCAGCTTGACACCATCTGAAACAAAGCAGTCCCCTTCGTCAGCATGCCATCCATTATGTCCTTCATCACGGTGGCAGCAGTGTATACCATCTACAAATGCACTTCAGTAACTTACCAAGACACCTTTGTCAGCATCTTCTAAAACTACAATCTCTCCCAACAAGAAGGTCAAGACAGCAGATGCATAGCAAATCCCCTTCCAAGATACACACCATTCTGACTTGGAACTATATCGCTGTTCCTTCGCTCTCACTGAGTCACAATCGTGGAAGATCTTTGCTAATGGCACTGTTATGAATATCCCTACGCTCCAAAGGGTCGAAGCAGTTCAAGAAGGCAGCTTACCATCACCTTGTCCAGGGCATTTAGGGTTGGAAAATAAATGCTAGTCAAGCCAGGAAAGGCTATATGTGATAAACAAATAAAACAGAACGTGCATATCTTGTGCAATTTGCAAACATGCAATTATATCTTGTTAATTACAAGAGACTCTTCTAGTTAGAGTAGCAAGTTGTTTTCTTCTACCATACCAGACCAATCAGGTCCTGTAGTTTCCTACACACAAAGAGGGTGTGCAGCAACTTTCATCCTGAGCAGCAGCCTATATAGCAAAGGAGCTGGCGTGGTCATTCAACAGGCACCACCAGCATTTAAACAGCAATCTCAACACCTTATTTTAACAAATTACAGATAACTGTTCAATTATTTTAGCAAAACCTCTTTTATTGTTAAACAAAACATACACTATTCACTTAAAAATGTCAAACCATGTAATACACTCAGGTTTACTTTTTAATTTCCCCCAAACATTCTCTTAAAGATGCTTAAATCTTAAATTTATTTACCTTACACATATGTTGGGGTCCTTTGGAAACTATCTTTAATTCTCCTCAGTTTCAGCTATTCTCAGAGTTAAAACTTTCATTTATCATCTCTTGACTGTGGACCCAATGTTTTGTTCTTTCCAAATTTAATCTGTTTGTTGTTTTATTTAATGCAAGACTTGATAAGGACCACTATAGGATCTTCCATTAGTTTCAAACTAGCCAATCCTGAAACTCCTGTCCCTCATGAAATTTACCTATCATGCAATTGACAATGGGGCTAGTTTTGTTTTACTTTGCTTACAGTGCAGGTCATTTACTTTTGACTTTCTTCTCTCAGTGAGCTGCAAACTACAACAGGGCCAAATTACAAATAAATGTCTCAGTAAACATCCAGTTAAATGAAACCAGAAAACACCACTAAGCTTCTCCCATATCCATGCTGATGCAGCCTACACTGGGACATTCCCAAGCTGACCTTGTAGGTTAATTATCCCTTTTCTTTGATCTGATGAAGTAAATAGGCTTTTATAACCTTTCAGGCTTTACAGAATGTTTTAAACGAAGTTAGCTCTACCTCCCAAAATAAAAACATCTCTTTGGTCCCCATTACTGTACTGATTGCAGGCACCACATCTCCAGTTCTTTAATCAAGTAAGGTCATCTGCCATTTTTATAGTTCCATCTCTTACATTCTGACTTTATTAAATGAACGTGAATCACCTTATGTTCTGCCATTTCCTTAGGTATTCTGCAAGTCGCCAAAGTCCAGCATTTTCATTATCTTCATTTCATAACTATAATCTTCCCTGAACTAAAAAATACATCTAAATTATTAACATGAGCCATGAAGTAGATATTCATAACAAAATAATAATTGTATTAGAAGATGGACAGATAAGAAGTAGATAGATGATAGCTAATTCACACAAAAAGCTAATAAATATAAATTATATCTCCCATTATCTATCAATAGCTAATGATTATATTATTCCAGAATGGAGCCATATGGAGTATCAGAATTATGTATAATATAAGAAAAGTCAGGTGATTTGAACCAGTACAAATGATTTGAATTGCACTCACATTCTCATTGACAAGTTCACTGATCAGAATGTTTCCATTTTAGTAACAATAGGGAACCTTAAGCTACATTTTGGGAAAAGATAAAAAGTTAAAAGTTTGATTTACAAAAGAAAATTGCTTATACACAGGAAATATAGAAGTACCGTGTTATTATTCTGATATGTTACAATAATTTAATGCATTTTAAGAAATCAGACGAATTCAATAAATCTTAAGAAAACAGGTGGATGTAAACTCTGTGTTTGAGAAGTGTTGTTAACGCTGTCCCAGACACAATGCATGGGATGGAATGATGTAATGCATCCTCAATAAAAATGTTCGAATACTAATTGATTAAAATTGTACCTGGATTAATATTTCAGTCTAACACTATTTTGTGCATAAAGTACATCATATACTTCAGAATCATGTATAAATACATTCTGATCCTTTTTATAATTCATTTGCTCTCCAACTGAAAATACAATTAAGGATAAAAGTGAGCCCTGTGTAATCAAATTCAATATAATTTAATGATGTTTATCTTTACATAATTTTTTGAAAGATCAACTAAAATTATACTAAAACTTCAGAGGTTATTGCACACATTGCCTTGAATTGGTCTAACTGTTCTTACAAATAGGGCCATTTTAATATCTGACCTCTGGCAAAAAACTTGGGGTGATAGTGAATCAGCCAGCCAAATGATAAGCACTCCCAACTCCTTCAGAAAGAAAATCAGACCTAGTGCAAAATGAGCCATCAATATTCTATCACCAGTGTTGTGAAATTTAAAATTATGTCCATTTACGTAATTGCCTGCAAAATACTTTTTCACAACATGACAGGATCTCTTCCTTTCCTGTTTACTTTAAGCCAAATGCACTCCAATCATCTTACCAATAAATTAAGAAACCTCTTTCCTGCTCCAGTTGAGTTAGGATTGCTGGCATGATCCCATCATGACTGCAACTAGGTCAGAGTTCCTTGCACATAAAGAATTGATTCCTGTGGGAATTCTGCTAATGGCAAAAAGTACACCTTGGCAAGGCTGGGAAATTCTTGCAGCGGCAAGTTTTTTGTTGCAACACAGGGGAGGGGTTCATTTAACCATCTTGACAAAACAATCTTTGTTTTTGCTGAAAGCCTTGTCCAGGAGCCAGAGCTTTGAAGGGTTAGAGATGGGGGAAAAAAACTGCAAATAGACACTCTGCCTCCATCCAGTGATTTTGAGACTTACTAACCGGAGAGCAACAGCAAACCTCTCTCTGAGAGCGACTGGTAGAGCGGCAGATATAAAGGGAATGGAATGGAACACTGCTGCCATTTCTGTGCGGTAGGCAGGCAATAGCCAAGAAGACTGGCTAGAAAAAAATGAAGGCTCAGCCAGTATGGTTGGTGACATGCTTTATTGGTTGGTAAAAACAGATGGTATTGCCTTAATTGGGTGCGGGTAACACAGGTGAATGCAGTCTGTACTATTAAATATTCTGGACATGAACTTGTGAATATAGGGAAACCTAGGGCCATTTAGCTGAGACACGCTGCTTTGACTACTGCTTCTGACATGACCTATCCCCTTGAGAAGGATTTCAGGTTGGATTATAGAGTCATAGAGTACAGGAATAGCCATTTGGCCCATCATGTCTATGACAGCCAACAACCATCAAACTATACTAATCCCATTTGCCTGCACTCGGTCTAGAGCCTACTATGTCTTTTCATATTAAGTACTCATCCAGATGCTTCTTAAACATTATGACAGTGCCTGCCTGTCTCACCCTCTCAGGCAGCATGTTCCATATTACTACCACTCTCTGGGTAGCTCTGGATCCACCCTCTGGATCTCCTCTTGCTCCTCATTTTAAATGTATGCCCTCTGGCCTCCAACCTCTGAAGACCTCTGGGGTCTCTATCCTGATGTCAGGAAACCAAATTTAGATCAAACACATCCAAGCAATGAATTTGTTCAATATTCTGCAAACAGGAAATGTTGTGCTTTGAGGTAACCCTGGACTATCACTGCTTAAAGGGCCAGGCACCCAAATTGCAGCTAAGTCATTTTTAAGAACAATTGCCACTGCAAAGTGTCTGGCTATATTCTGCAGTGTCTTTGAAAATGCTTTGGTGTTAATGGCTTTTTCACAAGTATTGCTGCAATCTGATAAAGATGGTAGAGGAGTAGGTGACCTGACCATATAAAACCTGCAGTAGGTGTGGGAACATCAGGTTACATGGGCTCAGAACTGATGGAAAAAGGGGCAGGCAAAGTCCTACTCCACTATGCTTGTGTACATAGTTCATAGGCAATAAATGTTAACAATTTGTTCAGCCTGCTTATGTATTGAGCTCCTATGTGTCAGACAGAGTGTCCGTCAGACAGTGCAAACATCAATGTGTATGTTTGTCAGTGTGTGTCAAAGTGTATTTATGTGTCAGTACGCATCAATGGACGTGTTTGAGTGTATGTGTCTGTGTGAGTGCGTATGTGTCTGTATGTTGTGGATGTGTGTGTGTGGAGACATGTGTGGATATGTGTCTCCGTGTGTGTGTGTGCGCGTGCGTGTGTGTGTGTGCACGTGTGTGTGTGTACACACATGCACTGTATGTGTGTGTGCGCATGCGGGTGCACATGTGTGTGCACGTGCATATGTGTGCGTGACTATGCGTGTGTAAATGTGTATGTGTGTGAGACAGTGTGTATATGAAGGAGAGTGTATATGAGAGAGAGTGTGCATATGTGTGTATGTGTGAGGGGGTGTGTGAGCATCCGAGAGAGAGTGTATGTGTAGGAGAAATTGTGTGTGGTGTGTGTGAGAGAGTATATGAGAGTTTGTGTGTGAGAAAAAGAGAGAGAGACTGTATGTATCAGAGAGACTATATGTGTGTATGAGTTTGGATGTGTGTATATGAGCGTGTGTGTGTGTTTGTGCCTGTATCAGTGAGAGAGTGTATGTATCTCACACTGATACAGACACACACGCACATACACTCTCACTCTGATACAGACACACACACAAGCACACACACACACTCTTTCCCTCTGACATAGACACAGACACGCATACACATACACTCTCTCACTCTGATTCGAACACAAACATGCACACGCACACACACACACATACATTCACTCTCTCACTCTGATACAGACACAAACACACACACACATACATTCTCTCATAACACAATTTGTCTGCTTGTGTGTGTGTTTGTGTCTGTATCAGAGTGAGAGTGTATGTATGTGCGTGTCTGTGTGTGTGCATGCAAACATTTTGTGTGTGTATGTATGTCTGTCTGTGTCTGTATCAGAGTGAGAGAGTGTAAGTGTGTGTGTTGCGTATGAGACAGAGAGAGTGTGAGTGTTTGTCGAATCTAATGGTGAATCTCAGCGAAGTGGCTATGCCCATTCTAACCCAGTCAATGTGAAAACAACAGGAATAAACATACTTCAGTTGAATAAAAGTGCTTGTTTTGTTTTAATTATTCAGTCCAGATTAATTGGGTGACAAAATTACTAGGTTTGATCCTAGTGCTGAGTTAAATTAACCAATCTCCAAGTGAGTAAAAGGTTAAAAAGCAACTTCCATGTACTGAGTAAAGAAAGAAAAATTCAAGAAAATACAAATTATTCAGGTGGCAGGCATAATTTGATTGCGTCATCCCTAAGATTATTTGAAATGTTATACCTGCTATTCTATCATTGCTGCTGTACAGATGGTTTCCTGACCAGCTCACCCAATGACTTAGATGTCAGGGGATTGGAAATTTGAGTGATTAGGCACATCTTCCTAACTGTAGTTTTTGACTGGGTGCATTTTGTGCACATATTTTGTAGCAAGACTTGAGGCAAAAACATTCAAACACGTATATTCTTCAGTTTTGCAGCTTTCTAGAGCCAGGATTGTCAAGTTTATCTCAAAACACATTTTGAATGTAAACTGATTGTAATGAGGTCCACCTTGCTGACTTCATAGAATATGAGTTCTCTGATTGGGGATGTTAATCTGGTCCAATCAGAGAGCCTTGGCTGACAGATATAAACAGGAGTGTCAGACGTTCTGCTCACTCTGAGAGCTGGCTCCGAGGAAGCCGGACCAGTGTCAAGTACTCTATAAATAAAGGATGATGTGGTGACTGGACGGTTCTGTGGAGATATTTCAATTGTGACCAGAAAAATAAATAAACTCCTGTAGAAATTCGCTCACAATGGTCAGCTTTAAGTTGGGGTAAGCATTTCTGGCATCACATAGTGGAACTGGTCCTGTTGCTGCCAAGTGTAGGCTCGGGACCCAGTTTATACCTTAACATCAGGGGCTTGATACACCTCAAAAATTCAGCTCACACACGCAGTACACTAGCATATACGTGCAAGTAGACTTAGACTGATATACATCGGCACTCACAAACTTACTCTGACAGACGTACCTGCACCTTGTCTGATGACAAAATAAATATGTTTCTCCACACTGCAGTGAAGAGGAATATAGAAACCTTGCGTTTCCTCACATGATAGAGGAAGAATATAAAGTATCTTCCATTTATCTCCTTGGAAAAGTTTGGGGATTGAACTTAGTGGTTATGTTACTAGGGGCCAGCCATCCAAAGATTTTGATTAATAATTGAGGGAACAGAAATTCAAATCCCATCATGGCAGTTTGAGAATTTGACATAAGAGTAAATACAAAAGGTAAAGTCGCCATTGTCCTACCACACCATAGGGGCTGCTCTGTCATTAGAGAGAGACAACTGGTGGTGGTTCAACCTGAGGGTCACCTTGCTTGAGATAAGGGAGTATGTTGAGGAGCAAAATCCTTCATGGTAACCTATGCTGGTATAGGAATTGAACCCAGACTGTTGGTATGACTCTGTAACTCTTGCCAATTCACCAGCCAGGATTCCGCATCTGGACAAAAGTATCATCATCTACAAGTTGTCATTCTTCCATGGTCTGGATTGTACCAAACACCAGTCTCACATCTTCTTAATGCAACTTATAATTGGACCCTGAAAGGACCTGGTAATGATTGGACAGCTTACCTGTGAGGGGATGATACTCAGATCCTGAGGATAAATTATTAAAAACAAAATTGTTAAAAGATAATTATTAAAAAGGTAAATATTTAGTGACAACAACTACTGGAAAGGAGATAGAATTCATGCACCTTACTGATTTAAAAAATGTATTAATTTAGAAGCTCTCGAAGAATTTTTAAAATTGACCACAGAAAGATAATTGGAACAGTTCTAAATGCATATTAGGTTTAGCACTCATTATGGTTCTTTCTCATTCCTACAAGGTTTTAGAATGGATTTTGCAGCTGAGTTTGAGTGTAATGCTGTTAGATGGTTTGTGTGGTTTCATTGTTAAGCAAACAATGAACCCTTTCTACCTTCAGTGTGAGTATCAAATTGTTTATCAGTAAAATCAAACAATGGCTTGTCTAGATTTAAGAAGTGCCTTAGTTTATGTGTCAAGAGTAAAAGCCATTTATTTTTACTCCATTGAAATAAAATTTTGATTTAAAGTAAATTCTGTATTGTAGTTGCCTAACTGTTGACAAGGAATACAGGGTAAAATAGACCTTGTAGGAATTGAGGTTAAATTGATTGATTGTGATCATGGTGATCATTTGAAGAGATTTACTTTGTCTCGCAGTTCTACAAATAACAGCCACAAATATTTTTAACTTAGAATCTTTAGTGAATACTGAATTTGTGGATTTACCAGCAGTTTTTGTTACTTTCAACATGAAATCTGATGCCACTTGTGATTTAGTAATAACATATACCACAGGTAGTTGGAATTTAAATGCCTGTCTCTCGGGGAGCTAACATGATTTCTTTGTCTTAAACCAGTCTAAAATCTTCACTGCTATCTGAATTTTAATTAGCTGTCTGAAGTTCATTCTCAACACAACCATTTGCCAGGCTACAATATTACAGACATAATTCTGGGTTCTGTGCTTCCTCATATTACTGTACGTTACACATAAGCAGCTTCATACTGGACTATCACATGTTGTGATGTCATGTAACTGTCTTAAAGATACAGGTGTGGTCTGAAATTCATGCTGTAATACAAATCATCTTCTTTTCACTTTAAAGGATGGGAATCCTTTTCTGATAAACATATGCAAGGAGACATGTACATCATTGTCTCCATACATTCAGATAAAGCCTTGGTCCTTGTACAGTTATTACGACTTAGCAGTGTAGCTTCCCTCTGCAGTGTACTATCTGTCATCATAGGTAGATGTGTATCATAGCAAGATCATAACCCATTACCCTAGAGGGTCACTCTTAATTGCTGCTAAGTTTCTGCCCTTGAGCTGTGAAGATTTTAGATTGTTTTAAGACAAAGAAACCATGTTAGCACCCCAAGAGACAGACATTTAAATTCATAGCAACATGCTTAACATATCCTCCAGCTGTAATAAAAGCACTGTTAACGGGGCTTATAGCTTTCTGCACTGGTGCATATATGGCAAGTGTGTGCCATCATCGGTCTCATGGGCCTGGGGATATCCAGTTGCACTGTAAAAATGTACCAAATTAACATTGATGGACCATTTCCACTACGAGGGAGAAATTGAGCCACTGTTTAAATCAGTGCACCCAAAGCCTGCGTCATGAATTGGTAGGCTGATATATGGGGTGTGGGCAAGACAAAGTTTCAGGCTATTCCATCAATGTAAGTGTTTTCTTTAACTTCTTTCTTGAGCTTCAGTTTTATTTACTCAGTAAACGCTGTCAGAACTGCCTTTCAAGAGAATTCCACTTTGTCCGGAGCTTTGCCTCTTTTCTCTTTGCGCATAGTCGTCCCAAAATGATGTATCTCTTGATCAAAATAAACCAGGAATTGGCACCTTATTCAAGGATGTATCCTAATCCCAAAGCCTGCACACATCAGCTTGGACACAAGCGGTATCATACAGCAGTAGGCAAGGCAAGGGAAGACAGCACCAACTAAGCATCAATATGAGGAAGTGAGGTCTCAGTCTAGACAGGCAGATGCTACTGGACTATTGGACTCTTAATTGATGGGACTGCCTATGAAGCTGACATTAATCAATGGAGACACTTTGAGTGGTTCTTTGAGAATCTTCAGAGATCCCTGTGTGGTTTGGTGACCAGCATTAGATACTGCAGCCTGGCATCTGTGTGCAGATATGAATATGTTGAAAACCTACAGTCCACCATGGAACACGTGGCAAATCGTCAAAACTAGAAGGTTGGTTTGTAAGGACTTGACCTTCCCATTCAAGTCCCTGGTTAACTCTGAGAGACCCAGAAACTACATCCTAGCAGGAAGCGGGTGATCAAGGTGATGACATTTCCATTAACCCAGTTGTGCCATGACAGCTGTACTGGCCCTTATGAAAAACACTATCCAGGAATTGCTACAACAAAGGCGCTGTAAATAGTACAGTCAAAGAGTCATACAGGATAGAAACAGGCCCTTCGGCCCACCATGTCAATACTGACCAACACACACCAAATTACATTAATTCCATTTACCTGCACTTGGACCATCGCCTACTATGCCCTAGTATTTTAAGTGTTCATACAGATACTTCTTAAATGGTGCGAGAGTACAAGCCCCACTAGCCTCTCAGGCAGTGTGTGCCATATTTCTACCACACTTTGGGTGAAAAAGTTTTTCTTTAGATCCCCTCTAAACCATTTACTCCTCACCTTAAACTTGTGCCATCTGGTCGTAGACACATCTGCCATGGGGGGAAGATTTTTATGAATCATCATGTTTATGTATCTCATAATTTTGTGTCGCTCAATCAGTTCCCCCCTCAACCTCCTCTGCTCCAAGGAAAACAAACCCCAACCTATTATGTCTCTGCTCATACCTGGTATTTTCATCCCAGGCAACATCCTGGTGAACCTCCTCTACACCATTTCCAGTGCAAACACATCTTTCTGATAGAGTGGCAACCAGACCTGTGTACAGTATTCCATCTCTGGCCTAACCAATGATTTATAAATTTGCAACAAGATTTCCTTACTGCTATATTCTATGCCCTGGCTAATGAAGGCAAGCATCCCATATGCCTTCTTCACCACTTTATATACCTGTCCCAACAACTTCAGGGATCTATGGACTTGTACACCAAAGCTCCTTTGGTCCTCAGTACTCCCTAGGGACCAACCATTCATTTTGTATATCCTTCCCTTATTAGACTTCCTAGGTACATCACTTCACGCTTACCAAGATTAAATTTCATCTACCATTGCTCAGCCCAATTTACCAGCTGATCAATATCTGACAGTAGCCTGAGACAATCCTCATCACTGTCAATAGCACCATCAATATTTTTGTCATCTGCAAACTGTTATGAAATTGTGTAGAGTAATCGTGAATTGGAAGGCAGGAGGCTAGAATTTGTTTGTTAAAAAAAGAGATAATGGAGAAGAGTGCATGGTTCCTTTAAGAGGTAACGTACTTTTCTAAGCTTAGAAATTTATACAAAGAAAAAAAATGTGTCTGCATGTAGCTGAAGATATACAACCAGTCCTGAAATTGAAACATGTATCAATTGGCCGTGTGATTGGAAACCTTAGGCTTGTTTTGATGTTTTGACAACCAGCTGGAATCAGCCAATTAATTTAAACCAAGCACTTAGCCAATTGAATTTAAATCTGATGGTTTTGACAACTTCAGACCAATGCTATTTTAAGAAAATTGATATGTCATCTGAGTATATAAGGAAGGGTTTTTTGAAACCTAGCTTTCACAAGAAATCGCTAAAGTCTCTATGAAAGCGCCATCTATCCATAAAAGGTACCACGGCACTTCTAGCTAAGTGTCCTCACAAAAGACTTCACAGAGAAAACATCCCTGTCAGCCGGATCAGCGGAAGAAAAGTGTTTATGACTTGAGAACAGCAGAAAGAAGGCATGTAGACTTTGAGAGACTAAGTTTTAATTTATTTTTCTTATTGCTTGGGTTTGTATAAGTGGGACATGTGTTTGTTGGAACATCATACCAGTAGAATTTAGTTCAGTTAAAGAATAGTTAGTTGTTAAGGGGGAATTGTTCAGTTTGTTAGTAATTCTGTTAATTTGTACGCTGTTAGGGCTAAATAAATAAATTGTTACTTGCTACTTATAAAGTGAATATCAGGGATTTTCTTGCATTTAACCATTCTTTTTAATAAATTATAAGGGTAAAGTAAGCTTCTCTGGGTGTTTCATGTTTAATTATTAGGTGGGAACCTCTACTCCTGCTATAACAGATTAGGGGTTTGTGTTTCGGTTTAATTATCAGAGGGTTTTGAACTCCTGTCCGTAACGAAACGTAAGAATTATTTTATATTATACTGAGTATAACTTCTACATTCACGTCCAAGACTTTACTGTACGTAACAAGCAGCATCGATCCCACTTCTAATGACAGGCTTCCAATCACAGAAACAAGCCTTCACCATTACCCTTTGTCTCCTGTTGGTAAGCGAGTTTTGGATCCAGTTTTCCAACTTGCCTTGGATCCCAAGGCCTCATAACTTTTGGACCAGTTTTCCACGTAGGACCTTGTCAAAAGCCTGACTGAAGTCCATATAAACCACATCAGTTGCATTACTGTCATCAGTATATTTAGTCACCTTTCCAAAAAACTCAATTAAACTAGTCAGACAGGGTCTCTCTTCAGCAAATCAGTGCTGACTATCTCTGATAATCTTTCCAAGTGTTGATTAACCCTATCCCTCAGAATTTTTTCCAATATTTTCTCTACCATGGATATCAGACTAACTGGTCTGTAATTACCTGGCCTATCCTTGCTGTCCTTCTTGAACAAAGGAACCACATTAGATATCTTCTAGTCATCCAGCACTTCACTTGTGGCTAGCAAGTTATTGAATATCTCTGCCAGGGCCCCAGCAATCTCTTCTCATGCCTCCCATAGCAGCCTAAAATACATTCATCAGGCCTTGGAGATTTATGCACCTTTTCGCCCGCTAAAACATCCAATTCCTCCTCATTATTAAACTGAACATGCTTTAAACCCTCATTATCTCAACCGAAATCTCCAGCCACAATGATTTTCTCCTCTTTGTATATAGATGAGAGATATTCATCTAAGACCCCACCCATATCCTCTGTCTCCATGCCCAGATTGCCCCTTGGGTCCCTATAGATCATACTCCTTCCCTGCTAGTCTTCTTGCTCTTAATATACCTATAATGCCATAAGACCATACGATTTAGGAATATGAGTTGGCCTCTGAAGCCTGCTTTGCCATTCATGGTTGATCTGATGTTCCTCACGACCAGTTTCCTGCATTTCCCTCACACACTTTTTTAAATTTAATCATGGGGTATGGGCATCACTAGCTGGCCAGCATTTATGCCTGTTCTGAGTTGCCCTTAAGAAGGTGGTGGTGAGCTGCCTACTTGAACTGCTGCAGGTAGACCCATAATTACCTTAGAGCGGGAATTCCAGAATTTTGACCAACGGGTCAAACGGTGATATATTTCCAAGTCAAGATGGTGAGTGGCTTGGAGGGGAACTTGCAGGTGGAGATGTTCCAATATATCGGCTGACCTTGTCCTTCTAGATGCAAATGGTCATGGGGTTGGAAGGTGCTGTCTAAGGATCTTTGGTAAATTTCTATAATGCAGCATTTAGATATTACATACTGCTGCTACTGAGCATCAGTAGTGGAGGGAGTGGATGCTAGTGGATGTGGTGCCAGTCAAGAGGTTTGATTCGTCCTGGATGATGCCAAACTTCTTGACACAATAATGTTGGCAGGTGGACAGCTTTGGGGTCTCTGAAATTTTTCTGAGGGTCAGTAGCTGTGCTTCCCACTGACGTCATGTTCCTACTGTTCAACTGGCTCCACCGAAGAAAAGCGCTTTCAACCTGTTCTTCCTTCCTCGCATTTCATTGCGCAGAGACACACATTACACTGCGCTCAAAGCCCCACTGGTGCAGTAGGACTATATTGTCCTCGATCAGTTAGGCCTCTTCCTGAATTAGGCACCTTCACTGCCTGCAGATCCTGAGGTTTAGGATCCAAATAGAGAAAGTCATCACCCCAGCCTATTCGTGGATTTACTGCCCAACCACAGTTTAATTTATATTTCCTTTGATTGTTTATCAATGATTATGTATTCAAAGGTTTCTGGAGTACCAAATTAGTCAAACATGGGACATCTGTTTGCTTATTTGAACATATTATCACTAATCATTTCAAGTGACTCCATGCATGGCTAACAAAAACCACAGAAAAGAACTGCATCTTTTTTCAATCTGTTCTGATCTTCATATAGAAGAAATAGTGAAATACAATTACCACTAGGAGGAGCTATCGAGTCATGACAAACATTCTTCTGAGAATTTCTGAGTAAAGTTTGAAAATAGTTTTCCAGCGATGTTAAGCAGAATTCACTTTACAGAACTTTTGTTAAAGAACAACAGTGTCTCCCTGCCAATTGTTTTGCCTTTCTGGTGTTGATATACGATATTACATCAAAGCTGGCTCAGTGGTTAGCACTGCTGCCTCACAGAGCCAGGGACCCGGGTTCAATTCCACCCTCGGGCAACTGTCTGTGTGGAGTTTGCACATTCTCTCCGTGTCTGCGTGGGTTTCCTCTGGGTCTTCTGGTTTCCTCTCACAGGCCAAAGATGTGCAGGCTAGGTGGATTGGCCATGCTAAATTGACGTTAGTGTTCAGGGATGTGTAGATTAGGTGGGTTATAGTGGGATGGTTCTGGATGGGATGCTCTGAGGGTCGGGGTGGAGTTGTTGGGCCAAAGGGCCTGTTTCCACACTATAGGGATTCTATGATTCTAGACTTGGTAATGCCTAGGCAGCTGAGCTGCTGGTCTGAATGCTCACCACAGTCAAGATGCTGCTAATGCTATCAAAAATTGTGGGATCAGCTAAACCACCAACCTATGGGTGGAATATAAAAAATATAAAAATAGACATTAAAACTGGGAAAGATGCTAAATGGGCTGCAATTTATTAATACCCCAGTGATGTAATTGCACAAAGCCAAAACAAATAGTTACATATATTTATAGCACAGCTATTTTAGGCTATTTTATCAGTGCATCCATATCAGTGTTTACATGCACACAAGTCTCCTCCTACTTTGGATTATTTTCACAAGTTCTCCACTGCCTTTTTTTCTTTGTTTAGCATTCGGGGAGCAGAAATGTGCCCAGCTTTCAAGCATATGCTAAGATCTGACATGATTTTCATACCTCTCTCTGTATTGGAACATGGACAGGCATAACTTAAAAATGGTGGGATTTAGACTGCCATTTCTGTTGTGTGGGATTAGGTCAGGGTAGTGAGCTCATAAACAGCAAACTTGCCCTTGCCCTATCCATTGACTGCATGGGCCTTTTAGATCCCTTCTATTTTCATGGAATTGGGCTGATTTTGGTAGGTGATATGAAATGTGACACCTCAAGAGTCATGTAACATGGAGACATCCTAGTCTGGAGTCAGGAACCTTTTGACAGATAACTTCAAAAAGTATTGACAACTTCACTTATCAAAATCTAATGGTGTACGATCATTTAATTTTTTTTTATTATAGTGATAAATAATATGCTATTGTATAGAAGTTAGTGAGAATTAAATTGACCAGCATCATTAAAACATTCCGATACAATAGTACACTGTATCCAGTGGAAAAATTTTTTTTCTCCATTAAATATTTTTGACGTTAAAATTTTAACTTGTCAGTTTTCCTTTTCATTTCCTTGCCACCCACCCATCTGTTGAGCCTTTGAAAGAGCTGAACAGATCATTTTTTCCTTGATTGACACCAAACCATCTATGAAGCTATAGAATCAATTCTACTTCTTTGAAAGGTTTTAACGTTTTCAGATCTGGAAGCTTTGCTGACACCAATGTGCTATAGAATCCTGTTACAAATGCTTGGCTGAGCTCCAAACCCTCAATGAATGCAGCTGAGCAGGAGTTACTGAATCAGCTATCACGGGAACTGTGAACTTTGTTTTAATTCATATGTTTATGCAGAAGCAGTTTGAATTATGTTATTGAAGATGTTTTTGAATCATTGTTCATTTGTTTGACTGTTACATAAACACGTTAGAGGAGTAACTATTTCCAACTGACATTTGAATAGCTGTGTATTTTGTATGTTTTTATTGCTATTATTATAAGGTACATGAACTCTGTCCATAATGGATATTTGGTGAGTTGGCATATGGGAAGATGACAGGGTACAGAGTGTGAGTGGTCATGGGGTACATGAGCGGGTTGGGTCAAACAGTGGGGGATTTAGTGGGCATTGAGGGGTAAGGACTAGGGTATATTCATATACAGAACTGGAAGATGTCCCAGTGTTTGAATGCGGGTCTGGTAACTTGCCAGCTCATAGAATCCTACAGTATGGAAGCAGGGGATTTAGCCCATTGAATCTACACCAACTCTCTGCAGAGCATCCCACCCAATCTGGGTAATCCTGCATTCCCCATGGCTAATCCACCTAGCCTGCACATTCTGGACACTGAGTGATTTAGCATGGCCAATCCACTTAACCACACATCTTTGCACTGTGGGAGGAAACCGGAGCACCCAGAGGAAACCTGCATAGACACAGGGAGAATGTGCAAACACCATACAGACAGTGACATGAGGATGGAATTGAATCCAGATCCTTGGCATTGTGAGGCAGCACTGCTAACCACTGAGCCGCTGTGCTGCCTTAGCACCTGAACACTTCTGTTCTTGCCTTGGACTTGCTTTTGGAGGTGGTAATCTTGACCTCCTGCTTATTCCTGTGACAGGAGAGTGTGGATGAAACCTGCCAGGCAGAGAGCAAGATCACAATGTAGGCAAATGCCTGATGCGAGTATTTCCACCTTGAGAATCAAAATCCAGGCCAATGTCTCTGGTTTTCAATTCCATCTCTAGAAATAAAGCACAACGTTTTGTTTTTGTGTGGTCTTATGAGCCTGCACTGCTACTTCTAGTGATTTGAGTATCTGTACCTTCAGATTACTTTCCTCATAACCCAATTTGAACCCTTATTCTCCAAGAAAGTGACCTCATTTGCCTTCCTGCCAAAAAGTATTGCTCGAAAACTATCTATATTGCAGTTAATTTTCCAGTTACACATTCATTTTGCAAGTTTATTAAAGTCTGACCATGTTTTACATGGTCTTCCATTCAAAACAACCAACTCCTGCTTCCAATTCCCCAGTCTAAATTATTTCATTAAGCAGTGAGGGAATGGTTCCAGCACCAATCTTGCAGAACATCACTTCCTAACTTTTATCAGTCTGAACAACTGCTGAGGGCATGTTTTAAAGCTCAATATTCACATGATATTGGTAAAATTCTCAAGTCGATTACAGCAGCTGATCCATTTGTTCTGTGCCTCATATAAGGATGCATTCATGGTCATTTACTGGCTTTATATTGTCATTGAAGAAGTTTGGTCATATGCTGTATGCTGCAACCACACCAACTTAATAATCAAAGCAAGGATACACCACGCATACCTAAGATTTAATATGGATTCCTGGTGAATTAGCCTTTCTGCCAGGAGCAGAGACCAGAAAGTTGTGTAGTAAGTACTATATGCTGATATTCCACAGTATGCATTTGAGGCTTCCAATTCCTGTTTAATGCAGCAACATTGTCTGTACCAATAAATCAAGCTGTGAGATATTTTTAAAGATCCATTAGTTTTTACTGGATTTTTCAGGTAGATACTGGATTGGCTCTCCTTCATGTTTTTCACTCGGTTATGCTTGGTAAATTGAATTATTTTAACAAAGAACAAGTGGCTGATGTTCCACCTGGTGTGATTGTGCCCACTGGCATAATTTGGATGTACAATAACCGAGAAATTGCACAAATTCCAATATTTTCAGCTCACTGCTTGACTTGTGCATCTGGTCTTTTAGATTGCTCTCACACACATTGTTCAAAAGCTTCAGTTTTGCAGTCAATTTAATGTTAATTAGCTGTTGCTTTTTAATTTCCTGAATTTTAACGATGGATCACTCTGCGTGCTTAGCTTGCTCATGTAAAATGAACATTAAAGGGCCAGTTGTGTTCTTGACATACACCAAGTAAACTCTGAAAACGGCACTGATGGCAAATAATTGTAGAAAATGTGTAAAGTTTGCGTCTCTTTGTCCCTGAACCTTTGGACCTCATCCCTGTCTTTTAACCTATAGACTTGATTGTACCAACACACTCCCATCCAACTTGAATTTTTACTCTCCCTAAATGTGAGGTCATCCAATACCCCAATGTCTGTTTACAAGATCCCCTTCATCTATCATTCCTGTGTCTGCTGGCTTATATTTACCCTTGAATAAAGCAATAATTTGATTTTAACATTCTCATCCATATTTTCAAATCTGTCTCTATCTCAGATGTCTCCTCTAGTCCCATGACCAGCCAAGGTATGTCAGTTCCTCTAATCCTGGCTTCTTGATCATTCCTTACTGAATGGTTGCACCACTGATGCCAGGGTCAGATCTGAAGTTCGCACCACAGTTCTCCAATTGTCTATCTCTTTTTCCTTTATTGGACACACCACCTCAAATCTATTTCTTTGACTAAGTTTTTGTTCATCGTCTCTCGTGGTGCCTCAGTGCGTGGGTTAGGGTTCAACATTTCATTATAACCTTCATGTGACATCTTTGTAGACATTTTCTTGCATCAAAGACACTAAATAAAATAGGCTGCTGTTACTGGCGGTTTGGGTACATTACATCTCCTTACATTAATTCGTTATGATCAATTCCTTTATTTAATGTAAGAATAGAGGTGCGACTAATGGTTTTGTCATTGTCTGCATTTACATAATCCCAAACCTATCCTCCATTTTGATTATGGGCAATATATTGGCTTGTTGACATAAGGTAGCATTTATAAAACACCTATCACAACATCAGAATGTCCCAAAATTCATCACTACTAATTAAATATCTTTAAAGTGTAATCACATCATGATTAGCCAGCCTATCCTTCGAGCTGCAGGCTGAGGGGATAGGAGTATGACAGTTGTGAAAATAGACAACAGTATTTGTAAGGGGTGGATATGGCAAAGTATGAGTGGCAAGGGAGATGGTCATGCAGGAGAGGGCTTGTTCTCAATCAAGAGCACTTTGGCTTTAAGGAGGGGAATGGATAGTGTTTGACCATGGATCAGGGCAGCAGGGGAAGGGTGGGAAGATGTAGGTTCATGGATAGGATTTGGGTGGGGACTGGGGGAGCCATGAATTGTGTGAGGTTCATGTGAAGGGCTATTAGGAAAAGGATCTGCATGTTCAGGGTCTCACCAAAATGTAAAGTAGGAGGCTAGTAGCCACTAATCCAAGATAATTCACCATCACCTTCCATTTTTCTGCAAATAGAAAGTACTCAGTGGGGAATAAAGTCACCGCGACCACTCCCAGAGTGGATGGCGTTAGGTGACTCAACTGATTGTGGAGGGAGGTGCAGGACCCGCCAATGTGAGGCCTTTGAAAGTAAAACAAAGGACACACAGAGCCATGTACTGTGCAGAATATAGACCTGCAGGGTCCCTAATCCCTGGCAATTTTAATGCTCCCAGTGTGTAGTGTATTTCCCTGCCTCAGATATCACTGACCATCCCATTCACACCAACACCTTTGGACACAGAGAACAGGGAAAGAATCGGGATGTTTTAGGATGAGGGACAGTGGTTTCAGCAGGATCCATTAGCCTGTATACACCTTGTTTATCCTGCTTCTACATGTTGCAACAGGCTGTCAACACAGACATGGCACATCCTGTATGGATACAAATATAGCCATCATACTGGCATGGTTACATTCAGGGCTGCATAGAAATCTATTCAAGGCAAAATTTATGCAAACATGATACTTTGTGTACAGTTCAATGTTTCCCATTGCCATGAAAGTGTCCTCTAGCATTTTTTTCTTTCTCTCCCTCCCAATACATTATGGTGTGGTCTCTGTTGCATAGCTGGAGTGAAGGGAACCTGTTCACTAGTGGGACTCTATGGCCCTGGACATTTGATCAGGCTACCCAGGGGCATTTGAATCTGGACAGCTCAGACATGCTGAAGCCCTTCTTACCAGAGGTATGTGGACTGTCCTCAGCTGTAATTACCAAGAGTCAGAGGTAGGGTGGAGGCTCCATCCACCTCTGGACTATCCTATAAACTATGATGGTACTGGACTTTGCTCTCCATGGCAGCTACCAACCTGTGGCAGACCACCTACAGTCATTGAACAACAAACAGGGAGGAAGTCAGTTAAGATTTCTGAAGGAAAATTGTATTGGTCTCGAGATATTAACTCTGCTTTCTCGCTACGGATGCTGCCTGACCTGTTGAGCTTCTCCAGCACTTTCTGCATTTATTTCTGATCTCTAACATCCATGGTATTTCATTCTGATTTCATCAGTTAAAAGGCTGCCACCTGGAAGGCCATGATGAACTGCATATGTCAGATCCATCTGGGGCTGGGACCTTGAATCCCAACTCCTGGAAATTCTCAAACAGTGCAAACTTGGGCCTTCTGCTTTAATACCAGAGGAGGTGCTTTCACCCAAACTACTGCACAAAACCACTTTTAACATCTGCTCAAATTGGAAAACTTCACTTCAGCAGTTTATGCAAAACGTATGAAATAGGTTTCAAAACAAAAGAACACTTTCAAAAGTTATTGGGTGATTTTAAGAGAACCAGACAATATAAAATTGATGGGCTCTAATCATTTCCCTGTAAGAGCAAGTTCTGTTACAAATGTTGAAAGTATTTTCTACCTTTGTACTTTTATTTCTTGTCAAAATAGGCAAGGAAATTAAAACCAAAACACATATGAAAAATACTGTGAGACAGATTTGTGATAAGTATTTTACTTGGGTAAATCGTTTAGGATTATTTAGAATTTCTGTGTTTCATATTAACAGCATCAGACATTTTGATTTAATTCACCATCTTTTCTTACAAGCTAGGTGAATAAGATTGTTCAATTTGTGCTGATTGGAGGTTAGTTTTGCATTGTTATTTAGTGCTCATTGGGAAATGCATTGAAAGTGTCTGACCCAGTTTTTGCTTCTTTTAAAGCAGTTTCCTGAGAGAAGCCTTTCATCACATTTATTCAGGGTAGATTAGAGTCAGGGTTTTAGAAGTGAAAGTATAGAATTCTACCCATATTACCACTAAGCCTTAAATCTCCAAATGACTTTATTTAAAGTACTCTTTGTATTGGCTGTTTCTATTATTTATATCTTCATGCATGATTGAACACAAGGAGCGTGAACGTCAAATGAACTCATTTTTCACTGGTCACTTCTCAGTTTTGCATGCGCAACATAATTAAATTTATGTTATTGTGTGATTGACATGATGTTGAATCAGATGCAATGAGTAAACCTGGTAACAAATCTTCACCTCACATCTCAAAGAAGAGCTGATTATAGCAGTGGCAAGGGAGTCTGAATGATTGGCAGCCGTGGGATTCCAATCCAGACCATCTGCTTTGAAGACAGCTGCTGCACTGTCTGTTAAAATACAGCATCATGAAAATGTACATTGGCTTGATACTCGTGTGGTAGGATGAGATTGGTAGAAGTGATGAATATAATTTGGAATATACTTCTCAGACGATAAGGACATTGGTTTGCTACATGGGTAAGCAAATAAGGAAGTGACTAAGGCACTACAGGAATCTGTTTGCCATTCAGCTTATTTTTTTTATGATGTTTAGAACTAGCCACTTCAAATGTTACATTCAGGCCTTCCATACATAACAGTAATAATCCAGTTATATGACAAACATTACTTCAACGACAGTTCCTAGCTTGCTCAGTAAAGCAGATCTCTGCTGTGCCCTTACAGGCATTCTGATCAACTGAGTGATTTTTAATGTTAATAAAGAGTCTTCTGGTCCTGTACTGTAGTGATTAATTGGCCAGATAAGTATTCCTGTTCACTTTTGAGACATTAATTTAAGGTATAAGCTGGGGATTCCACAATTCATTGAATGGGTCTAGTTAAGATCCACTCACTAAGTTAGTATGGAAGCACACGAGTAGGCCATTCAACCAGCTAAGCCTGTTCTTCAGTTACTGGTTGATTCTGGTCTGATAACACTAGTGGACTATTTATATTGCACTTTGACATCAGTTAACACAAGACCTTTTGGCCAGCTACGGTAGAGCTCTGAACATGTGCCCATAAGTGTGCATAGAGCTCCATTTACTGGAAATTTCATCAGAGGCTAGCAGCGAACTAACAAAAAGGATGTAATTTCTGTGATGCTAGTTTTTTTTTATATCAAGTACAAATGGGTCAAAACATGCTGGCAATGGATGGCATGTAATGAATGCAATGTGGGGGGTGGGGGCAGGGGTCTTGATCACTAGCTGGAAAGGCAGGCTTTCTTTGGAATCATAGACCTCAGAAAACAGACGTCCTGCCTGCCAAGAATTTCCGGTGACGGATTTCTTGATCAGGTGAATACCATTTGAACAGGAACCACTACACAGCCCCAGGAGCCTCCAAGCAACCTCACGTTGCAAGTTCCCTCCCTGTTGTGATGTTAAAGCCAGCAGCAGTGAATAACCCTCTTAAAAGTCTCATTTGGCAGTGGAGTAGGATGGCCATACTCAGATATTCCAATCATTGACTTCATCAATATGGAGGTGGATAATATCGCCACCTGCCACCCTCCCATGTATTTAAATGACCTCACCCACTACCAAACTTTTCAAAAAAAAGGCCATTAAATATCTCTGAAGAGGCACCTATTATGAAATAATTTGATCTTGTTTATGCATTCTTATAACTAATAATTCATTTTCAGTTGGTGATCTTAGAATAAACAAGTTACATTCATGTCTTTATCTCTGAAAACACATGGTGTAATATATTTACACACTGCAGTCTCAATTCTTTCCATTTATCACTATGTAAAGTCATCATTAATGAACTTTAATTAAGAAGCCATAATTCTGTATCACTTTAACTGGAGTTTTTATTACTATAGCCACAATTGTCATTGTGCTTACTAAAGTCACCAAACTGTCCTTGCTACCAATAATTGTTCTTTGTTTACAATGCAAATTTAGACCAGTTTAAAATAATACTAAGGTACATTTGCTGTATCTTATTTACGTATTTTGGAAAAGGACCATAATCTTCAATGTTATTGCTAAGAACATATTCTTAAATAAACATTTAAATTTCAACTTTACAACTGATATTCACAGTATTTGATTACAATGAGCAAATCTATTTCTGGTCAGCTCTGAACACAGAAGAGCTTCAAGAGTTTTGCTGAAGAGGGTTCAGTTACAGAGTCACAGAGTTATAGAGTCATACAGCAAGGAGAAAGACCCTTCGGTCCAACTCATCTGTGCCAACCAGACATCCCAATCTGACCTAGTCCCATTTGCCAGCATTTGGCCCATATCCCTCTAAACACTTCCTATTCGTGTACCCATCTGGATGCTTTTTAAATGTTGTAATTGTACCCACCGCTACTACTTTTCTGGAAGCTTGTTCAATACACGCACCACCTTCAGTGTGAAAAAGTTACCCCTCTAGTCCTTTTAAAATCTTTCTCCTCTCACCTTAAACCTATGCCCTCTAGTTTTGGACATCCCCACTCAAAGAAAAAGACCTTAGCTATTCACCCTATCCATGCCTCTCATGATTTAATAAACCTCTATAAGGTCACCCCTCAGCCTCCAGTGTTCAAGGGAAAATAGCCCCAGCCTATTCAACATCTCCTACAGCTCAAACTCTCCAGTTGTGGCAACATCCTTATAAATCTTTTCTGTACCCTCTCAAGTTTAACTGCAGCTTTCCTATAGCAGGACAACCAGAATTGCATGCAGTATTCCAGAGTAGCCTCACCAATGTCCAGTACAGCCACATCATGATGCTCCAACTCCTGTAATCAATGCACTGACCAATGAAGACAAGCGTGCCTAACATCTTCTTCACTGCCCGATCTACCTGTGGCTCCACTTTCAAGGAACAATGCACCTGCACCCCATGGTCTCTTTGTCCATTCCCAAGGGCCCTACCATTAACTGTATAAGTCTTGCCCTGCTTTGCCTTACCGAAATGCAACACCTCACGTTTATCTAAATTAAACTGCATCTGTACGCCTCGGCCCATTGGCCCATTTGATCAAGGTTCCGTTATACTCTGAAATACTCCACTACACCACCCATTTTGGTGTCATCTGAAACTTACTGATCATATCTCCAAATTATATTTTTAAAAAGGGATTGTTATTATGTAAAGTGCACTCTACCATTTACTGAAAACAAAACACATGCTGAAGCCATTATTGTTCAGATATCAAAGAATCAGCACTTACAACACAGAGTGAAACAGTTTGATCTATCAACCCCATTCCCCTGGATTTTGTCCATATCCTTTTGAGATTATGTCATTGCAATACTTATCCAGTTTTAGCTAATTCATGTTCTAATCTTTGCTTCTATACCTCTTGTGTTAAAGCATTTCACGTTCTAGCAACCCATTGTTAAAACAATTCCTCTACACAGTGAGTGGTTATGATCCAGAATGTGCTGTCTCAGTGTATGGAGAGGCAGATTCAATCATGGTTTTTAAAAGGTAATTGAATAAGCACACAAACAGAAAATGGCTCAGAGGTAGATGGAAAAGGCAGGTGGGTAGGACTCGCTGATTTCTTGTAGAGAGCTGGCATGGTCATGACGGACCAAATACTCTCCTTCTGCGCTGTAACCTTTTTAAAAGTCTATGATCTCTTTCTCTTGTTATCACTGATCCATTTTCATGAATAAGCAGAGCTAGAAATTGAAACGGATTATGTTCCATGTCCTGGTCACCAGGGAAAGGGAAGAGGACAAGTCTAGCTGGGCAGTTGAGTTTAAATAACATTGATCTTATGTTCACCTTTAGAGGAGGACACACCAGCAGAGTTCATATGGAAATGGAGATTGGAAGTGATTTGCCTTTCAGCTTGTCTTTTCCTCTTCTCCTGGTGTGGTGTGCGAGTGGTTTTTGGGAAGGGACTAAGGGTTGGGTCCTGACTATAGGGACAATGAAGATCGCAAAATCTAGCCTTTTGGGAATACACCTGGTTCTTGTTAAGTAGCTAAGTATATGTTCCAATTCACTTGGGTTCACAAATTACAGGCCATCTTCGGTGATGACCAGGAGGTTTGTGCCTCCCTCTGACACTGTTCTATTTATATTTGTTGACACATCCCTTAATTTTATAAACCTTGGATTTGCGTAGATGTATTGTTGTTTGCCAAGGTTGTTATGCAGGATTCTGTGAAGTGCTGGTTTGTTCTGTCCTACAAACATGCTACCATGCCAGGGTTTTCATTCATTTGCCCTTGAATTAGCAATGAAACCCTTATTGCCCATCCCTGATTATAGCCTGACTCCATGAAGTCTCAATCATATATTGTGGGACTGAATCACCTGGAGGCCAGGGTGGCAGATTCCAGTTCCTGTAGGACATCAATGGATTGATTTTTCCTGAAAGTATGAACAAAAGTATCACCCTATGTTGCCAAGAATGTTTTGAGGACGCTAGAGGTGGATGTATTGAGAATTTGTTACTGGCAATTTTACATTGCCCAGGCTTCACTGACAAACAACATTACATTGAGGATACAAGCCCTGTCATCTTAGAATCCCTACAGTGTGGAAACAGGCTCTTCGACCCAACAAGTCCACACCGACCCTTGGAGCATCCCACCCAGACCCATCTCCCTATAACCCATACACCCCTGAACACTACATCCAGGTGATTCAGTCCCACACTATATGATTGAGACTTCATGGAGTCAGGCTATAGTCAGGGATGGGCAATAAGGGTTTCATTGCTAATTCAAGGGCAAATGAATGAAAACCCTGGCATGGTAGCATGTTTGTAGGACAGAACAAACCAGCACTTCACAGAATCCTGCATAACAACCTTGGCAAACAACAATACATCTAGCATGGTCAATCCACCTAGCCTGCACATCTTTGGACTGTGGGAGGAAACCAGAGCACCTGGAGGAAACCCACGCAGACACAGGGAGAATGTGCAAACTCCACACAGACAGTTGCCCAAGGCTGGAATCGAACCCGGGTCCCTGGCGCTGTGAGGCTGCAGTGCTAACCACTGAGCCACCATGCCATCATGAAGCATTTGGACCTGCAGGTCAGTTTGTTACTTACCTAACCTCACTTTACTGTTCAGCAGAAATTGATAGCTGCCTTGCCAATGCAGAATTTGCTGATTGCTTCCAGTGGTGCATAATTGTGTCTGCTCACAGGCAGAAGCACAGCACCTTGTGCCATAACTACAATTTTCTTAACACTGATGGTGAGTGACACCATCGGTGTGATATGACACACGGGTCAGACAGGTGATCCAAGAGCCTTTCGAGCTGGTCTTCTGTCTGACAACAAATGCAACATCACCATCAAATAGAAGTTCCCTGATCAGAGTATGCTGCACCTGATTTTCAGTCTTGATAGGTCAAGGATTGTGTTTGTGAAGTGCTCTCCTCCATTAGCAGGAAACGTATAGTTCAGGAGGACAAAAAACAAAATAACAAACACAGTAGGGCTGAGGACAAAACCTTGTTTCACTCCATTCTTGATCTCAAAATTATCAAAGATGGCACAGTTGAACAGAAACTTGCTGTTCACATGGTAAGACTATGATACAACAAAGCTGGAGAAGACAGCAATATTCTCTAGACCCGGTAGCAGCCTGTCTTGCTCATGGTGCCACATTATTTAGTGAGATCCGGAAAAGCAAGGTAGGGTGATGTGTGCTGTTCTGTGCACTTCCCCTGATGTTAACATGGGAACGGGATCATGTCTACTGTGGTTCTGCCTGCTCTCAAGCCACATTGTACCATCAGGATATCTGACCTTCCCAGCAAGGCTGAGGAGGCAGATAGCCCAGGAACTGTCGCAATCTCTACAATCATTTGAGAAGTTATTACACTGAGCTGAATCAATGAGAAGACATGGAGTACTTGAGAAAATTGCCCTGCCCAGAATTCTGTTAATAGTCAAAACAGCTGTAACAATTTAAAATAAACATTTCCTGATGTACCAATGCATGTGTGAAGTGGCCTTATTCAATGCACAGAAAACTTAATTGAGGCAATAAAGGAACATTGAGCAAGAAATAGAGGGAAAAAGTAAAGTATGGGAGCGATATAATCTTTTCGATGCAGTGAGAGAGCACAGTTGCAATGTGTTGAGAAACATAGCCAGAAATCATTGAAAGAAGATGAAAAGTTAAAATACCTGTATCTCTAACCTCTCTTCAGCAAATCACAATGCCATATCCCCACCCCACCTCCCAATCCCAGCCCTCACTGACCTAGCATCCATAAAATGGACGTCCTGCATAGATTCAATACTTAATATCCCAGTTGTTATTTTTAACAAGCTTTTGGCTGGTCATGAAAGAAACAGAATAATGGATCTTTCTCTTCATGGTTAAAGGCAATTTTTCTTCTTGTTTTATCACATAAACAGGACAAATTAAAGTTAAGCAGATTGTTCAACACGTCGAAAGGTTAAAATGGAGTTATCTCAGTTGCAGCTGGGTTTTCTCATTGTGTTTCTTCAGTTGAATGCTTTTTGCTCAAGACATTTCCAAATATCTGTCTTATTTTCTGTCAGTTTTATATTATGTTTATACCCGAAAATGTTGCACAATGTTTTATGGTTGAACTGTTGAATATGTCTGAAATGGATTAAAAGGCTAGCTGCCAGGCACACTATTATCAGCTAATTTAATATACAAGATTGATTGGGTAATTCATCTGAAATGCAGTTTTGATTAACAAACTCAAAACATGTTAAAGTTTCCTTATCTCCATAAGTACTGTGCCAATGTTATTATGACCAAGTCCAGAGGGAAGAACAAATTCCTCTTTTTTTCACTTCTGAGGTTGGAATAACAGAGTTTTGAATTTTTACATAGATGGGCTTTTCCAATTCAATGCATACATGACTACATGCAAAACTACAGAGAAGCAAGCCAAACAGATCTTTTGAGTTAATCAAAATTAAGGAGTTAGTTTTTACACTCTCACTCAAGTAAAATATAAAACTCATTGAAAACTTAAAAACCCATTCCAACTGTGAATGTCCAAACACACACCAATTTACAGGGTCATGGCAAGGTGGAAATGAAAAGAATAAAAGTTTGTAAGGGAAAGAATGATACATTCCAATTTCGGTTTTGAAGCTCCGGTGAGGTTGCAGTGAGCTGGTTATTTTCCTGGAGACAGTAATTTAAAGTGAACTCAGACTTTTTCATAGAATGGGTGCATTTTCACTTGGAGTTTCCTTTATTTTTAAATTTTCGTCTTTGCAATGTAGTCTACTTTGTAACAGAAATGGGATCTGAGGTTGAAAAGTGCTGAGTGAGGGGGTGGTGATGAGTTCTCCTTGATATTATTGGATATTGCTGTAGAAAAACCGCAAGGCTGTAATCACAGGCTCTCACAGAATAATGGCGTCAATTGGTGAACATTGAATGTTTGCTTTCAATGGGGTCAATCATTTTTAACTAAGTTTTTCATGGTCCATTATCAGATTTGGCAAGTTATCATTTGATACAGATAGAAGAGTGTCAAATGTTCTCTTTGTATGGCAGGAGGATGGTCCACTGGGTTAAAGATTTGAGACCTGGGCTAATAATGTGGAAGATGTGAGTTCAAATCCCATCATGAATTAAGCTTTCAACAATCCAGAATTGAAAGGCTGGTATCATTAAAAGTGATCATGAATTTCTCAGGCTGTCATAAAAACACAAATAATTCACTGATATCCTTCGGGAGGGGAGCCTGCTACCAAACCAGTTTGACCTTCATGTGCTCCTCTGTAGTGGTGTTCCAAACTACTTAGTTAAACCAACTAGGAACGGGCAGTCTTCCCAGTGACACATTCCAAAAATGGCGCTCTGTCCTAAGTGGTTAGATGGCTAGTATGTAGCTCAAAATAATTCACTATTCAAAATTGATTCACTATTGCAGCTGCGATAGACTCAGGAATGAACCATAGTGAAAAAGATAACACTTTGGAATGATTCTACAACTAGCCACCAAGGATCTACATTCAGGAAGAGAACTCAAGAAGAAGATCCCACCATCATATCGTACCCTCTTAGATTATTAAAAAAAACACTCTGGCAAGGCAGACAGACATAGAAATAATGCATAGCTGAAGAGAGAAAGAAAGTCTTTGCTCATTTTAATATGAATATCAGATCAACAAATCCTTTGGGCAAAGTAAATTGAGAGGAAGGGTTTCACAAGGCCAGTGGAGAGGCAAGAATGCCAATGAGTGGGCCTATCAGTGCCTTCTCTTGGGATACAAGCTGAAATGAGTGGGTAGCTGTTGGATTGTATGATTCATAGCAGAAAAAAGAAAAGGAAAGGATAAAGAGTTGCAAATTATTTCTAAGGGAAGAGGTAGTGACAGGATTGGTGATGAGGATCATGAGAGAGTATTAGAAATTTAAAGGGGCAAATGATGTGATGGGAATGAGAAGAGGAAGGAAACATGGTTGATAAGACAGGAAATGAGCCATTAGGAGTTGCATTTAACTACAATCCCCACTCTAAATGCAGTCTGCTGCAATCACCAGTGGATCCTTTCTTCATTCTGTCACTTCTGAGACTCTCACCTGACCAGAAACAGACACAGGACAAAAATTGAAGTTAAAAGAGTGACAGAAAGAGAAGCACGGAAGAGAAATAGAGAATGATTATCTCTTCTTTACTATGGGAGCTTTAATGAGCAATCATATAATATATGTGAATCCATAATCTTATGAGACATGTGGCTCTGATACATAATTGGTACCATTGGAACTATTAATCCGAATTGTTCACCTCAAAACTTTCCCATGCATCATAAGTAGAAGACGAGATCAAATATTTATTGAATTTGTTATGAAAACTGTAAATGGAGCCAAAAATGTGTATCTGATCAAAGAGGGTATGTCAAATCTCGTCACTTGGCTACAATTTTGCTACATTGAATCCTTGGACACATCAGTGAAGCATTAAAATCATTTTAGTTAAACACTGTTATGCCTTAAATCAAACCAGTGGATGACTATTGTGAATTTATCCAACTGTACTGAAAATAACCATACTTATTAAAGATAATTTGATGTGCAGATACTCACAAGGCTGTGTAGGATGTTACAGAATGTAAAATGTATGCAGGCTGGTAGCAACTTCAATTCCCACCCAAATGAAACCTGTTCTGACACAATTGTATGCATTTTCGTACATGGATTTAACAGCTTGACCCAGCTCAGGCTTTAATTTATTTTCAATGAGTCTGATGGAAATCAGTTTTCATTTCTGCAGTCACAGTGATAAAAACCGCAACCACTAAGGGACACATCATTGATTAATGTATGTAAATAGTACATTGGATTCAAAAAGTGCTTCATATCTGATACAAAATCATTGTAAATTGTATTTAAGCAGAACATTATTCTCAATTCACTTGCTGAATCATCAAATGTGCATCCTTATACATGGAGATCAGTGTTGCAATGTCATAACTGGTAGCTTTCAGGCAGTATGTGCAAGATTAATGTTTTAAGAATATCAGAAGTGCAAAGTATGAATTTGGATTGAGCACTACAGAAACAGTTATAGACCAGGAAAGCAAAAATAGTAAACATGATTGGTTTAAAGCTAGATGTCCTAGAAGAAAAAGAAGACACAGAAAACATAAGTGAGATGAAAAGGCATTGTTATGTTTAATAACCAGAAATGTACAATAGGGATATTTGATAGCATTAATTTATTACCCTCGAATGTACAACATAGTTTGTCAGCTGAAACGAAACCTAGATATAACTATTTACTTTTCCGTACATACAAAGTAAGACAAATCCTTTGGCCAATTTTCAAATGTTGGGTGTTGATTCTTCAATGTTGGAATTGGTCATGTATGGCAAATAATTAAAATTTCAGTCGTGCAATTTCCTCAAAGCATCCTCACAGAGAGTTTCCTAGTGCTGTTAGGGAGGGTTTAAATTAGATTAACAGGAGAATGGCAATGTAAGACGGAGCACAGATTGGGGGGAAGCTTTTTCCAAGTTTTTAGATTAAAGGAGCAAGATGTAGAATTAAAATAAAAGATGTAGAATTAGTTTGGATGAATCTACGAAACAACAATGAACAAAATCCATCAGCAGGAATTGTTTGCAGCCTACAAATTTATAGTGGTAATGTTACGCACAGTATAAAGCAAGATATCAGAGATACATGCGATGTTGATAATATAATAATGAGTAACTTCATTTTTCATGTACACTAAGAAAATCTAATCAGCACTACTTCTGTAAAGAATGAATTCCTGGAGTGTGTGTGAGTTGGGATTTTGGAGCAGTAAATTGAAGAAACAATCAGGGGCTGGACTAATTTAGGTTTATTACTACGTAATGAGAAATAACTAATTAATAACTTTGCTATAAAGGAACCTCTAGAAAATAGTGACTAGAATATGATAGAATTTCACATTAAGTTTGAATGCAAAGTAGTTCACTATGAAACTAGGATATTAAATGTGAACAAATGAAACAATGAAGGTATGAGGAACAAGTTGACTGTAGTAGATTAGGAAAATACACTAAGAGGTTTAATGGAAAAAAGGCAGTAGATTGTATTTGAAAATATAATAATAGGTATATATATGACTCTAGACCTCTATTCTTTGAATGTAGAAAGACACTAAAGCAATGCTGAATAAACAGTGGCTGATGAAAAATGTTAAAGATTGCATTAAATCAAAGCATATGGCTGATAAGGATGTCAGGAATGGTAGTAAGTTTAACTTAGACCCAACAAAGGAGGACTAAAAAAAGGAAAAAGAAATATGAATATAAGACATTGAGAAATATAAAGGCTGAAAGTAAAAGCTTCCTCAAGTATGTGAAAGGAAAATATTGGAACAAATGTGGGGCCATGATAGGTGGAGACAGGAGAATTTATAGTGGAGAACAGGGAAAACTAAACAGTTACTTTCCATATGTCATCACTGAAGAAGATGCAGAAAATCTCCCAGAATTGAAAGTGACTGAGGACTTTTGAAACAGCAGAACTGAAAGAAATTAGTAATAGTAAAGAGGCTGACAAATCATCTGGATCTGATGAGCTCCATCCTGAAGTATTGAAGAAGGTGGCTAAAGAGATAATGGGTGCATTCATGGTTATATTTCAAAATTCTATAGATTCAGGAATGGTTCCTTCAGACTGGAAATGAGCAAACGTAACTCCATCATTTAAGAAATGAGTGAGATGAAAAATGGGGAACTACAGACCTGTTAGTTTGATGCTGATAATAAGGAAAATGTTCAAATTGATTATAAAGGATATGAGAAAGGAACTTTAAAAAAATAATCAAATCAGGTCTAGCTAATATAAATTTATGAAAAGGAAATCATGTCTGATGAATCTGTTGGAATTTATAGAGGATATTACTTATGACATAGATAAAGGAGAACTAGCGGCTGTGGTGTATTTGGAATTTCAGAACGCTTTTGATAAGATCCTACACAGGAGTTTAGTAGAGTGCTGAAGATTGAGGTTAATATATTAGTATGGTTAAGAATTGGTTAACAGACAGAATATAAATCATAGGAATAACTGGTTAATTCTCAGGGTGGCAAATTATTACTAGTGTGGTTCTGCAAGGGGCAGTGCTAGGGTCAAGCTGTTTATAATGTATGCAAAGGGTTTGGACCTGGGATCAATTTGTAATATTTCAAAATGTGCTGATGACAGAAAACTGGGTGGTAATTGTAAGTTGTGAGGAAGATGCAAAAGGTTTAAAGATGACTTGGACAGGCACAGTGAATGAGCCAGAACATAACAAATGGAATATAGCTGGAATAAATATGAGGTTATTCACTTTGGTAGAGAGAACAATAAAATAGAATGCTTTTTTTAAATGGTAAGCCTTTGAGAAGTGCTGCTGTCCAACGGGATCTGGATGTCCTTGTTCATGATGTACTCAAGGCTAGCAAAGCTCGTACAGAAATATCTGAAGAAGGGTCTAGACCCGAAACATCAGCTTTCCTGCTCCTCTGATGCTGCTTGGCCTGCTGTGTTCATCCAGCTCTACACCTTGTTATCTTTAGTACAGAAATACAGATGCTTTACTACAATTGTGTAGCATCTTGGTGAGACTGCACCTTGTGTACTGAGTACAGTATTGGTCTCCTTATCTAAGGACGGATATACTTGTAAAAGAGGGATTTTAACAGCTTCACCAGACAAATCCCTGGGATGGCAGCATTGTCTTATGTGGAGAGATTAAGGATATTGTGTGCCTGTCCTCTAGAGCCTTGAAAATTTAGAGTTAATCTCATTAAAATTTAGAAATTTCTTGCGGGCATGAATGTAGATAAGGCCTAGTATTCTGATCAGGATCATAAATCTTATTTCCAAACTTAATTGGATAAAAAAAAAGACCCTCTTGCCATTAGAAACATCTGCGCTGGAGATTCCTGGTCAGCCACTTCCTGTCATGTACCGGTCCGGCAATCCACTAATTCAGCAATGAAGAAGGTCTTCATAAAATCCATGGTCCCTTTCTGCAGCGGTCCCTGTATTTTGTTCAATGATTTAAATGTCCTGTAGATCCTGCAGGAGAGTATGAATGTAAGGAGGCCGGAGTTCCAGGTGGGTGAGTGGAGTAGTGAATCAGATTTGTGAAGAGGGTAGGGTGCCAGGTAAATGAATGAATGCTTAGGGCAGATGGAGATGTCGATGTGGGGGCAGAGGGGCGGGTTAGAGGCGGGGGGGATGTTCGGTTGGCACGGGGGTGGAGAGTGGTGTCAGATCTAGCAGGGTCAGGTTGCGCTGGTCAGTGAACAGGCTCTGGTCTGGCAAGGTGAGAGGATGTGTAGTGGGGAGGGGTGTGGTCAGTGTTGACTTGTGGTGTCAATTAAATAATTACTCTTGTTTAGAGTAAGATTTTAATTCTTCCCTGAATTATTTATTATTTATTAATTATTCCCTGAATAACAATTAAGTTTACGTGAGTCAGAACCTTTCGAAATCTCCAATTTCAATGTATATTTCTGAAGGGTTTCAGATGCAGGGAAATTGCCCATTGGGAAATCCATTGCCCACCTAATCCCATGGAGTTATCTGTAACAGGGATTTTACATGGTCCCAACTTGCTATTCTAGTCTATGCTGCTCCAATGGCTCTCTGGCCATCAAAATACTTGGGCCAAAATATTTGCCTGGCCAGTGAGATTAAAATCAAGGGACTTCTGGTAAGATGGCAGCAGCATAGATTGCTCCATTCGGAGCTCCACTCTGCTTGTCAGTTCTCTTTCTCTTTCTTTCTTTGTCCTCCCTTTTTTTCTCTCCCTTCTTCTCTCAGTCTGTAGTAATTCTATCCCTCCCCCTATCACCTTTTAACTACCTACGTAACGAGTTGGGAAGGAGCTGGGTTGCAACCGGGAACCATGCTGGCAGGAGCTGAATGCACAGGTTGTGTCCTGCAGTGATGGCGGATCGAGTGTGGGCCGGAGCCACAGTCGCAGATCAAGAGTGGGCAGTGGTGGAGAGATCGGGCCAGTGACGCAGCCCAGATTGGGACGCTGGCAGTGGCATAGCATGGGTTGGAAAGCCCTGAGTGGGACTGCGCCAGTGGAAAGGAAAATTGGAGTCTCTTAAGTTATCTTTATTTTCTTACCTTATTCTAAGTTCATGTGAATGGCACTGCATATGTACAGTGAAGGTATACACTCTTCATTGTTTTTTACGTTGAATAGACGTGATAATAAATTATTCAATTCAATTCAATAATCTCAGGATGTAGCCAGGTAAATTGAAACTGAGTTGAGAGGAATTCCTTCATTAAGATGTGGTGAATCTTTAAAATTCTGTACCCCCAAGAGGGCAGTGGAAGCTCAATTATTGAGCATGTTCAAAACAGAAATCAATAAATTTCTGGAGATTAATGACATTAAAGAATATGGAGATAATTTTGAAATTTAGCATTGAGGTGGATAATCTGCCATGATCTAATTGAATAGCAAAATAGGTTCAACAGACTGGATGGTCTATTTCTATTCCTGTGTTGCTATTTGCTATTTGTCAATTTAGGGAACAAAGCAGAGCAAAGTCATGCTTCTCTTGATTTACAACTATAAATTAGCCTGTAGATCACTGGTAGAAACAAACCATTTTCATATGAATTTATAGCGATTCAATATAGCTCAGGTACTATCTACAAACTTCTATTTCAGTATCACTGAAATATTGATCAGTATGAAAGAAGAGATGCGAGCCAGCTGGGGAATGTTAGTAATCATAGGCACTTCATTAATACACCCACACACTAAAAATAAACCAGGCAAATAATTACCATTTCCTGCAAAACACATGAATGCTGGGCACATTGCCAAGGTGAAGCAGAAACTAGTCTTTTGGGAGCACCATTCCAATCTTTGTCTTTGGATGTGATGCTCTCTCTTTGTTATTATACATGGCACAGGTCTGGCCCATTCCCAGAAGCTGTACCATTGCAGTCGCCTGAGCCATCTTCCACTTCATCTGGATGTCTAAGATGGACTGCGTCCGCAGGGGCACCATGTACAAAATTCTGGAAGGGGGGTGCGGGGAAATGTACCCAAGGTTGCCCTCATCCTGATGGCCACCTTTGTGTGCTGCTGTATCAAGCTGTTTATAGAACCTTGGTGTGCAAACACCAAGTGTCACCACATATTGAGGTTCTACCTGACTCCGGTGTTGCGAAGGATGGGCCTGGCCTTATTGCTAGGGAACACTCCAACTATTTGGACCATTCTTTATCATCTGTCCTTCATGGAGAAATTTAACCAGAAGTTCACCTTTAACCAGAAGTCCGTCAGGAAATGGTCAGCACGTAGTGTCCTCAAGAACCTGCGGGAAAAAGAGAAGGTGGTTCCTGTCGGGTTGTTCCCTGAGCAGATTGTCAAAGTCATTTGGCAGAATGCCTCATCACTAGAACTTTCCAACAAACACCAAGACCTCGCTTGGCTGGTGGTGAGAAGGGCACTACCTGTGAGATCCTTTAAGTACCTCCGGTAGGTCTGTGCCACTGCATGTTGCTCTTGAAGTGGCTGCATGGGGGTCGGTAGAGACTGTCACACATCTCTTTGTGGAATGTGCCTTTGCAAAGGAAGGCTGAAGAAAGATGTAGTGGTTTTTGTTGAAATTCATCCTGAGCAGCTCTACAATGCATGACTCTATGCTCCACGGTCTGATCTGTGGGACATACACCGAGACAAGCATCAAATGTTCTTGGAGGACCATCAGTTTGGTGAAAGATTTTCTTTTGCCTGATCAAAAATTATTGGTCTTCCAGAACAAGGAGTTAACCTCAACCAAGAGTTGCAGACTGGCATTTTCCAAGGTCCAGGACTACAGGCTGAGGGATGTACTAAAGCTTGGGGCAGCTGCTGCCAAGGCACAGTTGGGAAAGACCACTGTCTGAGGTCTTTCTGTCTAAGTACAAGGGGGTGTCTGTTCAGTTATTAGACCCTCCTGGTGCCTCAAATGCATGCAGATATTGTCTGGTACGTGTGAGAGATAGCTTTGGTTTGTTTGGATAGAGTCAAACTCCAGTGTTTGTTTGTTTCCTTGATATACTACTGTACAGAACTGAGACAACAAGGTGCAGAGCTGGATGAACACAGCAGGCCAAGCAGCATCATAGGAGCAGAAAGGCTGACATTTTGGGCCTAGACCTGCTGTGTTCATCCAGCTCTGTACCTTGTTGTCTCGGATTCTCCAGCATCTGCAGTTCCTACTATCTCTGTACAGAACTGAATTGTGTTTGTGACTGTATATATACAAAGATAATTTTTAATTATTAAAATATAATTTTGAAATTAAAAAAGCAAAACTCTTGTATGCTGGGAAGAGTTTGTAAAATTCTTAAATTGGCCTCTTGTACCTGACCTTACTCTCCCTATCTCAGTACTAACTATTCATCACACTTTGATTTCTTGTGCATTCCATTCCCACCAGAAGTTCTATTATTGGCAGGACATGCCTTCACCAGATTTAACGTTCTCGCCTCGAATTTGAAGACATCGGAGCCAGCTGTCAGTCACCATTATCACCATCTCCAACCCCCCGAGCCCCCCTCCTGATATCTGCTTCCTCTATCAGGCACTGGATGCTTTTTATTGAGGGACTCCTCTTCCTCCCTCCACTGCAGCCACACCCCATCCCCCCTGCAGCGACATGGACAACAAAATTTCAACCACTATGCACCCTGAATGGTGACGGCTGGCCTCCAGTTGGATTAATGTCAGTGGTGGCTGAATGAAAGCCCGTCAAGTGTCATTACCAATGGTAGGACATGAACCCTCCTGCCCAGAGCTTGATTGAGATGGGAAGACAGTGAAATTCAGGCATTAGACCACCCACCTCTGAAATACATTTTCTGCTTCCAGGTTTGCCACAAGACAGAGCTGAAGATCCCAGCCATTGATTCTCCTAGCAGTAGAATCCAAAACATTAGAGCACCTGCTCAGGTTAAACGGCTGACCATTTGGAACTGATGAGGAAAAGTTTCTTCACTCAAAGAATTGCAATTTTTTGGAATCGTCTACCACAGACGGTTTGTGATGCACCTTTGCCGGATGGCATAGTGGCTCAGTGGTTAGCACTGCTGCCTCACAGCGCCAGGGACCCAGGTGACTGTCTGTGTGGAGTTTGCACATTCTCCCCCTGTCTGTGTAGATTTCCTCCCACAGTCCAAAGATGTGCAGGTTAGGTGGATTGGCCGTGCTAAATTGCCCGTAGTGTCCAGGGATGCGTAAGTTAGTGAGAAATGCAGAGTTACAGGGAAAGGGTAGGGGGGTTGGGTCCGGGTGGGATGCTTTTCGGAGGGGTGGTGTGCATTTGTTGGGCTGAATGGCCAGTTTCCACACTGTAAGGACTCTGTGATGATACTCTATCAATGTATTTATGTCTAAAATAGACAGATTTTTGGTTTCTCCAGAACTCAAGGGATGTGGGGAGCAGATAGAAAACTGGAGTTGTGGCAGTGTATCAGCCGTAATCATACTGAACGATGGATCGGGTTAAAGGACCATATGGTCTAATTCTGATCCTATTGCTTATGGTCTTAATGTGCACCATAGGTGTTCAAGGAATGATGTAAGAGGCCATTGCAGAACTTCTTCAATAATGGAGCCCTGAAAATGATCTGAGAGTAAGGTGACAAGTTGTCTTACTGCTCAGCAGAAGATTTTTAAAAATAGAATCCCTACAGTTTGGAAACAGGCTATTTGGCCCAACAAGTCCATACCAACTCTCTGGAGAACGTCCCACCCAGAATCATCTCCCTATGCTATCCCTGTAACTCTGCATTTCCCTTGGCTAATCCTCCTAAACTACAAATTCCTGGTCACTATGGGCAATTTAGCATGGCTAATCCACCTAACTGCACATCTTTAGACTGTGGGAGGAAACCAGAGCACCCTGTGGAATCCCGCACAGACACAGGGACAATGTGCAAACTCCACATAGACAGTCACCCAAGGCTAGAATCAAACCTGAGTCTCTGCAGCTGTGAGGTAGCAGTGCTAACGACTGAACCACTGGGCTCTGGGCTCCTGGGCTCCTGGGCTCCTCATTTTGCTCAATCTCTTTCAATAGCTGGAGGAGTTGCCTTCTCTTTCTAGTTGTTTCTTCACGGTCTGGCGCATACTGAGTACATTCTAAATGGTACATACCCTCTTCCAATGAAGGAGTGAAGCTAGAATTCAGTGATTGAAATGTAACCGACCCTAAGAGGAAGAATTTGGAGGCAGATGGATCAGTATTAAGCTGGGGAGATGGCCTGGGGCTGTTTACTTTGCTGCATATTGCAGCCTTTGATTTTACATGCTTTAAATTATAACCTTGAAATTGACTGGTAGAAGTATCATCCAACTTTTGCAATAGAAACCATCATTTAAAAAAAGACAATTAAATCCGGAATTAATTAATTTTTAAATTCATCATTATCTTTTTGATAGAAATTGTAATTTCCAAGAAATTCAATCTGATAATTTCTACTATCCAAGTTAATGATCACTATTATTAAGAACCTTCATCTGAACAGAAAAAAATGTTCACTTTCTAATTCATTTCTATTACTGACTGATGGAAAGAAATGACTGGTTCAGAAAGAGCAGTTATTATCTCAGCTGATGCTATTACTGGACAAGTCAGATCCCAGACAGAGATCAGGCTTGATAGATCATGTTTTGGTTTTTTTTGGTTGTAATGACATGGTCTCTCACTGAAACACAAACACTCAATGCTGCAAATTTAGTTTTAACAATAAGTCAGAAATTTGTTTCACAAAGGAAATGAAGATAAAGTGAAATGGAATTAAGAGGGTGATAACAGAGTGTGAGAATAAGCTTGCGGGGAACATACCATCTGATTCTATAGGTATGTGAAAAGAAAAAGATTAGTGAAGACAAATGCCAGTCCCTTACAGTCAGAAATGGGGGAAGTTATATTGGAGAACAGAGAGAACGCAGGGTCTAATGAAAGGAACAAAGGAAATCAGCATTATGTTGGAGAAATTGATGGTATTAAAAGACTGATAAATCTACAAGGCCCAAAGATCTGTGACCCAGAGTTCATAAGAAAGTGGCCCTAGAAATAATGGATGCATTGATGGTAATTTTTAAAAATGTTATAGAATGCGATTCAGTGCCTATGGATTGGGAGGTAACCAACGTAACTGCAGTATTTAAAACAGGAGGTAGAAAGAAAATAGAGAAATATAGACTGGCTTGACATTGGTAGTAGGGAAATGCTAGAATCCATCTTAAAAGATTTAATAGCAGAGCATTTGGAAAATATGACAGGATCGGACAGAGACAGCATAGATTCATAAAAGAAAATCATGCTTAACAAATCTACTGGAATTTTTTGAGGAAATAACTAGTAGAGTTGACAAGAGGGAGTTAGTGGATGTGGTTTAGTTGTACTTTCAGACCGCTTTTGATAAGGTCCCACATAAGAGACTAACGTAAGAACAAAACATGTGGGATTGGGGGTAGTGTACTAACATAGATAGAGAATTGATTGGCAGACAAGAAACAAAGAGTATGACTAAGTGGGTCTTTTTTTGAGTGGCAGGCAGTGACGAGTGGGGTAAGGCAGGGATCAGTGCTTGGACCCAGCTCTTTACAAAATAACTTAGATGAGGGAACTAAATGTAATGTTTTGAAATTTGCAGACAACACAAAGCTGGGTGGGAAGGTGAGCTGTGAGGGGACAGCAGAGATGATTCAGTGTGATTTGAGTGAATGGGTAAATGCACAGCAAATGAACTATAATGTGGATAAATATGAGGGTATCCACTTTAGTGGCAAAAACAGAAAGGCTGATTATCATCTGAATGGCAATAGGTTGGGAAATGGGAAGTTACAACGAGACCTGGGTGTCCTTGTACACCAAGGTAGGCTTAGAAGGTACACCCTGAGGTACACTCTCGTTGAAAGTAAGCATGCAGTTGTAGCAGGTGCTGAAGAAGGTAACAGTATGTTGGCTTTCATAATGAAAGGATTCAAGTACAGGAGCAGGGATGTCTTGCTGCAGTTGTACAGGACTGTGATGAGACCAAATGTATTGTCTGCAGTTTTGGTCCACTTACCTGAGGAAGAATGGACTGGTTATGGATGGAGTGCAATGAAGGTTTACCAGACAGATTGCTGGGATAGCAGGACTAACAGATGAAGAGAGATTGGATCAGTTAGGACTGTATTTAGAAGAATGAGGGTGGCCTAATAGAAACCTCTCGAATTCTAACAGGACTATGTAAAAGGGTAAAGGTGCCAGCGTCCCATCACACACTGTCTCTCATCAGAGAAAGGCAGCTAGTGGTTGAGAAGGTGAGAGCTTCATGGTAACATGAGCCACTAGAAGAATTGAACCGAGGTTGTTGGTGTCTCTGTGTGTCACAAACCAGCTGACTGAACAACTAAGCTAATTGACCCCAATCAGGTCTAACAGGAGTGGTTGAGTACTAAAGGCATAGCTGCTAGATTGGGTCTACAACAGATTGTGAGGGAACCAAAAGAGTTAAAAATCATCCTTAACCTGATCCTCACCAATCAGCCTGCACACAATTCATCCGACCATGACAATAACAGCAGGAATGTCACTCACACTGTCCCTGGGGAGATAAAGTACTTCCTTCACATGGAGGATACACTGCATCATATTGTGTGGCACTACCACCATGATAAATGGAATAGATTTCAAAAAAGATCCAGCAACTCAAGGCTGGACATCGTGAGGCTCATTGTGTTCCAATACAGCTATAAAACTGGTATCTACCCATCTCTGTGGAAAATTGCCCAGCCCGCTTGATTGATACCACATCCACTCCCTGTCCCAGCAATGCTCAGCAACAGCAGTGTGTACCATTTATAAGGTGCACTGAAGGAATTCACCTTAGCTCCTTAGTCAGTACCTTCCAAACCCACAATCACTACCATCTAGAAGGACTATGGCAGTAGAAACATGGAGACACCACCGCTGATAAGTTTCCCTACAAGCCACTCACCATCCAGATTCATTTTTTGAATAAATATAAAGGAATAGTGAAACCAAACAGAAATAGCTGGAGAAACTCAGCTGGTCTGGCAGCATCTGTGGAGAGAAAACAGAATTAATGTTTCAGGTCCAGAGACCTGCTTCAGAACTGAGTTTGGAAGAAGGGTCACTGGACTCAAAATGTTAATCTGTTTTTTCTCCACAGATGCTGCCAGACCTGCTGAGTTTCTCCAGATATTTTCATTTTTGTTTCAGATTTCCAGCATCAGTGGTTCTTTGGTTTTTGTAAAGGGGTGGTGTTGGAGCCTACATGGGATTGTGTTTTGCTGTGTTTTTTGAAATCTTTCAATCTATATTCTATTTAAGTAGCTTGGTTTAGGTTATTTTTAATTTTATTTCTTTGTATTATAACTTTCTATTTATTATTTTTAAAAAAAGGCTGCACTCTTGTGTGGCACAACATTAAAAACAAACTAAGTATGATCAATCAGGCCAGATTTCATTTTGGGTTCTGACTTGTCCAGTAGTAACATCAGCTGGGATCACAAAAGCTTTGTGTGAAGTCCTCTGTGGTATTTACTTCTCACCCGTTGTCTGTGATTGTTCCGCACTCTGGGCCTGGAATGTCTATCAGCATCATGCAAGGCCTATTGCTTGCTTCATTGTTCCTTTTCAGTATCTTCGCAGCTTTGAACATTCATGTGTTCCTCCACCAGTTGCTGTGCTTCAATACAGGTCTTCAGCACTCAATCTCAGCTCCACTCTGATACCATATGACAAGCTCTCAGGACAACCGTCTGGTCTATATTTCATTTTTGTTAAAATCATCGGTGAGGTACACACAGCCAATCAGTGCTTCATGGTAAAGGTCACTTATCTACAGCAAGCCAGGATGCACATTAGTACTATAACAAATTTCAATCCCGAAAAAGTTCTTCTCGACAAAGACAGCTTACAAAGGGTAGCATGATGGGATTAGTAATTCACATTGTTTCTCTTATTTTGTACAACTTCTTGTTTGCTTACCTTACATTTGCTATTCAATAGACTCAGTCCTAAAATATTAATCTCCCTCAATTCATAACTGTTATTCCAAAATCAATAAATCTGTCAGAATTTTGTCTCATCTTATCTCAAATTAATCAAAAGAGACATGAAAGCTCAGATGGTGAACTTCTGTAAGTGTTTTAATTTCCTTGATTTTCTAAGGAAGGTAGGGTTGTAGCTTTTTGCATGATTTAGGATGAAGAATACAGCCAATCTAGTCAATGTGAGAGAAGATTAGGTACACCTTCATCTTTGGTAGCTTAAATAAAAATATTGATCTGTGTCCCTACCACTGTGATGATCAAATTCTAGTCATTATAAGAAAATTTGTGTCTTTACTGGCAAAGAATACATTTGAGATTTGTCATTCATACTTTTCCACCATTTCTGAAGAAAACTCCAATTTGGCAAAGTCAAAATCAGTTTATTTTATAATAAAATATCAAGTAATTTGTTAGCATAATATATTTCGCATGAGACTGAGGAGTTAATGAACATAGCTCTCTAATGACGTAAACTGTGATTCTTGAAAACAATACATTGATGGAGTATTGAATGCGCCAAATGTTATGGGTGCAATTTAATAAACTATTAAATTCATGATTTACTTATGCAGTTATACGATCATCCTGTACAGTTAAATCTAGGAGTGCATTAATGTCAATCATAAATTTAATGATGATTATGAAGTACAGATGATGTTTATATTAGGGCTCAAATCATTGTTGGGTTTCTGCTGTCAAATACTGAAGCTGTGATTTGCATATAAATAGGAAAGCTAAGGAGTAGTGCTTCATAAATGAATTCATTATCACATTAATCCTTTCGACCTCTCTCTGAAATAATTTTTGACCTTAATTAATGTCTGAAACTCATTGCAATAAATGTATGTTCCAGATGTCAAAGTGTGACCCAGCAAGATGTTGCACAACACAGGTCGTCTTCAGAATCTGAATTAATCTTTGCAATTCTGGAGCAGAAACACTGCAGTTTACTGCACCTTATCAGATAAATCTTTTCAATACAGGTTTTTTTATTCCTATGCCAGCCTAATGAGTGACAAGTTGATGAATAGTGGCTGATTCTAAACTAACAGCATTGCTTAATTGACAGAGGTGGGAACAGGAAGCTAAGTCATTAAAGGCAGAGGGAAGAGGGCAGTTAAAGAGCTCAATAGAGGCAAAAAGGTCAATTGGTCGGGAGGTGGTGCAGGTAAGAAAATTAAGGGAGTACAAACGAATGACAGGTGGTGGAAATAGTGGAATTAGAGGTGGATAGGGAAATACGAAGCATCATGAAGACAAAGAAATGTTCAGCGTTAGCCTTGTCAATAATCAAACCTTGGATGGAGAGAGAAATGATGTGTTTGATGTGCTGATTGACAAATTTCGCTAGAAGAGCTTTCAAGAAATGTGTTTTTGAGGGAAAAACAAGATGGTAGTCATGTCTGGAGAGAGGGCTAAGTGTCAATTTGTACTCTGCACCATTATGCAAACATACACAAATATGATCAAGAAACAAGACTTGCTCTTCGAACCTGCTCTGCTTTTAAATAAGATCATGGCTGATCTGATTTTAACCTCATTTCCACATTCCTGTGCATCCCTGATCTTCTTTCATCTTCTTGGTAATCAAGAATTTTTCTGCTCTGCCTTAAAAATATGTAAAGGTTTGGCATCCGCTGCCATTTGAGGAATGGATATTCTAAAGACTCACAACTCTCTGACAGTAAAAAAATGTTTCCTCATTTCCATTTTAAATGGGTACCACCTTATATTCAAGTTTTTATCCCTAGTTATGGAGGCATAGAGTCATACAGCATGGAAACAGAGCCTTCGGTCCAACTCCTCCATGACAACCAGAAAACCTAAACTGATCTGGTCCCATTTGCCAGCATTTGGCCCTTATCCCTCTGGACACTTCTTATTCATGTACCTATCCAGATGCCTTTTAAATGTAGTTCTAAAATCAGGTGGTGCCCAGGCAGAGGCTGAGGGAAAAGGGGAGGAAAACTGGAGGCCAATTTAAAAAAAAAAATCCCATTTGGTCTTCCTTGAGTGTTGTTAACAAGGTTTTAATGAGTTCAGTTGGGCACACAACTTGTGGAAATGTGTAGCCCTGCTGGCCCTGAAACTGCTTTGGCTGGCACTGAGAATGGGGTCAAAAATCCAGCACTGGCTGCACTAATACCTTTGTGCCATCCAGCTCTGAGGCCCAAAAGGTCAGCCCATTTATCTGGTTGAAAGAAAGATTATGTTGAAACCCTTTTAATAATACAAAGTAAACTTGATTTGAAATGATGCTGGAAATATTTCAATGGTTGAAAAATTGCACAGTACATCATCGAAACAAATTGATCTTAGTTCTGGAACAGTAAAGGTGAAAATATTCCTTCTGAATGTGTCTAAACTACATAATAACTTGTCTCTAATGTGGTTTGCTCTGTTTACTACACAGTCATAAAAAAATGATCTTTCAGTTTGCTCTAATTAGAGTGCATAATTAGTTTATAGTGATTGAAGTATTATTCATGTACTATTAATCTCTTATCTACTTTTACCAGCAAACTATGATGCTTCATGTAGACATAAGTGCTCAAGTCATCACCTTAGACAATATGCAATTAAAATAACTCATTGTTATTAAAGTAAAATTCAAAAACTTCCATATAAATACCATTACTGAAGCCTTCTACAATAAACTTGGGAAACTCCACCACCAATTATATAAACTGGTCACATAAAAGTTCCTCAGGCTTTTATTATGTTTCTGTAATACACTAATATTCAATTCAGTTCTAATACATTAATATCTAAACGGTACTGTATTAACAAAAGGGTTTTTAATGGTAGTGTAAAGGTGACTCATAAATAGTCTGAAATTAATATACAAGCATAATCAAAGAAAACAATTCTATAACCTTTGTTTGGATCATCGAATCAGCTAAGATTTTGTGAATCAGATAAATTCTGGTTATCTCTTATTTCCAGTTATCAGTTTCTGTCCTGTATCTCAGTGGTGATGATCATGTGTGCTCCACCATATCTGAACTTTTGAATACAGCAGTGTGGCTTTCTGATTTATTTCATGTCATTGCACATATTGAGACCCACCTGTAGAAAAGACTTTGAGTGAAGAATTAAATATGATTGGATCTCTCCATAGATTGAGCTGGAATTTTGTGGAAGATGTGAGAAGATTGAATCAGGAAGCTCACCAATTCAAAATCGCTGTCTCCTTTAAAATGGCCCCCACCTAGCATATATCTGTTCTGGGGAGGCAGATGTAGAATGAGTTAGAGGCAGGTCTGAGGCAACAATAGATGTGATGGATGGTGATAAGCATTGACCTCTGTTGTCTTGGATTCTCCAGCATCTGCAGTTCCTACTATCTCTAATTAACTCTGATGTCATGATGAAAGCACTGGAATGGTGGTGTTCTCTTTTGTTCAATTGAAGAAGGCACAATTCATGGGCTAGTAATTTCATTGGGCAGTGTTACAATAGTCGTAAAATGGACTATCAAATTTAGACTTCCGTCATCTGATACCAGAGACCTTTCGTTGACTAACATGATTTTAAAAAGGAAAGACACTAACCTAAGATGGCCGCAGTGATCACATGACTACAGGTTAAATCAGTACCTGAAACCTTCATTAAAAATAGCGCAGTCTGAACTGAAATTAACATGCCATCAAAATAACTGAAACCAATCACCTCGATTGATATTTCCTGTTTGATTTACATATTTTTGTAAGTTTCACATATTGAGATGAAAGACTCACCCAGATTATCCATCTTGAAAAAAACGTGAAGCGAGACTTGGGAGTACACAGTTGAACTCTACTTCAGGCAACAGCTTTTGGGCAGAGCAGAAAGAAGAATGATGGATTTATAACAGGGGGACTAGAAGGCTTTACCCCTCCTCAACTGGTCATAACTACATGTTAATTTCTATATAAAGATGTCAATCACAGAAAGCCATCACTTAGTTTCAAGGGAAAATTTGTCAGAGCCAATCCATGAAGAAGAGGAGCTAATAGAGGCTAGTGGGAAGGGTCATTCAGATTATTGGCCAAGCCTTGTTTGCAGGCCACAGTGAGGGGTGTGAGCGATTAGGTACCTGGGTCTGAGAGGCCATAGGGAAGGGTTAAAGGTGTGTATGATCTTTGGACATGGCAAACATCCAATGAAATCCTCCTTCTTGCTTGACACTAGCCTACACAGCTTAAGCAATAGGACTGCCACTTAGCACTGGGCTTTTCCTGTCATGGGTAAAATAGTGGTAGAGTGACTGAAGCACTGAAGTAGCTATTCATTCATCATCTGCGGGCCTCAGTAAGCCCAAGGGTGGACAGCTGCCCGGCAACTCCACCAACCAAGTAAAACTGGAGGCAGGTTGGTGGTAGGCAGGTAAGTGGCAGTGGATGGCACTTCAGTCCAATAATCTGCTCTGTTGTGGCCTTTGTACCGAGGTGGCAGTGGATATAGGGTTCCTGTGCCTCCATGAAAAATTGCATATTGTTGCTTGCAGCCATTCTTCAGTGAATACCTTTGTCCAGTAGGAGGCACTCATGCAGTCTGTCTGTTACCATGAACCACTGAAGCATCTGCAATTTTCACTGCCAGAAGGAATCATGGCTGCTGCCTGGAAACTGTTTAGTGAATTGAAGGAAATGTTTGTCATGGTCACACATGGATTTAACGTTGAGACAATGAAATCCCTTTCTCTACCTAAGTGACTGCGCCTGCTCAGCTGGTGCCTGAATGACCACATAGTTACAGTCAACCAACCCCTGTACCCAACAGAATACAGCAATGGAGAGATTCTGATATTCTCCCGCAATGTCAGCAAATTGAAGGAACTGGCTATTGATTTCAGGAAGGGGAGTGGAGGATACACCCCTGTCTGTATCAATGGCTGAGATGATTGAGAATTTCAAGTTCCTGGGAGTAAGTATCACCGACAATCTATCCTGGTCCACCCATATCAACACAACGGTTAAGAAAGCTCACCAATGCCTCTATTTCCTCAGAAGGCTAAGGAAATTCAGAATGTCCTCAATGACTGCTACCAATCTTTATAGATACATCATAGAAAGCATCCTATCCAGATGTGTCACAGCTTGGTATGGCAATTGCTCTGCCCATCACAGCAAGAAATTACAGAGAGTTGTGGATGTAGCCCAGTCCATCACGAAAACCAGTCTTCCCTCCAATTGACTCCATCTACACTTACCATTGCCTTGGAAAAGAAGCGAACATAATCAAAGATCCCTCCCACCCGATTATACTCTCTTCCACCCTTTTTTGTCGGGTAGAAGATACAAAAGTTTGAAAACACATCCCAACAGATTAAAGATCAGCTTCTTTCCCACTATTATCAGACTTATGAATGGACCTCTCATATATTACAGTTGATTCTTCCTTGCACCTTGTCTGTGTGTGTGTACATATATATTATATATATGTATATAGTAACACTATATTCTGCATTCTGTTCTATTACCCTGAAGTACTTATGTAAGGTATGATTTGATTGGTCAGCATGCAAAACAGTACTGTTCACTGTATCTCAGTATACGTGACAATAATAAATAAATCAAATCAAATCAAAATCAACAAATCGCCCTGCCTCATGCCTTCTGTGCTACTTGGCTGCATCAGTGGAGAAGTCAATGTAATAGAAACATAGAAACAAGGAGTAGAAGTAGGTTATTCATCACTTCAAGCCTGCTTTGCCATTCAGTACAATCAAGGATGATTTTCTATCTCAATATCGTATCTCTCTTTCTCCTCATCCTCCTTAATGCCTTTAAAATCTAAACATTTACCTACCGTTTCCTTGAATATATTCAGTGACTTAGCTTCCACAGCCTTGTCTGGTAGAGAATTCCACAGGTTCAATACCCTTTGATTGAAGAAATCTTTACTTATATCAGTCTAAATGGTTGGCCCCATATCCTGAGACTGAGTGCCCCAGCATGTAGTCTGTCCACCCTGTTAGAATTCCATCTGTTTTGATCAGATCCCCTCTCATTCTTCAAATCTCTAGTGAATAGAGACCCTTCAGAACCAATCTCTCCTTATAGTACAGTCCTCTCATCCCTGATATCAGCCCAGTGAACCTCCACTGCACTCCCTCTATGGCAAGTATATCCTACCTTAGGTAGAGAGAACAGCACATAATATTCCAGGTGGAGTCATACCAAGGCCCTGTTTAACTGTGGTAAGACATCCCTACTTCTGAACTCAAGTTCTCTTGCAATGAAGGCCAATAAACTGTTTGCCTTCCTAATTACTTTCTACACCTGTCTGTTTACTTTTATTTGATTGGCTTACCAGGACACCCAAGTGTCTTTTTAAATTCATGTTTTCCGATATATTTTCAAAGTATTCAACTTCATATTTAACCACATTGTACAGCATCTGCCATGGATTGGCTACTCACTCAACTTATTCCTAAACTTCCAAAGCCTATTGCATCTTCATCACAACTCACAATCACACCCAGTTTTGTGTCACCAGCAACTTGAAATGTTACATTTAGTTCCCTCATCCTCATTTATATAAATTGTGAATAGATGGGTTCAGGCACCGATTCCTGCAGTACCCGACTAGTTATTGCCTACAACTCAGAAAAAGTCCAATTCAACACCGTCAAAAAGAGCATCCATTACCTAGCTCAGGTGACTCAGAATTGGCCCACCGTCATTAAGGGGTGAGAATTGGCCCACTATCACTAAGGGGGTACAAGTGAGAATTGGGCCACTATCACTGAGGGAGTAGGGATGAGAATTAGCTCACTGTCACAGAGGCCACAGGGGTGAGAGTCTGGCATGCTTTCAGCAGGGAAAAGGAGGGTTGTGGTTGAGGCTATGGGGTCAGTGGAGGGATTGGGTGACAATCACTCGGGGAGTAAATGACTGTTGGGGTGAGTGACTGACTGACTGCAGGGAAGAGGTAGTTGAGTGAGTGACTGCAGGGATGCATGAGTGAGAGTCTGACTGGGACAATGGTGGGTGAGTGAGTGAGACTGAGCTGGACACATACTCACCTTTCCTCTCCTTTCTCTCCCTTCCCACCAAACATCCACATTAACCAGATTAAAACAACTCCTTCATTCGCTACCTAGTCCCCATACCTTTCTCAGGTGATGATAAACTGGGGCCTAGACTTTTACTCAGCCCGACTCACTTTCTTAACCAAAAGGCCAAAATAAGGGTTTATCCGTTAACTCTTTTGCTTGGCTCTTTTAAAAATCGTTTTTTTTTAAATACTCATTCAAATCATTAACTTATTGCTTTGGAAGTTTTTCTCTGAAATTCATGATTACTGTGGCAAACCTTACCTTTCTGAAATTTGGTCACCAGCACAGCACCCACCAAGAGAGAAAGAAATATAAATGTGGCCCTCTGGATGAAGTGGTTGGACAATCCCGCTGTCCAGCCACAGTGTTTCTCTACATACAGAACTCTCTGCACCTTTCCCCAAATGACTCTGAAATGCATCTATCTCTGTGACAGCTCAGTCCAACCCAGTGAAAATTCAGCCTCGTGCAGGAGAGATTGAAAACACAAGTTGTTTTTGTAGTTTTGTGAGACACTGGGGGAACATATACCAAAATGAAACAGCATTAATAAGGGTTGACCTTCTCTTGATCTGTTGGTGGCTTTTATCTGAGATTGATTCAAATTTGCTTATGAAGAATGATCCTAAAAAATAGCAGCAGTTGTTTCATGGATGCTCTTTAAAGCCAGTAAACATTTTTTTACAAATTGGCATCTTTTCTTTGTTGGGCATTGTGTACAAAAGAAATGATGAAGTTGAGACCATGGATTATGATTAATGTTTGAAATGTATTTGGTAAAATATTTTAGACTTGTTTCTAGTCCTATTCCTGAATATACATTTGTCCATTTAAAATATTAATATAAAATACATACCATCCAAGATTTTATGTTGCCATTTTGAGATTGCAGATTATTTTAAAACCACCATTAGTAGTTGCATGAAGTTGAATGCATCAAAAATATTATGATTTTAAAGGTTAAGCGTCAGCTATTTCTTTATTATTTTATTCGTTAATGGGATGTGGGCATTACCAGAATTTATTGCCCATCTCCAATTGCCTTGGAGAAAGTGGTGATGAACTGTCCCTTGAACCACTGCAGTTCTTCTGGTGTAGGGACATCCACAGCACTGTTAGGAAGGGAGTTCCAGGATTTTCACTTTGTAACAGTGAACAAATGGTGATATAGTTCCAAGTCAGAATTATGTGTGGCTTTCAGGGGAACTTATCGATTGCATGCTCCCATGTAAGTGATGCCCTTGTCCCTCTGGATGGTAGGAGTTGCAGGTTTGGAAGGTCCTGTTGGAAAAACTTTTGGTGAGTTACTGAATTGTAATTTCATGGGCTGAGGGCATAGCTGGCAGAGCTCCTGAACCGAATGCCTGCCAGGCCATTTCAAGGATATTTAAGAGTAATTTACATTACTGTGAATCCTGAGTCATATGCAGGCCAGACAGTCAAAGACAGCAGATTGCCTTCCCTAAAGGACATTTGTGAACAGGATGGGTTTTTATAACAGTTGATGATAAATTTTATTGTCACAATGTCCTTGACAAGCTTTCAATTCCAGGTTTGTTAATTGAATTTACATTCCATCATCTGCCATGGTGAAATTTGAATCTAAATCACCAAAGATTGAACTTGACGTTTTGCCCATAGAGGGGAGTTTCAGCAGACTGATTCTTCGGATAGTGGGACTGTCTTGTGAGAACTGACAGAGGAGAATGAGCTCTAATACTCTAGAGTTTAGAAGAATGAGAGGTAATCTCATAGAAACTCACACAATTCTTAAAGAGGCAGAGAGAATATATTCAGTAAGGATGAATAGACCCCTGTCTGTACAGTCTAAAACCAACAGATACAAGCAAGTCATTTATATCTGAGATGAGGAGGAACGTCTTCACTCAGAGTATGGCAAATCTTTGGAATTCTCTATGCCAAGGGGCCGTGGAAATGCAGTCATTACGTAAATTCAAATCAGAGACTAGTTGATTTATCCAGTTATGAAATCAAGGTATTAGAGAATAGCACAGGATTATGGCATTAAAACAGATGATCAGCTGTGATCTAGAATGGTGGAGCATGCTTGAGGGGCTGAATGGCCTAATCCTGATCATATTTTCCAATGTTCTAAATACTAGTACAGTGATAGGACTATTACACCACAGTCTCCCCTTATTCACCAGTTATACCTTTCAAGTTAGACCTTGACCAATTTGGCGATAGGAATTCATTTTTGCATAAAAGGACTGAAAATCAAATGATGATGAAGAACATGAGGTCAGTTAAATTACAATTGGAGATCAGATCACAGTATTTATTCATCAGACCCTAATGTAAGCTACAAAATCTAGGCATTACAAAGAATTATACTATGTCAAAAAGTGTAAAATCTGATAAATGGATTTCCAATTGATCGAGCACATAGCATTTAATGATTCTAATTAAAGTAAATTTAACTGAGTTCAAGGCAACTGGATCAAAATGGGCTGTTGACCTTTGCAGATACAAAGTGTGACATTGTTATTAAGCAGAAATCCCAGGAGAGATTGCATTTTAAAAATCATTGGATAACAAGACAAGAAGTCAAGATTAATCTGAGAAATAATTATGTTGACAACATAAAGCCCAGGATTAAGAGATCATAGAGAAAAAAAGCACCAAGACAGGTTTACTAATGGAGATATTAAATCCGCCAACTCATTTATCTTCCAACTCCATTCTTCTTTGATGCCTAGGCATAATTTGTAGAAAATGTGATGAAAATATTACTAAAAATGACATGTTTCTGCTGTCCCCATCCTTTACCATTACCTCTAAACAGCAGCTGTGGAAAACAATTGATTTAATTAAGAAACAGAATTACTTGATGAGGTCAAAGACGTGCAAGTAGGATTTCCTGCAGGATTAGAATACTACAGAAATAATAATGCAAATGAATCCTGTGCAAGTACTGGAAATAAGATTGGGCATCTGCTGGTAATTGCAGCATTTGGAAACAAACTGATATGTTTGCATGCACCATTGTATCAGATGTGCTGGTTCTATATTATGTGGAACATAAAGGAGTGCATGAATCCATAGAGATAGGGTTATTATTAATTAAACTTAAATTTGATGTCACAAGCACTGTAAAACAATATCAAATTTTCCACGTTGTTAGCAGCTAAAACCATTACATTCTCATAAAATATAAAATGCAGTGACAAGTGTTATCATCCCTATAGAGACTAAAAACTTAAAAAATCTCAAGCTTTTAGCTGAAACGATGATATGGACAGATGGAGGAAGACAGCAGGCCAGGCAACATCAGAGGAACAGGAAAATTGATATCTCGGGTCAGGACCCTTCTTCAGAACTAGGGAAGGGGAAGGCAGCTGGGAAATACATAGAGAGGAGGGGTGGGGCTGGGGAAGGTAGGTGGGATGGTGATAGGTGAGTGCAGGTAGGGAGTGTTGGGGATTGGTCAATGGGATGGGTGAGGCAGATCGGTGGGAGAGAAGATGGACAGGTTGTGTCAGGTCAAGGAGGTGAGGATGGTGGGGAGCGTTGGACATGGGATGAGGCCAGGGGTGGGGAGATTTTAAAACTGGTGAATTCCATATTTAGGCCATTGGGCTATAGGTTCCTGAGGCAGAATATGATGTGTTGCCTCTCCAGTTTGCGGATGGTGTCATTGTGACACTGGAGGAGGCCCAGGATGGACATGTCACCCAAGGAATGGGATGGGGAGTTAAAATAGTTCGCGCCTGGAAGGTGTTGTTCTTTGTTGCATACAGAGTGCAGATGCTTGACGAGACGGTCCCCAAGTCTACGCTTGGTCTCACCGATATAGAGGAGGCCACATCGGGAGCAACGGATGCAGTAGACCACATTGGCTAATGTGCAGGTGAACCTCTGTCTAATGTGAAAGGTTTTTTTGGTTCCTTGGATACAGGTGAGGGGGGAGGTGTAGGGGCAGGTGTAGCACCTCTTGCGGTTGCACGGAAAGGTGCCAGGGGTGGTGGGGTTAGTGGGGAGTGTGGAGCAGACAAGGGAGTCACGGAGAGAGGTCCCTACGAAAGGCAGATTGGAGTGGGGAGGGAAATATCTCTTTGGTTGAGGAGTCAGATTGTAGGTGGCAGAAGTGGCGGAGAATGATATGTTAGATGCGGAGGTTGGTGGGGTGATATGTGAGGACAAGGGGGATTCTGTCTTTATTTTTGTTGGGGTGAGGGGACGTGAAGGCAGAAGTGTGGAAAATGCAAGAGATGCGGTTAAGGGCATTTTCGATCACCAGAGGGAGGATGTTATGGTCCTTGAAATAGGAGGACATCTGGGACATTCAGGAGTGGAACGTCTCGGAAGCCTACAGCCCGATGGCCTAAATGTGAAATTCACCAGTTTTAAAATCTCCCCACCCTCGGCCTCATCCCATATCCAACCCTCCCTCTCATCCCCTCCCTCTCATTTCTGTCTCCTTGACCTGACACAACCCGTACATCTTCTCTCCCACTTATCCAGCGACTGACCAATCCGTACCACTCCCTACCTGCACTCTCCGATCACCATCCCAACTACCTTCCCCAGTCCCACCCCTCCTCTCTATTTATTTCCCAGCTCCCTTCCCCCTCCCCATTTCTGAAGAAGCATCCCGACCGGAAACGTCAGCTTTCATGCTCCTCTGATGCTGCCTGGCCTGCTGTGTTCCTCCAGCTCCACACTGTGTTATCTGAGACTCCAGCATCTGCAGTTCTTACTATCTCATATGGAAAGATGGCATGTGTTAAAACATTTATTGTAACAGACAGATTGAAAGCACTATTTATTTAACATTTTCATAGACAATTTATACTTTAAATTACAAAACAGAATTTCCCCCTTTGACTTTTTACACCCACTTCACAGCCATGCTTTACACTATTATTTAAGTTATCATTTGATTTTCTGGAATTCAGTCCAAAGTGGTGTTTAGCTTCTGAGGCTTTTCTTCCATTCATTTCCTTTTCCAAGCCAATCACGTTTACCCCCAGAATTGTCTTTCATGGTGAGGATTTTATTCTGGCGATTCTTCCTCTTGCCCAAGTGAAGCCTTCTCGCCTTGTTTTAAATTCTCACCAATTAGGTCTTTCATGGAGAAGCAAAGAGACTTTGGCCTCTAGCTGCTCTCTCTCTCCAAGATGCTGGAAGACTGTACGTGAATTTTCAGGGATATCTTAGAGTCCCTTTTCTTCCCAAAGCCAATCGCTATGGTAACATGAATCACATGGGACATGGAACCATGTAGAAGTGCTGATTAACTTCATTTGAGACATGAAGTTTCTTTTATCTTGGAAACAAGCAGACAGTTAAAAGCATAAATGTTCAAAACCTGACACTCTAAAACACTATTTTTATACTTTGAAGACTAGCAGTCAACTGTGATCTCCACTGTGAGCATAAATTGCTGTCATTATCTCCAAGTGTGAATACCTTACACTTTCGTACCAGCAAAACAACCTGGGTCTCACTCTAATCTTTAAAAACCTGTTATTAGCCAGGCTCAGATGGGTCACATGAGCCTATGCAGTGTATCCAATAATAAACATACATTTGCAAAGCATAGCAACCAAACAAGTCTCATATTTCTAACGCCAGACTGAAAAATACATTTCAATTATGAGGCTGGGTAGACATTTTGGCATTTGGTTTAAGGATTATTTAAATAAGCTTTCACTCAGAGAACTCAATGTGTAGGACAGAGCCCTTGTGAGTGGATTGTCTTGGTTTGAGTCTTAATGAGTTGAATGGATTTTTAGATGCGTCTCTGAAGTTGTATTGATGAAATCATATTCAGTGTTTACATTTCTTGAAACATCAGAGCACATTTTCACTTTCTGTCATAAAAGCAACCTACAGTCCAAAGTTTGTTTGAATGATGGTAAGATGTGGAGGTATCAACAGTACCAGCAGTTAACCCAACTACTTCCCAATTTCAAGAAGGTTTTCTTGGGAGTAAAGATTAAGCGTATCCAGAAAATGTCAAGTAACAATAGAATAATATGAAAGCATAAAGACTATTGTAGTTTTACTAAGGAATTAAATTGCAATTTTTTCTGTCAATGTCACAGACTTTCTGCTAGTCATTTCCAAGTTTGAAGAGGGAGAGGATTTCCCCAGAAGTATGAGTTCTGTCACATCCAACTTTAGCTAAAGTGACTGGAACAATAACCGTGGGAAAGCAAACTAGGTAATAAACTGAGATCGACTTTTGCCACTCACACTGCATGTATGATAAAGGATTGGAATTATATCATCCCTTTGAGTCAGACATAGAACAGCATGAGAGAGGCCATGAAACTAATGATGACTAGAAACTTCCAAGCCATCACTGGCAGTGTGTACCCAATAAGTCAATCCTCTGTGCACCAATGCATGAAACTGGTGACAGAAACATTAGTTACCCAGGAAATTCTTGGGCTGGGAAAGGCAGCAGTATTAAGATTTAGTGGTATACTTCTCTGAAGTGCAGGGCATCATATATTATAGATTATAGAGTATTTCTATGATATATTTGCAGTGAGAGCAGTTGGAAAAGTCATTGCCTGAATCTATAAAATTGATTTACGTTTCTATGCAAAAAAGTGAGCTCCAAAAATCATGCACACTTTTTCATTACAGATTTCTTACTTTTTCTTTCTTTACTATGAATTGTATAGCATCATTAGATATAAAGAAGTTTTATTAATTAATATACAAGAGGTCTGTAATAATAGGTATCTAAGAAGATGACTTTCATCTCTATGAGACCAAAATACCTTTATTTTATTTTCCAATTAATTGAAGGAAAAAGAAATCTGGTTGGATGGTGTAGGGAGTGCCGCCTGATTTATTGTTCACCAACTCCCTGGTTCTGACACTGGGCTTATGTAGTGGAATGTGGTGGTGGAAAACAAAGGAGGCAGATGTTTCAGGGGCAAAGAAGACTATCATTTTATTGAAAAACAAGCAAATTGAATATATTTAAAGGAAAACAAGAAAATGAGTATCAAACCCGACTATTACTGACTGAGATAACAAGGTGTAGAGCTGGATGAACACAGCAGGCCAAGCAGCATCTGACTGAAACCTGTCTCACAGTTAACTTGACCCCAGTTAAGCCTTAAGCCAAGACTTGATACGTTGGATAAATAGATATGGTGGGTGGCTGTTAGCTATGCTAACAGGGAAGAGAGAGAGAGAGACAGAGAGAGAGAGAGATTACCTGCTAACCCGAATTCCTATCTCACTTCCTTTCCTTAGGGATGCCCTAAACCATTAGCCCCCGAACCCCACCTACCCCTATCCGAGACTAGCCATGCTGGGTTAGAGGGTTTCAATAACCTTAAGCTCACCCCTGGAGTGGAAACGCAATTTTGACTGGCTCTTGTCCATCGTCTCTTGCTGCAGCTTGGGCTCTGTGAAGGACCACAAGTGCTGCTAAGAGTCAGTCTCATGGTGTTCACTGATGCGGTTAGAAGCATTGGACCTGATGGTGAGTACCTTGGGTTTCTTTTCTTTGGTGGTCCTTGCGAGCAGGTTGTTGTCTTGGATGGTGGTGGATGTTACTGGTGTTGCCCCAGTCAGTGTCTTGGGTCTCTAGACGGTCTCGGTCACCTTCAGATATTGAGTGGAGGTTTGTGGTTGTTTGATGGTGTTCGGTGGTTGTGAGTGTTGCTCTCTGTGTGGAGGGTTTGCGGGGTCCTTGACTCAGAGACGTCTGTGTGAACTTTTCTCTCTATTGGTAAGTCTGACCGACCTCCTTTCCCTTCCTCGTGGCTTTGGCTCAAGGACGCCTTCGCGTGTGGGGCCTGCTCCTTGTTGGGACCCTCGAACTCGTCTCACGAACCGCTCACACTGGGCGCACACAGAGCTCAAGCTCAGAGCACACACCTTGTTGGAATCTGGGCACGTTGCTAATATCACAGTGCACAGTGCTGGGATTGGGCCCCCCAGTTATACCCAACTACAGGCCTTTCACTCAGGAAAATGTCTCAACATAATTCACAGGAGCAATTATCAAAATAAAATTGGGCACTCAGCTATGCATAGAGATATGGTGACCAAAAGTTTGGTCAAAGAGGTAAATTTTAAGGAGAGAGATGCTGAGAGGCACTGAGGTTTAGGAAGGGAATTCCAGACAAAATGATCCAAATACATGGGGGAATTGGGCAAATTTGCCTGTGAAACAGAACAAAGCACTCACGAAAATTCAATCAGGGGAATGTCCAAGCAGAGAAAAATCACCCCTGCAGAACTGTGAGAATCTCTGTGGAGCTGGACTCCAATCACAGGCTGGTTCTCCCTTGCATTTGCTGCTGACAGGCTAACTATGAGGTGGGGAAAAGTAGAGGGGGCTGGTTAGGCTGAGGAATGCGCAACAAATGTGTGGGGGAGATGGAAAGAGAGGCTGGAGCCCAGGGAGTAAGACTCTCAAACTTGATTGAGTTTTTGGAGGAAGTAGACAAAGAGATTGATTAGAGCAGAGCGGTGGATGTTTTTTATTTGGACTTTAGTATAGCCTTTGATAAGGTTCTGCATGGTAGAGTAATGGGATTCAGGGTGGGTTTGCTAACTAAATACAAGATTAGCTTAATGGCAGGAGACAAAGAGTGATGGTGGAGGGTTGTTTTTCAGACTGGGCGCCTGTGACCAGTAGCGTTCCACAGGGATCGGTATTGGGTCCACTTTTTTTTGTCATTTATCTAAATGATTTGGATGAGAATATAGGAGGCATAGTTAGTAAGTTTGTGGTTGACACCAAAATTGATGGTCTAGTGGACAGTGATGATGATTATCTAGGATTAAAAAGAGATCTTGATCAATTGGATCAACAGGCTCTTGAGTGGCACATGGAATTTAATTTGGATAAATGCAAGATATTGTATTTTGGTAAAACAAACAAGGGCAGGATTTATACAATTGGTGGTAGAGCTCTGGGTAGTGTTGTAGAACAGAGAGACCTAGGGTTACAGGTATATAATTCTCTGAATTTTGCATCACAGGTCGACTGAGTGGTTAAGAAGGTATTTAGCACATTTGCCTTCATTGCTCAGACCTTTAAGTATAGGAGTTGGAACATCATGTTGTGGTTGTACAGGATGTTGGTGAGGCCTTTTCTGGAGGACTGTGTGCAATTCTGGTCACCCTGTTATAGGAAGGATATTATTAACTGGAGAAGGTTCAGAAAAGATTTATCAGGATGTTGCCAGGGATTGAGTTTTGAGTTATAAAAATTAGCTGGAACATTTTTTCACAGGAACGTAGGAGGTTGAAGGGTGACCTTGTAGAAGTTTATACAATCATGGAGGGCGTAGATAAGGTGAATAGCAAAGGTCTTTTCCTTTAGGTTGGGGAGTTCCAAACTAGGGGGCATTTTTTAAGTGAGAGGAGAAAGATTTAAAAAGGACATGAGGGGCAACATTTTTACACAGAGAGTGGGTCATATATGGAAAGATCTGCCAGACAAAGTGGTGGATGCAGGTACAGTATAGATGCAAGATCTTTGGATAAGTACCTGGACATCCAGCGAGCTGGGAATTGGATCAGACCAGACAGACAGATATGCAAATCGGTCACCTTGATTGATTATATTGAATAAGTGTTAATGAGACAGAAGAACTGGGATGTTAAGGCAGGAAGCTTGCATTATTCACTGTCAAATTGAATCAAATCAGACAACTATGCAAGCCATTCACCCTAGGGTCATAGAGTCATAAAGATATACGGCATGGAAACAGACTGTTGGGTCCAACTCATCCGTGCTGACCAGGTATCCTAAATAAACGTTGTCCCATTTGCCAGCATTTGGCCCATATCCCTTTACACCCTTCCGATTCATATACCCATCCAGATGCCTTTTACCCAAAGTTCCAAAACAATGCAACAGCTTATAAAACAGTAATTACTGCTCCTAGAATTCAGGGAAATCAGCTCCAACACTGAAAATACCTCAAAAAAGCAGCAGCTCTTATAGCAACAATATTTTCCCAACCTCCATCTTGGATTACCCAGAATTCCCTTGATTATTGAATGGATTGCTGATGAGACAATACGGTAAGGTTTTGGGTGGAATAATGGATCCGAGTTTCAGCAGAACTGTTTTTGAGGCAGCTTGGCTTTTAGGGCCAGCTCAATCAACATGGGAAATTACCGCATCCAATACTGTCTTTTGTAACACCCTTCCTGAGACAGAAACACAAAATTACGTTGAGTAACTAAATTTTACTAATTACACTGTTACATCAAACTGTTGCTAAGCCACTGTACTCAGAATTGACCTGGATAACGAGCTAAAAGAAGCCACTAAAACCAGAACATCAGGACCAAGAAGTAGGAACCTTCATTTTGATTTAGATTTATTTAATATTTTCACTTGTATCTAGGTACAGTGAAATGTGCATAATGTCGCCACGTTCTGGCGTCATCTTGGATTACAGAATAAATTACTGAGTAAATTGTATAAATGGTAAAATGCTGAATAAATTAATATTAAATTAATGCTACTGAGGCTGAAACAGCTTTAAAAGTTAATCATTCCCTTTCCGCATACTCCACACTCTCTGCTCCTCCAGTCGCTGCTGTCCGTAGTCATCCCTGGGGTCCCGGCAATGTGCTCCTTCTCTGCTGTCACCAGTGCCATGGCTTCCGTATCCACCAGCTGCGGACTGGGGACAAACACACTGTGTGGGTCCCGCAGCTTCCCCGACGTTGGGCATTGACTGACGGGTCCTGGCTCATCTTCTGATGCCACCACCCGAGGTGGAACAGAGATGGAGATACACGGGGTGCCGGCCTCCGCTGGAGGACCACAGGAGGAGGGCCTAGGGCAATGGAAACAAAAAGAAGTTACCAAGCTGGAAAGACAACGTCGAAGCCGCATGGATGCAGCCAAACCTGCCGTGGGAGCCGCCATCTTGGAAGGTGAGGGGAGCAAGATGAACAGCTTTTTAACATCTTGTGCTCCCAAAGCTGATTTTAAACTAATGTGTGGGCATAGACATTTAAGAGAAAGACGGGCGATATGTTGTGTTTCAGTGATAATAAACCACGTCTCGTGGTAAACCATGTCTCATTAGTGTAAAACGAGTCTCACTAAATAAGCAAATAGATCAGACCATATGAAGACGAAGCTTATATTATGTCTCAGTGATAATTGTGAAGATTATTTTAACTCAGACATCAATCACAAACAGAATAGCAAAGAATTTTTATTATTTCAGACATAAGAATAGTACAAGTACCTATCATAGATGCTGCCACCCAGATTTGAAGTCTCCTGAGCCTTGTTGCACACAAATTGAAAATGTCACCCTTGCTTTGTTTCCATTTGGATTGATTTCACAACATTAACTAAGTGAGGCTTCAATAAGCTGAAAATCGGTTCATAGTTCACGCTTTCTTAAAAGCTCAGCGGGGAAACACCTGTTACAGTATGTGAGGGATATCATATTCCGCTTGGGAACCCTGCAGTCCAATGGTATCAATGTGGATTTCACAAGCTCCAAAATCTCCCCTCCCCCTACCGCATCCCAAAACCAGCCCAGTTCGTCCCCGCCTCCCTAACCTGTTCTTCCTCCCACCTCAAGCCGCACCCCCATTTCCAACCTGCTAACCTCATCCCACCCCCTTGACCTGTCCATCCTCCCTGGACTGACCTATCTCCTCCCTACCTCCCCACCTACACTCACCTTTACTGGCTCCATCCCCGCCTCTTTGACCTGTCTGTTTCCTCTCCACCTATCTTCTCCTCTATCCATCTTCTATCCGCCTCCCCCTCTCTCCCTATTTATTTCAGAACCCCCTTCCCCCCCCCATTTCTGATGAAGGGTCTAGGCCCGAAATGTCAGCCTTCCTGCTCCTATGATGCTGCTTGGCCTGCTCTACACCTTGTTATCTCAGATTTTACAGCATCTGCAGTTCCTACTATCTCTGATACAATTTGCCAACCAATGTTGTTTTCAATCTGATCAGAACAAAATAGCTGTTAGCAACTTATAGCAACTTCTAACACCCACTGTCTCTGTTGTTTCTTTCATTAATATCAACAACAAACAATACAGTCACTTCTACATCATTTAGAATAAATAAGGTTGACACCCCTCCTCAGTTGAAAACCTCCTAGAGTTGGAACTTGTTTTCCAGGGTACTGCATCCTTCGAAGCACGAGAGAAAAGTGCTGAAACCATTAAAACCACCTCAGCCTGTCTCTACTAATAAACCTTATTGCAGCTATTGTTTTAGTTCCCTACCTTCCAGTTCTAACCCTTTCAAATTCAAATATTGAAGGTGAAATTATTATATTTTGAATGCTTGGCAGACTTCAATCTCTAAATTGCATAGTCTGCAAATCATAGGGACGTTCCTTTCTTAGAACTAATATTTACCCAACCTGCATGGTGGGAAGCTAATGGGTTCAGACCAGGTCCCTATTTCATGCTTCATTCCATTGATTTAAATGAAATGATATGATGGAGTATAAACAGGTATCTGATCAGATTCCATTAATTTCCAGTCAGATGTGTTTGTTTAAAATTACACCAATGCATAAAAATATTGTGCATTAGGGCTATAACATTTGATGTCAGGGATAGATTACACAAGTAATACATTTCTTTCTAGCTGTGAAACTCTCTTCAATCATGTCTTTTATTTTATTCTTAACTTCTTCCGAGACATTACACAATTCCTGGATCGTGAATGGCTTGGAGGGAGCCAGCATGTGGTTGTGTTGCCATGTACCTGCTGCCCTTGCCCTTCTAAATGGTCATGGCTATGGGTATAGAACGTGCAGTCAAAGGAACCTTTGTATATTTCTGCAGTGCATCTTGTAGATGTACACACTGCTGCTAGTATGTGTCAGTGTTGGAGGGAATAAGTGCTTTTGGATTTGGTACTAATCAAGTGGACTGCTTTGTCCTGATGATATTAAACTTCTTGAGTGTTGTTGGAGCTGCACCAATCCAGGCAAGTGGAAAGTATTCCATCACACTCCTGGCTTGTGCCTTGTTGAAGATGAACAGGCTCTGAGGAGTCACGAGTTGAGTTGCTTACTGCAGTATTCCTTGCCTCTGACTTGGTCTTGTAGCCACTGTATTTATGTGACTAGTCCAATTCAATTTCTGGTCAATGGCAAGCCCCAGATTGTTGATCAGGAGCAAAAACAAAGTTGCTGGAAAAGCTCAGCAGGTCTGGCAGAGGAGAAAACAGAGTTAACATCTCGGGTCCGGTGACCCTTCCTCAGA
>NC_063340.1:60977290-61006179 GCF_021869965.1 Rhincodon typus
GATGATCAGAGGATTAGATAGGGTGGACAGTGGGAGCCTTTTTCCTCAGATGGTAATGGCTAGCATGAGGGGACATAGCTTTAAATTGAGGGGTGATAGATATAGGACAGATGTCAGAGGTAGGTTCTTTACTCAGAGAGTAGTAAGGGCGTGGAATGCCCTGCCTGCAAAAATAGTAGTCTCGCCCACTTTAAGGGCATTTAAATGGTCATTGGATAAACATATGGATGATAATGGAATAGTTTAGGTTAGATGGGCTTCAGATTGGTTTCACAGGTCGGCGCAACATCGAGGGCCGAAGGGCCTGTACTGCGCTGTAATGTTCTATGTTCTGTGTTCTATGTTCTAAAATGGTGAATGACAATTCTATCCACCTGGATAAGGCTCATGGTGGCATAAGATTGTCTTTCATGTGGGCATCAGGCTACATATTTGTTATAATATATGCTATGCTAGGTGGGTAAATGTGTAATGAACCTTAAAACCCTTACAGCACTTGAAGCCCATGTTTGTGACAGGTCAACTTGAGTGATTGATTGGATACATCCTAACACCCTGACAGACTTAGAGACGTGTGGAGCCAAAGAGTCTGTTGTCTTTTGCCAAGTCATTAAATTTCCACTTCTTTTTGCATAGGACAAGCAGGTTCATAGACTGAAGGAAAGGGTGAATATGAGGAGGAGTGCCTGATCTCACAGGCCTTCACCTATCCTGATGAAGAAGCCCCCTCTACAGGAGAACAGGGCAGCCTGAGCCATTGCTGATGGTGAGGATAGAAGGACAAGGCAGCTGAGTGAAAATCCATCAATCCTGGTGGTACCATATTGGTGCTCAGGACCATGCAAGGAATAATGCCATGCTCAAAGAAACTACACAGGTTTCTCTTCTGCAGTTCTCTGCAATCCAGCATTCATACCAGCAAACTGAAGACACCACCCAAGAAATATACCACTCCTGCACCCTCCACCAACACAGGTTCTCCAACTCAGCTCGCAGAGTGTTTACATTTAGAATCAGACACACATTCCTAGTACCACCATGCAGCCAGGTCTTACCAGCATAGGGAGGCTGTGTCACCTGGGGCCATAGGCACTAATGGAACTGTAGGAGGACAGGGCCCCACTGAAACCCACGCTGATTACAGGCCTCTGGAACAGGGCCCCACTGAAACTCACACTGATTACAGGTCTCTGGCTCTGGTTACAAGCAGCCTGTGCAAAATGCCGAATTTAAATGTTTGAAAATGGAGACAGTTCAGAGAAGGTTCATTAGAATGATTCCAGGGTTGAAGAGGCTGTGTTTTGAGGAAAGATTGAGAATGTAGGGCCTAGATTTAAGTTTCAAAGAAGAAGACGTGTCTATCTTGAAACATGAAGCTCTGATTGGGCTTGGTTGAGAGCTTGTTTGCCCTCTTTGTGAATTAGGGGCCATCATCTCAAACAAAGGTATCTCTTTTTAAAAATGAGATTAAGGTTTTTTTTTCAATCAAAGGGTTGTTAGATTTTTAAATTCTCTTCTCCAGTAACTAGTGGAGGTAGGGTCATTTGACATATTCCGACTGAGTTAGACAGAGTTTTGATCTTCCAGTGAGTTACTTGTTCTGGGGCCAGACAGGTAAGTACAGTGAAGGCTGCAATCAGACCAGCTATGATTTTATTGATGTTGCAGCAGATTCAAGAAGGGGAATAGGCTCCTCCTGCTCCTTTTTCTTATGTTCTTATTGTTTAATACTAAACTCATCTTTATTTTAACGTGCAAAATGGGAAGATATTCAGAGTAGCAGAATGTGGGAAATGGAATCCAACAAGGATCAAAGTTGGGACCACCTTCTTCACAATTTATGCATTACTCATTTAGAATTTGGAATCATATACACTACTTCTAAATTATTGGATGACACTGTTTTGGAAGGAATAGTCAATATTGAAAAGAATGAAAACAAAGTACAAGAAAAAATAATAAACATCCAGAATGGGCAAAAAATTGATGAGTGAATTTCAACACAGTTAACTGTGAGCTGTTACCTTTTGGTAAGAAAAATAAGGAAGTACTTTCAAAGGGATCCTGAAGAACAAATATACAAATCACCAGAAGTAACAGCAGACGTTAATAAGGCTATAAAAGAAAAACAAGTTAAACACTGATATTGTTTCTAGATGGATAGATTGAAGAATAGAGAAATTGTGTTCAACCTGCATTGAAACAAAGTTATATCACATTTCAATACTAATGTATAATCCTTGTCACCATATTATATGAAGGATATCAGGGCAAAGTGCCAAAAAGATATACTAGGTACCAGTAAAATCAAGATTATGCCTATGAGAAAGAATGAACTGGCTGGATCTTTCTCTTGCAAGTGTGGATTGACTAGTGACCTATCAGAGATTTTTTAAAATCAAGGAGGAGTTAATAGAGTTGGCAGAGATAGATACTGTAAAACTAAAGACCATCAAAACAATATAGTCATCCTGAACTCAGATTGGGAATTGAGAATAAACTTCTTTATGAGAGAGTGGTAAGCATGTGGTTATCATAACCGTAGGGAATAGCTGAGGTGAATAGTTTAAAAGTAAATTCTAGACTAATTTAAAAGGAAGCTGGATAAGCCAGTCAGGATAAAGGAAACAGCCTCAAGTTCAGCATGAAGATCAGCATGCATTGATTGAACTGAATGGCCTAGTTCAACGATGGGCAAAAAAATGCTTTCTGTCAGGGAATGTCAGAATTAGAAGGTTTGAAGTCAAGAGTTTCCCTCACTATAAAATTCTAATCAATGTACGTGTTAAAACAATGGCCTTCCATGATTTCAGTTAGATATGTGATCTTTACTGTGCGTTTACTGCCGGAATGCTGGCAACATTTCCAGGTTGATGGGAGTAAGATCTGTCATTGCTTTGTTTACTCATGTTTCTGATACAGATGGGGCAGGGCAGCTGTGTGTAATGGGATTCTATCCATGAGCTATTGGCAATTGGTGGAAACAATATTTTAACATCACTGCTATAATTTTGTAAATGAAATTCGTGCTTCTGAGTCTCTTGAGGTAATTTTAATCTCCCCGAGTGGGAGATCAGGAAAGGTGACCCTGGGACCATTTCCAAACTTGCCACAATTTGACCTAATCAGACATGGTCAGGGGGCTGGCACCACCCATTCATTCTTGCGAGATGCACAGATCTATCAAATATTTAAAGGAAGCTGTGAGTTCCTCTTCCCCTCCTCTACCGCCCCCACGCCATGCACCAAGTTAACCTTTAAAAAACCCTGCAAACAGATGACCAATCATGCCTCCCCATAATGTTAATTTTTTAATCACCCCACCCCATTCTGACAATAAGGGTCTAGGCCCGAAACGTCAGCCTCTCTGCTCCTATGATGCTGCTTGGCCTGCTGTGTTCATCCAGCCCTGCATCTTGTTGTCTCGGATTCTCCAGCATCTGCAGTTCCTACTATCTCCCATTCTGACAATGTTGGATTTGATTGATCTTGACCACACTCGTATTTTCTGATCTGACAGCCAGCCAGCCAGTCTTCCAGTCTATTGGGAAACCTGTTGAAATCATTTAAAACAGGTCCTGTAATTACTTAATTTCTTCTCATCCCAAATGCTGTCCTCACCTGAACCAGATTCTTAATTCCTTCATTTGGAGGGATTGCATTTAATGTGATTCTCACAGGAAACATATATGCCTGATGACATCAAGTCAATCAAGTCCCAGGAAGAAAGGATCAAATGTACTCAGCACTTTCCCATTCTGTAGCGTGGGTATTCTGCAGACAGAACAGAGAATGAAGAGGAATTTATTTCATATGAAGAATATGGGATGTCAAAAGGGAATTTGGCCAACAAAGCTTATGTTTTTGATATATTAAGCCCCATTGTAGCATCTAATTGTATTTTGTATACAACGTCATTTTGCAATTAACACTCAGGATGAATTTCCTTCTAGCAATATTGAAATGTGATCTTATTTGACTAGGAGCTCAATCATTTTGTAAACAGATCAACTGGCTGCATTAATAACTAATTGTCAAATTTCCAGACCATTTGTCTAATCGGACAGTTCATATTGGGGGAGAGCTTTCAAAAGACCCCAATTCAAGTGGCACCTGTTCCAGAGGTGTATCATAACATATTCTAAACTGGTTCATAAAAAGTATCAACAGTGCACACAAGCATCTGCTGATGATTCCAAAGCTAACTTATGAATAAGTCTAGCAATGTAATATGTATCCCAGCACCTATATTTACAAACATTATTCCTACTTTGAAAATTTGCATCTATCCTTTATGAGTGTTTCATAGAAATAGAACTTTTGTTCTTGAAATCTTGTTCCACGTACATGGTATTCCGTTGGTCAGGTAAGTCATAGCTATTCCAGCCTGAATGAAGATATTTTACCCGTAATACCTGTGTTAACCTGTGATTACTCTTTCTGTTGTTGCCCACTTACTGATAATGATTGTCCAATGTAAATAAGACCTTTATATTGAGAAAACCGAAAGAACTGTGGATGCTGGCTATCAGAAACAAAAACAGAATTTGCTGGAAAATGTCAGCAAGTCTGGCAGCATCTGTGGAGAGAAATCAGAGTTAATGTTTTGCGGCCTTCTTCAGATCTTTGTATTTAGATTATCCATGGTTTACATACCAGTCTTGACCACCTGGTGATGAGTTCCTACACAACTCTTCTTTGGCCTTTTGACTGGAAGGTTAGTCTTGCTGTAGGCCAGGGCCTTTGCTTAGATCCATTGTGTGTGGTGTCACTTTAGCATGATCATTGGAACATTTTCACTTTCATCCTTTCTCAATTTCCATGATCAGTGCAATTGAAATATTATGAGGAAGCTCTAGGTATGAGTACTACCTGTCAAATGACAGTATGCTGGAGTTTAGAGGATCACAGCTATTTCTGGTTACAAGGATAAAATGATTAATATTTTCATCTATGCTAACAAGTAAATGAGCTGTTGGCAGGGTGCCATGTTTAATGGGTGGGACAATGGAGATTTTGTAGTTGCACCAAAGGAGGAATTCCAGTTTTGCTACTTAGATTCCATATCACAGAATTGAAACAAACATGGCTGCTGATAGACAGCAGGAGATAGAGGAAGAGATATATAGTTAGATTCTGGAAAGATGCGAACATAACAGGGTTATTGTGGTGGGTGATTTAACTTCCCCCGTATTGACCAGGACTCTCTCAGTGTCAGGGGTTCGGATAGGGAGCAATTTGTTAGGTGTGTCAATTCCTCCCTTGTCTCCCACAGTATACTGGGATAGATCCCATCTGGCCCTGGGGATGTTTAAGGAGTATCTTGGTAGACACATGAGCAGGAGGCGAACAGAGGGGTAGAAACCGAGTATGGGCAATAAGGAATCGGTCTAAATAAGTCTAACTCTTTTTACACTGCGCATGTTCACGAGTGAAATATTTTTAAATCTGAGGCATCATTTTATGTTAATATATTGACAGATGAGATCAAAGCGAAAAGAACTGCCACAGTGGTTAGAATGAACTCTCAGAATTTTTAAAGTACTATCAATCTCAGGTTGTTTTGTTAATGACACTGTGTGATGAGTGGATTTAAATTCACATCCAGATGGTCACAGGTTTGGTGGGCCAAAGGGTTTGTTCCTGTATTGTATTGTGTTGCTAATGACACCACTGAGGTACCACAATACTTTTAATGTCTCCCTGCTCCATGTCTGCTTATGTAGAAGATCACAGCATTATTTTACAATGTTAGTCTTGAGTATGCATGGCCTGTACAGTTAATTGACCTCTGTTTAGCCTAGTTTTATCGCTTCCCATAACAACTGATTATGAAACCTGTATTATTAGAGGTACTTACATGTCGTTGAATGCTGTTCCCTGGCCATATCATTTCAGCTATAATCTCTGTGTGAAGTATTTTCCTATGCTAACACCCACAGTATATTCCACACAGAATTAAGTGTCACTGTTTATGCTTTGGCAAGTTCGGATTCATAGAAACATAGAAACACAGAAGACAGGAGCAGAAGGAAGCCATTCTGCTCTTCGAGCCTGCTCCACTATTCTTCACGATCATGGCTAATTGTCCAACTCAATAGCCTAATCCTGCTTTCTCCCTATAACCTTTGACCCCATTCGCCCCAAGTGCTATATCTAGTCATCTCTTGAATATATTCAATGTTTTGGCATCAACCACTTCCAGAGGTAATGAATTCCACAGGCTCACCACTCTTTAGGTGAAGAAATGTCTCCTCATCTCCATCCTAAAACGTCTACCCAGAATCCTCATACTGTGGCCCCTGGTTCTGGACACACCCACCATTGGGAACATCCTCCCTGCTTCTACCCTGTGCAGTCCTCTTAGAATTTTATAAGTCTCTATGAGATTCCCCCCCCCACCCCCCTCATTCGTCTGAACTCCAGTGAAAACAATCCCAACCTACTCAATTCTCCTCTCTCCTGGTTGAGGAAAAGATTCAAGCATTACAAGAGGATGAAAACCTATGTTTAGAAGTAAGCTGAACATCAATTGGACTAAATCTTTTATTTTCTTTGCAATGACTATACTTCAAGAGTAATTCATTATCTGTGAAATCCTTTAAGGTTTCTTGAGGATGTAATGATTGTGGTCATTCCAGGTGCAAGGTTTCAAAGTAGCTTTCCCAACCACACAGTGTCATGTCATCTGCAATACTTGACAGAGCGTCTTGTATTTGGAATAAAGTATTGATCCATGTGTCCTCAAATAGAACTGATATCTTTTCACTGTGTTATGTACTTCGTACAAGAGTACAATTTGATTTAGAAGCATCTTTTATAAATATACTGAATACGATATTTTATGTTATGAAGGATAAATATGTATATACAGAGCATACAATTTTGTAATCTTTGATAATAATATCAAAAGCTATATGATGTGTTTCTAGTGCTTAACACATGTCTATCTTTTCCCTTGCTTCTAGAAAACTAAATTTCATGTTTCATGAATAATTGAAGCAAAGTCTCTGATTCTTTCTACATAATGCATTCATGAGTGAAATATTTTTAAATCTGAGGTATCATTTAATATTAATATATTGACAGATGAGATCATAAAAAGAACCACTACGATGGTTAGAATTAACTCTCAGAATTCTTAAAGTCCAATCATTCTCCAGTTGTTTTGTTAATGGAATTCCATGATGAGTGGATTTAAATACCAGCATTTCACCTCTGGGTTCTTTGATCAAATGCAATCCTTGTCAATTAGATGAAAGGTTCCACTTATTGAAAACATCTTGAGTATTTATTATTTTCAATATTAAATGCCTGTGATAGTTGCTGCCAACATTAAAATTATGACAAATAATTTCAAATTTATAGGACCTTGTGTGAAGTAAGGTACAAACAAATTAACAGTGGTCAGGAGACTCCAGCGTGACATTGCAAATATTACATTCCCAACTGGAGGTAAAGTGGTTGCCTCACTTTGGGTAATAATGGAGATTCCTGGAGTATGAAATAGATGCATTGCAAATTGGATTTTAAAAGTCCATGACTCTCCTGGCTCTATCCTAAAGTGTATCTAGATTCTGGAAAAGCAATGGGGTGAAAAGCTTATCCAGGTCAGGCGGAAAGGTGGAGTATCAGATGAATCATGATTTTTATTCAATGGCAGGGCAAGATGAAGGGACTGACTATGTTAGTGGGAAACAGCAGAAGAGCTAGAAATTTAAATTCCAAACAAAGTATAACACATTCTGGTCTTCTCCATCAGTCCCACAGGGCCATGTTTGTGGTGATTGTTGCGGGTGGGGCTCCTGACCACCCCAAAGACAGAATGAAGGGGATCACCAAGAAAGAGGGTTCTCTGGCTGAAAAATGAATCATCCCTGGTATGGCAGAACAAAAGTTGCCTGGTATACCAATTAAGAAGGGCTATACCATGCCTTCAGGGCAGCACATGCTAGGCACATTAGAGGTTCCAGGCTTCAATTTTCTGGAGATTGGAAAGGTTTTTAACAGGATTTTCCATTTAAACAGAACTTGTTAAAGTGACGCTATGTAGTACTATGGGGACGTTAGGCATGTTTAACCACTGAACCTCGAGGGAGTTTAGAATGTTATTTAGAGATGAACAAATTTAATCGCAGATTAAGCAAACTCATTTCACAAAGCATGAATGTAATCAAGATTATAAAGGCAGCAGAGAATGAGGTCATTTTATGAAGCTGCACTGCTGATGAGGAAACCTACGGGCCCACAATTTGTGCCTTTAATGGTCTAAAATTGTTGGCAGCATAATTCTCAGAGATGCATTGTTATATTACAAAGCTCCCCTCCTGGCTTCTGTCCCTCACTCTGGTACTGTAATTTCATAAAATTACCTAAACCAGGTGTGCCAAATGATAATGAAAAACCTTTGATGCCTGACATTATCAGACTGTGGATTGTTCAAAAAATGTCTCTGATTTCAACAGCTTTTAGCTTGTAGAACCTGTTAAATAGGTTTTAATTTTAATTACAGTCACATTTTTTTCCCTCCCCTTTGTTTAATTTCTTGAAGAAAAATGTCAAAGTTGTTATGACTTAATTAAACTACATTTGTATTCAGTGTCACAGTATTGTGCAGTCAGACCCTTGAAGGTGCAATTGGCGGTAGGAAGTGGAGAGGGTGGGGGTAGGTTGGTGGACAAGTGAAAATAGGGAAGAATATAAGTCAGAGATAGTAGGAACTGCAGATGCTAGAGAATCTGAGATAGCAAGTTGTAGAGCTGGATGAACATAGCAGGCCAAACAGCATCAGAGGAGCAGGAAGGCTGACGTTTCGGGCCTAGACCCTTCTTCAGAAACATTTTTACTCAGAGGGTGGTGCATGTATTCTGAAGAAGAATATAAGTCAGACCAGTTTCCCAACAAGTTTTAGCTTCGTGGCATGTTCATAGAAACATAGAAACTAGGAGCAGGAATAGGCCATTCAGCTGTTTGAGACTGCTGCACCCATTCAATATGATCATGGCTGATCCACTATCTTGGTGCCATATTCTTGCTTTATCTCCATATCCCTTGATACCTTAATATTGAAAACTTTAGCGATCCTTTTCTTGAATATGCTTCTTGCTATACGAAAGATGTTGAAAGGGCTCAGAAAAGATTTACAAGGAAGTTGCTGGGACTGAGTTTGAGGTCTATGGAGAGACTGAATAGGCTGGGGCTATTGCCCCTGGAACATCAGAGGCTGACGGGTAATCTATAGAGGTTTATAAAATCATGAGGGGCATGGATAGGGTGAATAGGCAAGGTCTTTTTCCCATGATAGGAGAATCCAAAACTAGACTACATAGGTTTAAGGTGAGAGGGGAAAGAGTTAAAAGGGACCTGAGGGGCAACATTTTTACTCAGAGGGTGGTGCATGTATTCATTGAGCTGTCAGAGGAAGTGGTGGAGGTTGGTACAATTACAACATTTAAAAGGCATCTGGATAGGCATATGAATTGGAAGGGCTTAGAAGGATATGGGCCAAATGCTGGCAAATGGGGCTACATTTATGTAGGATATCTGGTTGGCACGGATGAGTTGGACTGAAGGGTCTGTTTCCATGCTGTATATCTCTATAACTCTATGACCCAGCCTTCAGCGGTAGCGAATTCACCAGGTAACCACCTTATAAGAGAAGAACTATTCCTTATTGTGGTCCTAAATGGCCTACTCAGTATCTTCTTCCGTGGCAGACTGCTAGCAACCTAGGTGTCCATGGATGCAAACCAATGAAAAGAGTTTAGGGATCAGTATTAAATATTTTCCAACAGAGGTTAGGTTTTCCAGTGACACATGGGTCCCCTGGTATTTGGACGATTCAGCCCAGAGGTGCTGTTGGTTGAATTATTTCGGTACAGTCAGTCACTCAAAAAATTCAGAAATTTTTCTCTGTTATGACTTATCCAAAGAATTAGAGAATCATGGTGCGTCAATGCTTTCCTTGGATGGTTAACCTTTTATTTCTTAAATTTATTAATAAGAACGGACTCAGAAAATGTTCACGTCCTATGAACTGTGCCAACAAGAACATTTATAATATGGTGAGATTTTCCTCCAGGTGGTGAGAAGAATGACAGGTAAGAGGCCAAATTTCAGATTCTCACCTTCAAGATAAACTTCCTTGATTAAGATCTCCTTACTCAGCTGGTAGTGGTCAACACGCTTACCAGCAGGTCATGAGAAGCTCATCAACAGTAAGAAACAACATCTCATTAAAAACACAACTCGCTAAAATATAGTTCTGCTTCCCTTGGATATAGCAAGAACTGCAGGTGCTGGAGTCAGAGACAACTCAGTGTGGAGCTGGAGGAACACAGCAGGTCAGGCAGCATCAGAGGAGCAGGAAAGTTGACGTTCTGGGTCAGGACCCTTCTTGTTGGTCAACTTTCCTGCTCCCCTGATGCTGCCTGACCTGCTGAGGAGCAGGAAAGTTGACGTTTTGGGTCAGGACCCTTCTTGTTGGTCAACTTTCCTGCTCCCCTGATGCTGCCTGACCTGCTGTGTTCCTTCAGCTCTACACTGTGTTGTCCTCCTCAGTCCTGGGCCTTCACAACACCTCGCCAGGCCCAGGACTATACCACACACTCCCCAGTCCCAAGAGTATACACATCCTCCCACCCAATCCTGGGATTAGACCACACACTCCCCTGTCCTGTGAATATGCACACTCTCCCACCCAGTCCCAGAACTATACCACACACTCCCCAGTCACAAGAATATACACACTCTCCCACCCAGTCCCAGGACTATACCACACCCTCCCATCCAGTCCAGGTAGTACAACACACACTCCACCCAGTCCCAGTGCTACACATGGAACTACGTCTCCCTCTGATCTTGCAACCACATCCCACACATCTTGAAAGTGCATCCTCCTCTTCCCATCATCTTGGGAATACACCCCATCTCCACCATTTCTGGACTGCAACCTGCTCCCCAGACCTGGGACTCTGCCTCTCCTCCCCTCCCCTCCAGAATCTTATTAAAAGTTTACCTCCCTTCATTTTGTGTAACATATGCAAATCATTTTCATTTTTTAACTGTTATTCCTATGGCCTCCAACAGAGGAAGCTATTACATTACAAAATATATACCCTCATTTTTGGTTATACATTATCTTTTTATCACAATACAAAAATCCAATTTCAAAGAATCTTTACAAATAAATCCAATGTGGCCCCAGTAACAACTGTGCCAATTATATGAGTAATTTTATGAGGACATTTTGTTTTGATATGTGACATATTCTTCTAATTCAACCTAGCTGTGCTTGCTCCAGCTAAAATAATAGGTTCCAAGGGTGACAGAGGACAATTTTCAAGTGTGAATTTTACTATAATTACAGCAGTGGCCTTTGCCACAGCCTTAGCCGCAACCCACTATGGCATATTAACAAAAGGACTTGTAGGTCTCTTTGAATTCAACTGAGTTCAGTACTGGAGTCACAGGCTCTGAACTGCTGTACAGTTGTGGCATATGTTTTTAGTATTCATAGAGCCATAGAGTTGTAGAGACATACAGCATGGAAACAGACAGTTCTGTCCAACTCGTCCATGATGACCAGATATCCTATATAAATCTAGTCCCATTTGTCAGCATTTGGCTCATATCCCTCTAAACCCTTCCTATTCATATACCCATCCAGATGCCTTTTAAATGTTGTAATTGTACCAGCCTCCACCACTTCCTCTGGCAGCTCATTCCATATATGCACCACCCTCTTGAGTGAAAAAGTTACCCCTTAGGTCCCTTTTAAATCTTTCCCCTCTCACTTTAAATCTAAACCCTCCAGTTTTGGACTTCCCCACCCAAGAGAAAAGACCTTGCCTATTTACCCTATCCATGCTCCTCATGATTTTATAAACCCCCATAAGGTCACCACTGAGCCCTTGACACTCCAGGGAATATTGATCATAGAATCTCTACAGTGTGGGAACAGTCCCTTTGGCCCGACAAGTCCACACCAAACCTTGGAGCATCCCACTCAGGCCCATCCCCCTATAACCTACACATCCCTGAACACTACAGGCAATTTAGCATGGCCAATCCATCTAAACTGCACATTTTTGAACTGTGAGAGGAAACTGGAGCAAACCCATGCAAAGAACGTGCAAACTCCACACGGACAGTCGCCCGAGGGTGGAATCAAACCCAGGTCCCTGCCGCTGTGAGGCAGCAGTGCTAACCACTGAGCCACCGTGCCCCAGCCTAATCAGCCCCTCCCTGATTTGCTGGCTGGGCCAGCATTTATTGCCCTTTCACTGTTGCCAAGAGGGCAGTTAAAAGTTAATCACATTGCTGTAGGTCTGGAGCCACATGTAGACCTAACCAAGGTAAGGATGGCAGATTGCCTCTCCTGAAGGGCATCAGTAAACCAGATGGGTTTTTTACAATAAATGAGAGTGATTACATGGTCAATGTTAGACTAGCTTTTCATTTAAAGTGTTTTTCAAATTGAATTCAAAAGCCACCATCTTCCATGTCCTCAGAACATTAATTAAACTAGAGTTGTGCATTGCTAGTTCAACAAGATACCCACTCAGCCATTGCTTCCCCATCAAATTCCATTAGCAGTGGATTAATGCTCTTGAAAGGGCGTTAATTGCCAACTTAATGGCCACAATTGGCAGCAGATTGGAGAGGTTGACCATAGGCCTTTCCTGCCAATAACTTAAGTGGGGTAGCTGCAGGCAGACACTGAGGGTCCCAGCCTCCAACCCAATTAAATACCCCAGCACCAAGCCTGCCAATAAAGAAGGCATTAAATTCTGTCCAAAAGGCCAGGGGTCACTGGTCTCACCAGCAGAACTTCCAATCAATGGGATTTCAAAATGGGTCAAAACCAGGAGTCTCCACTGACTCCTCTCATTTTCACTAACCAGAAGCTTCTATAACTCCATTTTGACTCCACTCATTTCTTTGTCTGCTATTGCTTCATCCAACAATGTGTCCCACAGCTCTTTTGCTGGATCTGCTCATAACTGGTGATATGGGTGACCCGATGGTCAGCACATCAACCAGCTACTGACTCTGTTCCTAGTTATTGACTGTCCACGCTGTAGCGAATAGTTTTTCTGTCATTCCACGGAAATTGCAGGATATGTAATGTTGCTGCTGAACACAATCCAAACTCTTCTTTGGGTCAATCATTGTTGCTTTTCTGACTATGGGGTTTGAACCTCACATATATCTTTAGCTCTTCAGTCGCAGCTCCTCCTGGTCACCTGGTTTTCACTCCACACGTTGACAGATTTTTATGGTGAAGTTTCAGTTTTCCACTGCTTCCTAGTCTAAACTAAATCTCTAATGGGACAACACCCTCCAACAAATCCTGGGCCAAATGAACTGTCCTCTGTTGACTTTTAATCTGATCTTTGCTGAATTTTTGTTTTCTCCTGATCTGGAGGTCACTTCTCCATTGCCTCCCCCAATGAGATGAGCTTTTCCAAATTGACCGTTATTGGATTGGTGACCTTTTTGTATCAGCCTGCAACCAAAATACCTCCTTGCCATGCTAAGACTTTTGTTAGAGACTTAAATTGCCATTTTAGAATAGCTGTCCACCCCTCCATAACACAATGGTGTCTACTCTGGATCTCAAGTTAATGCACTCACTCCTATTTTTCAGTCACCTCTTATCTTTGGTCCACTATTTCTTCCTCATCAATTTCCTTACCACCTAACCTTTCACATCGTTCTTCTACAGCACATGTGATATCCCCTCCAGCCCAGCTTTTCTAATGCAGCTGAAATGGGCTCAGAGCAAATGTGGCTTCTTTCTCAGGATTTTTCACCAGTACCCATTACATCATCCTTCATCACTGAGAGTTAATTGAGTGCAGCAACTTTAAATGTCTCCTTAATTTCTGGCGAAAATCATCCCAAGTTGCTGCTTGCGGTTAATTTCTTTAATATCCTCGGTACCTACTTTACCTCTTCCAATCTGGTCCACCAATGATCACCAACTACCAACTTGTCCCAGGTTGTTAACTCAAACATTAACTGAGACCTCTCAAAAATGAATTGATTGACATGTTAACAATGACAGGAACTTGATTTCTGGGTGGTGACTCCTGTCCTTTCATCAAAGTCTTTCATTTAGTTAAACATTCTATCATTTACCCAACAGTGCTATCACAGAAATGATGAACTGATTCTTAATTTTTTTTGGGCTAAGTGTCAGTTTTGTTGAGGATTTCTGTGCATGAGGCTTAGTGGGTTCTTTCTCCACATCCTTCCAAAGTTGCCTCATAATGTACCCCCACTGTCATCTGATTCTGGCCCCATATTACCCTTCGCTGTACCCGGAACAATGTGCCTCTGCTGGGATAGATAGCCTAGAATGGACCAGCATCCCTGGTACCAGCACCATCTTTAAAAGTCTGTGGCACACCCAGACAAGCACTGTCTGTTTGGGGAAGTGCTGCATGGTTCCCAACATTTGACCCAGATGTAGCAAGGAAGGGAAAATTTGTACCTCATTTTGCGGACAAGGACCTGAATGCTCTGGTGAAGGAGTTATACAGAAGCACTACATCCTGTTCCCACAGAACTGGCAGAGGAGGCAAGTCTGTGCCAGCCTGGTCCAAGATTGCCACCCAGTTCAGTGCAGTCGTGGCCAACTGGAGGAATGCATATTAACGTAGGAAGAAGGTCAATAATTTTCTCTGCTCTGATGCCTCACACTCCTCTTTCTCTGCTACAGTGCCCACTTGCCACCAAGGTTCATAGTCTATCATTCTCATTATTGCCTGCAACATCTTCCCCAAGCACTCTCACCAACTCCAACCCTATTCCCCATTGCTACAAACTTTGCATGCTTCCTGCACTGCCTTCTCATTTGCTCAGTATATCTTCCCACTGGCACAAAGAGTAACAGCTGTGCCATCCACATTCATCTCCCTTTCATCTCCTTTAACAACTGCCTCTCTCTCATTCCAGGAGGGAAACAGCCGACAATAGGCCAGAAGAAATGTCAATGGCTGCATTTAGCTCCTCACCCATTATGAGGAGATGATCCTTATTCTGACTACCCCGAGCAACTGACTGATTGTGCTGAAGTCCCTGGAATCGTATGTCTGAAACCTGTCTCATCAAATTGTGTGAATTGAAAACTAATTGGAAGGCATTGTCACTACAATTGGAGGATTACTGAAAGAAAATTCAAACTCTACACTACTGTCTGCAGAAAAGTGACTTTAACTAGCCATAACTGATCCAGGAAGACACCCACGTACCAACAGCTTGTGAGATTTTGATTGCAGACCAACATTTGGCACAAGCTATGAAAAAATTCTTCTTTTTAAATTTAACTTCTCTTGGTCAAAAGACTTGCAAGATAAAAACAGTAGAAAGAGAGATGACATTAACGTTTCGAGTTCAGAATGAGAATTCTGAAGAAGAGAATAGTGAACTCTCTCTTCATAGATTGCTGCCAGACATTCTGAGTTTCTCCAGCAGTTTCTGTTTTAATTTTAGAATTCCGCATCCACAGTATTTTGCTCTCATACATTTAAGATAACTCTTTGTAGAGTTTTACACTTTTCATTGTGTGATATTTTTCAAAAATGGTAGTTGTATGCACATTTAAACAGTCCAAAACTTTTGTATATATTCTTTCCACCTTTGCCTGAGTAATTTTTTTTGTAATAAACTAATTCTTTACTCGTTTAAGGAATCTGACTCATTTATTTCTAGTACTGAGCTACATACAGTCTAACTATACTCCAATGGAAGTGTCATTTCTGTTTTTAAGTTTAAATTTTGTTCTGAGCAGTAGATAAGTGGGTCAAAAAGAGGAATCAGTTCACTCTGTCTAATTGGATCATTACATGTCATTAGTAGGTATTAGTGATTGAAAGCAGAACCAAGAAAACCTGACATGGAGGTGTTGAAGTCAGACAAAACAAAATGGAGGCCATATCTCATGGTCTGAATTTATTGAACTCATTATTGAGTTTAGGAATCTGTGAGGTGCCAAAATGGAAAGTAAGGTGTTATCCCCCAGCTTGCAATGCACTTTTGTAGACAATTGAGCAAGGTGGTAGATTAAAATGGCAAGTGACTGGAAGGTTGTGGTCAGGCTTGCTGACTGAATGGACGTGTTCCACAAAGTGTCTCCCTGTCTATATCTGGTCTCTCCAATTTAGAGTGGACCACATTGTGAGGGACAAGCACAGCAAACTAAGTTGAAAGAAGCATAAGTACAAGAAGGTCAAACGTTGTGAATTTGATCTCTTTCATTAATGAAGGCTTGCTTTTTCAGAATAATCCTCTGTCAGCTTAAACAAAGAGATCTGACATGAGATCATCACTTGTTGATTGTAGCAGAATGTTTTTCTCAAATAATAATCTCTTCAGTTTATCTGTCAAATTCTTAAGAGTGTTGGCTGTGTCTCCACAGGACTTATGGAAAATTTCTGTAATCTTTTTTGATATCAATTGCAAGCACTTGTTTTTCTCTGATCAAAGTCCAAATAACAGCACTTCCTATTTTTGAAGCAGTTAAACTTGTTCATATACCTGGTTCACATTATAGTGTCTTATTTCTTCAGTTTAACCTCTGCCAACTGGTTACTGTTATTGAAATGTGAGACATGGAAGTCTTCATCTTCTTTTGTTACTTTATTAGGTTGTTGCTGCAACCCTTTGATTTCCATGACCCAGTTTATCCAATCTATTCACACTGCTTAAGTCTCCTATTGCTGGGGCCATTCTTGACAATCTTTACTATCCCTTCTCTGGTGACTACACATCCTAAAGTGTAGTGCTCAGAATTGGATACAATATTCCAAGACAATTAGCCATATCTTCTGGCCTCCACCTGTTTAAACGACTGGTTGAAATTGTACAGTTATCTCGTCAGTCCTACATTGTTTCTTTAATGTGGGACTCTGTCCACTTCCTTCCTGTGGGTTTCAGATCACCTGCTCCAAAGAGCAAATTAATATGGGGGAATGGTGTGGCGCCAGTGAGATCATAGCAGGTCAGCCATTGGTCTTATTTTACTTTGCTTCACTCCCTGGCATTCACCAGGCTAGTGAAATTAGGACTAATGTATCTAATTTCGCCTGTCTTCACTGACATCTGCGAAACTTCACATTGATTATTCAGAGCGAAGGGCACAAAGTTTGACTGTAGCACTGTGATCATTTCAGACAAGGCACAGCAAAAAGGGATTATATATTGCTGCATATTCCTGGATAGACAGCATAAAAAGACAGGATTCCCATGACTAATTTCTGTTCAGCCACATCTGCTAACAGTGCTTGTTTGCAAATGTCTGGTGAGGATAAGTTTGTGCTTGGCAGTGATCACCACTGTTAAATAATGATAAGTCCAAAATTAACTGCTGCAATTTAAGTCATATCTGAAGAATGAACAAATCTTTGCCAGGAATCCTGCAACACCAGAAGATAATATTGGCCTCCTTCCACTGGAACCCTATTTTGTGTCTGGACCATAGGATCTGCTCTAAATGAGGATGAATGCGAGGATTCTTGACAGCACTGGACAAAACCCGGAGTTCTAATGGCCCATTCAAACAGGTTGAACAGCAACACATTTTGCTTTCTTGGTTATCTCTCCTTCTTTTTCTCATTTCTATCTTATCTTTTTGTTCTCATTGTTACCTCCCATGCTTTTCAGTCGCTTGTGTATTGAACTTTCCTCTGCTAAAGTGTACCATTTCCACAAATGACCACTATTTGCATTTGCTGTGCATTAAATATTACTTTAGCTGAAGATTCAAAAGTTAAACATCACTCCATGTTTCTTTTATTGAATTGTATAAAGTTTTGCCTGCATTGAGTCCTATATACATTACAGATGATACCTTTTAATTTTAAAAGAAAAATCCAATTAAAAACTGCAATTTAATCTTGGGTAGAGAGAAGGGAAGGGACAAGTAATCCTTGGAAACCTGTTTCTGTCAGCCATGGTCATTGGAATAGTGTTTAATGACAATTAATATTCAACATGAGAGACTGAAATCTCCATTACCAGTAAAGTTTAAGAGGTTATCTGAAATGCATAACTTAATAGAACGGTGTTGAAATAATTTATTCCATTCTTCATTACTTCAGAGCAAATTATAAAAGGAATAAACTAGTTTTATGTTCTGAGCATTGCTGTTGGTGGGAAAATTGAACCCAAAATGAAGTTGTATAATTTTTAAAAAAACTGTTAAACTGTTTTTAAATAAATACCAAAACCACTTGTATAGAAGTCTCCCACCTTTACTACAGTATAATTTGTTCTTCAGTTCGTTATCAATAGTGATGCTTCTGCAAGCCTTTGTACATAATGTTTCAAAACATGTTTTATAGCTCTCATTGACTTGCTCAGGTTTCCACTACAGTTCCATTCGACCAAAATGGAAAGCCTCATTGCAGCTTCATCCTGATATCTACTAGTGTGGATTGAATAATGCAGATTGTAATATTTCTTTGATATTCTTTATTTAATTACCATCAGGGATCAAGGTCTAATTTCACAGCAATTTAGGCTGAAAACCTTGCCTGTGGTTCTTCACATTTCTCCCATGATTAATTAAATTGAGTGATGTCTATGATAATGCAAATTGGACATGGAAGTAACAATCTTAATGGACCAACTGACAATTTTGAACATACTTTCTTGTGTCTTTATGTGCTGTATGAAATGGAAAATGTCCGATAGAAATTGCAGAGAAAATTAAGCTACTCAGCCAATAATATTTTTAAGGCTCCATCCGAGACCAAGTGGTATAGTAGTTAATGTACTACCTTTTTACCTCTGGGACCTGGTTTTAAATGCAGGAATAGGCTCCTTGGACAAAAGTTATGTTGCACCACAAGCTTTAAGAGATGTAGGTGAAGTGGATCAGGGTAGGCCTCGTCCATACAGCATCTGGGCCAATGTCTGAGAATTTCCAATGTTTCACCCAAATTGGTAATTATGACACCACGTTATAAGGGTGACTGACTGGAGGGATCTTGTGCTGCAGTGGTTGTGTCTCTGCCTTTGAGCCAGAAGGGTCAGGTACAAGTCTCACCTGGTCCAGAGGTATGTCATAACACATCCGAACAAGCTGATGGAAAAGCCATCTAGGATGGATGGTGTGGAAAATGCAAAAATCACATGAAATATCAAAATATCACATATCAAAATAAAACATTGTGCAGGCAGAATAGAGGAAGCTTTGCTTTCTATCTTGGCTGTGTTATTTTTTATCCAAGAGTATTTGCTGCTGACACTGGTTACAGTAGAAATGGTGGGTGGAATCTTATAGAGGCATGAGTGACTGAGAAATCTGAAAAGTCATTCAAGATGTCCAGTGAGATCTTTCTGATGTTACATTTTATAACAAGGTTCCAGCCATCAAGATGAGATTCTCACTAAGCAGCATCGAGTTAAATATTAAAGGGGACTATTGCTCTGTAATGATCTTATTAACCTCATTAATACACAGCTTTCCATCACATTACCGACCATGAGCTAACCAAACATTGAGAATTCTTGCTATGGAAGTCAGAGAAGGTACTCGTGATGCCAGCTCACCTCTTGCTGCAAAGAACTTCCTTGTTGGATGCCAGGCACCAACATCTCAGGGCACAATCCCTGAGCACCAACCATACACAACCCATGTCCAAGGAAAATGGATCCAACATGAGCCAGCCCACAAAGTGAAGTGTCAATTTTCCCTTCTCTTCTGTATCCAGGGAAAATGTCAAGAACCATGTAGGGCAGCTCTGAACCGAGTGCTTACCTGGGTGCACAACAGCTTTTTAAAGATGGTGACAGGAATGCCAGTCCATTCTGGGCTATCCAACAATGGGGAGTTGTTCTGGGTACAACAAGAGATATAATCAGGCTGGAATTGGAAAGGTGCCTTGGGGCAGGCTGTAAATTAATGAGGTGAATTTAGTAACATTCAGCGAGAGAATTTGCTCAGCTTCCTTGAGAGAAATCTCTGTGAAACTTGACAAAACTGACACTTTGCAAAAAATAGTAGTGTGATTCAGGTTGATGACTCACAAAGCCGCAGAAAAACCCTAACCTTTATTAAGCACCAAAATATTTTAGCTTCAAATAAAAGTAACATATTTGGTATGGAATAATCAATGATCTAACATATCAGCTAAAAGTGTGATGAATTAGATAACCTGTATATCAATTAAAGGTGCCTCACAAGCACTCCATTCATGAAAATGAAAATCAAATCTACAAGCTTCACCCTTTTAAACTAAAGTTGCAAATATTTTTAACTAATTTTAAATATACAAGTTTTTGGATTAGCTGCAGGAATGATCATTGCTTGCACATAGCTGATAATAAAATTTGAAATAAGTATTTGAGCGAGTGCTCAATGTAAAGCATTATGACCAACCAACAAGAAGAACAATTGTCCACTCAATGACTATTTTGACTGAAATTAGATGCTGAGTACCACAGCTGGATGGTACACTTGAACACATGTTGAGAACGTAACTGTATTGACTAGTTGCAATGCCACTGGTACTTGCAGGCAGCATCCTAAATTATGTTGTCCCAAAATGAACTCACACAAAAGATTTACAACCAAGATGCTTAACCCTTGCTGCTAAAATAACTGCACTGTTCCCAGAGTAGCAGAAAGCATTGCTTACTATAATGTCTCCAGTCCAGCATGTTTTGGACCAAGCCAGTTTTTGATTTTTGATTTTGAAAGTTTACGGGTGGTAGAATAATATTAGAATGCGTAACCACAAGTTTGTGAACTGGTAAACACTATAAATGACCTGTAACATAAAACAATTAAAAATGATTAGAAAGCAGTAACAATCATTATTTTGCTTTTCTAAATACAATATCTCCCATGTTTCCACTCCCAAGTTATATACTATGATGATGTTGTGGGTTGTTTGGCTCGGTTCAAACAACTGATGTTTCAGAAAAAAGAGTGAATTCCTGATTGGAGCTCACAGTATGTAAGATCATGTAGTGACCATGTCTAAGAATCATTTTCACTTTACGGTCCATCTCCTATGACATTGTCTTCAGAGCAACAATTGGAGAACTGGGAGCAGGAGGGAGGGCAGGATTGGCACAGACTAGAAGGAAGTAATAGGCAAGAGCTGATGTCCAGCAAGGAGCACAGAGCAATTGCACATGAGTGAAGGAGAAAGAAAGGCTGGTATTTTCTCTGAGGCTTCCAAAAACTGCTATCAGGCACCAATGTATGGCAAAACTGTAATAAATAGTCATTCATTGTAATTTTCCTTAGGGTAAGTAATTAATTACTGTAGAGGTTGATAAGGAGGAGAATTGTGATTAATTAAAGGTACTGGGCAGGCTTTCAAAGCTGGAGTTGAAAAATACAGAATTCTGAAGTGGATTGAAATGATAAGGCCTAATTTGCTCCCACTTGCAAGGTTCTGTTCACTCTGACAGCTGGCCCTGAGGGAGCTGGATCAGTGTCAAGGACTCTCCACATGTAAATAAGGGGTGATTTGGTGACGGGATACCAGCTTTTGCAGTTATTTCACCCTAGGATACAAAATAACAAGGGATGGGAAACTCACCAAAAATGTGATTATAAGCATCCCATGGTTAAGTGATAGTCCACTCTTGAGAAGGTCCTCAGAGAACAATTGACACATGAGCAGTAAAATCTACCACTTTTAAATAATTAGTAAAACCCAAAAGAACTGTGGATGCTGTGAAACAAAAACAGAAACTGCTGGAAAAGCTCAGCAGATTTGGCAGCATCTGTAGAGAGAAATCTGAGTTAGTGCTTTGGGTCTGGTGACCCTTCCTCAACAATCTTACCATTGCAGCCATTCTTTCCAATGAAGGATAGTGGGCACACTCCTGACGCTTGTGTCCAGGACATCTTGGGAGAGATGGTTGTTCCTGAGCAATTTAAGTGATCTCAGAACTACATCAGCTTATCAAATAAAACAGAAGTAATGGCACCGAATGTCAGAGGGGAAACTTGTTCAGTGAGTATATTGTACCTGCAGCTGTTGCCTTGCCTACCAGTGGTCCTTTTTTGACCCATGGAACAAGTGCTGTCCAAACATGGATTCATATCCAACCTTGGACATATTGTTCTGAGTTATGCAAATATGGGCTGGTTGAGTATAGTCAGTATGCTGAAGGGATGTGCTGTTTAGTATGATTCACCAGCCTTGGTAATGTGAAGCCTATGTACCTTACATCACACCAGCACTGAAATTCATATACCGCATTGTTCATTTTATCTGTTCTGAGGAAGGGTCACCGGACCCGAAATGTTAACTCTGATTTCTCTCTACAGATGCTGCCAGATCTGCTGAGCTTTTCCAGCAATTTCTGTTCTTGTTTGTGTTTAAATAATTAGTAGCCAGCTGAGCTTGTTACCAAGAGAATTGATCTAATTGCTCTTACGAAGCAAAGTAGGAAGTGCCTTGCATTGAAAATGCTTTGCCACCTCAAGGTAGCGTATAACATTAATGCTGATGGCATGGTTGCAATTCGTGGAAATAAGAGGCCATTTATGGAGCAATTTTGTGGAAGAAGCAGAAATACCCATACTGAGTTCTTGCATTTCTGGGACTACAATATGATCTTCCAGCAGCTCTTGAGAATGAGTATCCCACCCACTGAGGGATAGAAGTCCCGTTCTGTGCTTGTGTAGCCCACTGGGAGTGATTTATTGCTGTAGTGGGATTTTTTTTTAAGAAGTTCACTGGCTGGTGTCCAGCTTTTGCAATGGGGTACAAGTGATATGCCCTATCCATGAAATTCAGTCCATGTCAATAAAATTGTACTTGCATTCATATCTTAACCTAAAGAAAGGATTTTGACAGATATTGAATGTCTGTCCTTTCAATAGCTCGCAGAAAGCTGGTGAACTGAGTGTATGCCAAGCCTCACCCTTTGAGGATCAACCATGAGTGACGGAAATCAAGAATTTCTGTCTGAAAATACACAGAAGTAGTCATACAAGCATATATTTAATGATTACATTCATTTATCTTCAAATATCTGCAAATCAAGGAGAAAATGAAATGGCAGCTAGTTTTTCACCTTGTTTCACCATGAGGCATGTTGTATCATGGCACTGCTGCTTAGCTATCACCTGTTTTTCATTCAACAATAAAAATTAGAATTACCTTTGCTGCCTGTAGACCGAAACTAATAGGTAGTGGAGACAAATCCATTGGTTACCTCTTTGTAAGTTCCTTTAGTCTTAATGAAACATTTGTAGAACAATGTAAGCAGTTGTGCCAAGTGGTTCTCAATTGAAAACATACCTTTTAATGAAATTTGCAAACAAAATGCATTTGCACAGAAGAATGTTCTGTCTTTTCAATTGAAAAGAATGGCTTAGATTTCAGCCGCAATTGTTTGTGTGTTTTGCACTGAGTACTGAAATGACAGTAATTAGAATTTAAATTAAGAAGCATAGATAGTGAAGTATATAGATTTACTTATGATTAGACCCAAGACTGATAATTCCAATATGAGAAAAGGGATAACAAGCTTCGAAATGAGAATTAACTTTGAAGGTGTTGACAGCACCATTAGTAGGATAGGCTTAAATTGATACAGACATAAAAACAGAAATCTCTTCAAATAATCTGTAGATTAGATAGCACCTGTGGAGAGAGGAACAGTGGGTTCAGTGTTATAAGGCCACTGAGACCACAATATTGGGCAAAAGTGGCTCCTGAGCCCACACTTGCTGTTGTTGAGACCTGCTCAACCATCTTACTACTGTGGGCATTCTTCCCAATAAAGGATAATGGGCAGGCTCCTGACACTTGTGGCCTAATTTCAGGACATCTCAGAGGTATGCTTGCCGTTATTGGTCAGTGCATTGAGTATAGGAGTTGGGAGGTCATGTTCCAGCTTTACAGGACATTGATTAAGTCACTGTAGGAATACTGCGTGAAATTCTGGTCGCTCTCCTATAGGAAGGATATTGTGAAATTTGAAAGGGTTCAGAAAGTATTTACAAGGATGTTGCCAGGGTTGAAGGTTTTGAGCTATAAAGACAGGCAGAATATGCCGGGGCTATTTTCCCTGGAGTGCAGGAGTCTGAGGGATGACCTTACAGAGGTTTATAAAATTATGAGGGGCATGGATATGCTAAATCGGCAGGGTCTTTTCCCCAGGGTGGGGGAATCCAAAACTAGAGGGCATTGATTTAACATGAGAGGGGAAGAGTTTAAAAGGGATCTAAGAGGCAATGTTTTCATGCAGAGTGTGGTGCGCGTATGGAATGATCTGCTAGAGGAAGTGGTGGAAGCTGGTACAATTATAATATTTAAAAGGCGTCTCGATGGGTATGTGAATTGGAAAGCTTTAAAGGGATATGGGCCAAATGCTGGCAGATTAGTTTAGGATATCTGGTTGGCATGGATGAGGTGGACCAAAAGGTCTATTTCCATGCTGTACAGCTCTGTGACACTATGAGTCTATGAGATGGTTGTTCCTGAGCTACTTAAAGGATTTCAGAACTACAGCAGCTATGCAAATGAAACTGAAGTGACAGTGTTGAATGTCCAAAGGGAACCTTCTTCAGTGAGGACATTGGGCCTGCAGCTGTTGCCTTGCCTACCAGCGGCCCTTTCTTTGACCCATGGAACAAGTGTTATCTAAACGTGGAATTGCATCCAACCTTAGACATATTGTTCTGAGTTATGCAAGTACAGGCGAGTTGAGTATCGTCAATATACTGTTTATTTTGGACAGCTGAAGGGATGCACTGTTTAGTATGATCCACCAGCCATTTTATTGTAAAGTCTATATATCTGGCATCACATCATCACTGAAATTCATATACCACATTGATAATTCCTTTGATGGGCAGAATATCTTTATGATTTGAGAATAGCAGCCTACAGCGAGCAAATTGCGACCAGTAGAAGAAATTTCACAGCTCTTTCGAAGCAAAGGAGGAAGTGTCCTGCATTGAAAATGCTTTGCCACCTCGCGGTAACGTATAACATTAATGCTAATGCTCAATGGTTTCATTTCAAATAAGAAACCAGTTTCTTGCTTGCTGCTAAACTCATAAGACAGCAGAAGTATGCCATTCAGCCCATCGAGACTGCTCCACCATTCAATGAGATCATGGTTGATCTAATAATCTTCAGCTCCACTTTCCTGCCATTTCTACATTCCCTTATTGATTAAAAGTCTGTATAACTCAGTCTTCAATATACTTAATGACCTAGCCTCGATAGCCCTCTGCAGTAAAGCATTCCACAGATTCACTACCCTCCGAGAGAAGAAATTCTTCCTCATTGAAATTTTTGGTCGTGCCACCATTTGATCATGTAGATTCCTGAAAAGCCTCAGCCTCAGGTTTTAAGAAAATGTATTCAGAATGCTTGAGAAATTTCATCCTGGCATTTTACCTTCTGCTTTTGTCAGTTCTTTCGATATCTTTTCTTATTTTGAAAATTATTATGCACTTTTGTAGACCTAACATGAAAATATACTGGGGTTTGGGGCCTGAGTTGGACAATTGCTGAAAGCTTGGCAGTGCTCTATCAAGAAGCCCTCAAGGTAAATATAAAATACTCCACTGTAGAGTACAACAATGAGAGACAATCAGACACTTGAACTGAGTTCAATTATTCACTTGTTTAATAAAGACTGATTTGGTCATATACGGCTGAAAGAGTCTGAATTGATGCAAACTTCTAGGATGGCTGCTGGATTGAAGAAGTTGCAATTGAGTGAAGGAGAGTAAACATTACAATGAGCATGGTAACAAAAAAAAGATGAGCACAGATAAAGACAATTATATTTTAATCCCACTCGCAACAGTCATTAAGAACACCACTGAGCAAAAACATTCCTAACATTCCATCCCATGGCCTCTTCTCTCTGAAATAGTTAGGGTTGTCCACACGAAATGTTCATGTCCAGCCTTTTTGGATGACATAGTTTACGAGGGTATGGGAAGCTAAAACTAAATAGAATACATCCTTGGGCCAAAAGTACAGAGTCCTTTACAATACAGCGAAAGTGCCTAAAATCTCTAGGATTTAGTCCGTGACAGAGGTGTGTATTTCACTGTAATTCTCCCCAAATCCTGCTCTTGCAACTCTTAGAGACACCAATGTCTTTGATGACACAAGGGGTATATCTTCTCACCCATGAATCAACTAATCACGACTATCTTCTTTGAAGAGCTCGGAGACTGCAGAATTTCAGAGTAGAAATGTATTACAATACCTTCCATAAAATAAAGCATTTGAAAGAATCCTTCTTTTCATGTTGTCCCGTAGAAATTTGAACATTGATTCAGTGGTATTACTTGATATTAAGAAAGCTAAGAGGATTAAACTGTAAACCTTGCAATGCTGTCTAATATACTCTGCTTGTTGAGGAATGCAACAGCATGATACAATTGAATTATGTCATTGCTGCACCTTCATCGTGGCAATGCAAACAAGATGGATTCCCGACACAACTAAGAAGTCATAGACATCCACAGCACAGAAAAAGACCTTACAGCCCATCACATCAGCACCAGTCAAAAACAACCACCTAGCTATCCTCATCCCGTTTTCCCACACTTGGACTTGAATGCTTTGTGTGTTAATTACATGCTGATTCCTTGCCAGATACTGGATGATAATGCACAACTCCATTATGGCTGCTTGAACTGTGTTGCTAATTTAAAACTATTCTTTATCATCCCAGTGGCAGGTAGAGCTGTCTAGGCAAAGTATATTAGCAGCAGGTTTTCAGGTTTAGGTAACACAGCTCGGCTATTGCCTCTTTGATGAAACGCACTCTGTTTATGCAGAAATTCTCACTGAGATCATTGCATAATCTGTAGAGTCTGAAACTGCTTGGTACAGGATGGTATCTCGCAGAGTGCACCTTATTGTATGGTCTCACTCTTCTTTCATCCATCCTATCCTGCGCCATCTCTTCTTTCACAAAAGTTGTGAAGACGGTAATGCCCACTGGGGATTCCTTATACGATATTGAAAACCTCTAACAGTGGGCGCTGGTAAAAATTCTCTGCTGTTCTCACAGGTTCTTAAGCTGCCTATGGCAAGAACAGCCCCATTCAGTTTCAAGACAAAAAAAGTTCTATGCAAATCATTAATGATGTCAGCAATATTTCCCAAAGTTTCTTCTAGCTGTTGGCTCCAAATTAAAACCTTTTTGACAGCCTCAGAGGATCTTAACATTGGGCTTATTTCTTTTGACTGTATCTTTAGCAGCAATGAGCATAAATCTCATTACCATATATTTTAATAAACTCCCTACAGTATCAGGTCATGTACTTCAAGAAGACACTAGAAGCTGAAGCACTGTCATTTTGGGGCAAAAACTCAGCATAAATAGGTCCCACCCCAGAATCCCCTCCAGAAATGTTAGCAATCTCAATTTATGTACTTAACTTTTCATACTTGTGGGCATTGTACTCATGAGCAAAATTTGACCACATTTTGTTGGCAACGTGGTCCACCTGAAATTAGACATCCTTATTATTCTCATGTCAGAATTTGAAAACTGACATCCAAGTTCCAAAATTCAAGTTCACAAATTATACATTTCACCATTAAACTTTTACGTCAGTAAAAATGTCATAGTTAGGATGTTGTTCATGCTGAACTGTCTGTCATGACTGCTTTTTCTGAATCCCTTTTAATAAAAGTTTTATTAACAAGTAAATTAATCTGCACAGGAAACATTTTATATTAATTTCACAGCTCTTTTGTGCTTACTGGGATGTATGTGTAATCTAAGGATTTTACCTCACACTACAGTGAACCCAGATACTTTGCTGTTGTTCCATAATAATCCTGAGCCTGATCACTGTTAGTGCTTAATTAAGCATAGCACCATTTGAAGTTGTACAGTGAGTGGTTAGATTTCAAGCTGGGAGAATGTAGAGGAAACCCTATCACATCACGAAGTACTGACCTGAAGAAGCACAATTCCTGTCACTGTATCAGGAGAGTAAAATCTCGATGGTTTTAATATGTTACGTTAGAGTGGCTGAACACAAATGGTATCTGTTGAATGTTAATCATTCAATGACATATGATAAATTGTTTTGTGTAATGAGAGTCAGGAGTCTAGTATATTGAAAACCTATATTACACAGTTCCCAATGTGATGGTAATGAAATAGACAAATCTCACATCTTGGTGAAATTGATCAGGTTATCCACCTGTAGCCATTTCCACAGAATCACAGACTCATTAGTAGTACAGGAGGAGGCCATTCAGCCTATTGATCCTGCACCTCCTCCATGATAATCCTCAACACCAGTGCCCTGCAAGGCTGTGTACTCAGCGCCTTACTATACTCCTTATACACTCAGGACTGTGTGGCCAAATTCTGCTGTAATTCCGTTTACAAGTTTGCTGATGACACCACCATAGTGGGTCAGATCTTAAACAACGACAAGACAGAGTACAGGAAAGAGATAGAGGGCTTAGTGGCATGTTGTAAAGACCAAAAACTCTTCCTCAATGTCAGCAAAATGAAGGAGCTGGTCATTGACTTCAGGAAACGGAGTGGAGGGCACGCCCCTGCCTGTATCAAAGTTGTTGAGGTGGAGATGACCGAGAGCTTCAAGTCCCTAGGAGTAAATCTACATCAATCCTATGGACAAGAAAGCACATCAATGCCTCTACTTCCTCAGAATGTTAAGGATATTTGACACGTCCTTAAAGATTTTTATAGATGCACCAATTTTTATAGGTGCACCATAGAATGTATCCTATCTGGATGCATCACAGGCTTGATATGGCAACTGCTCTGCCCAGGACTGCAAGAAATTGGAAAGTTGTGAATACAGCCCAGTCCATCATGAAAACTAGCCTTCCTTCCATTGAGATAACAAGGTGTAGAGCTGGATGAACACAGCAGGCCAA
>NC_063340.1:61011179-61033177 GCF_021869965.1 Rhincodon typus
GTCAGCTTTCCTGCTCCTCTGATGCTGCTTGGCCTGCTGTGTTCATCCAGCTCTACATCTTGTTATCTCAGATTCTCCAGCATCTGCAGTTCCTACTATCTCTTCCTTCCATTGAATTCATTTATGCTTCCTGTTGCCTTGGGAAAGCAACCACCATAATCAAAGACCCTTCCCACACTGGCTATACTCCCTTCCACCCTCTTCCATTGGGTAGAAGATGCAAAAGTATGAAAACACATATCAACAGATTCAAGAACAGCTTCTTCCCCACTGTCAGTAGACTTACGAATGGACCCCTTATATATTAAAGTTGATATTTCTCTGCACCTTCGCCATAGCTGTAACAGTATATTCTGCATTCTGTTCTATTACCCTGAGTACTTATATAAGATATGATTTGCCTAGATGGCATGCAAAACAATACTTTTCACTGTATCTCAGTATATGTGACAATAATAAATCAATCAAATCAAATAATTAATCAAATCAAATCACCTGCTTCACAAATGAGTGCCATTCTCTCACCTTTCCTTGTAAACCTGCACATCCCTCCTTTTCAGATAACGCTGCTAAATATCTGAACTCTGTTCCTGTGAAGGGCCAGGAACACTCAATCCTACTGTAGCTGCTTCTCCAGTTTTTTTGATAATTGGACTAGTCTGTTGGGATTTCAAAGTAGAAGAAGGTGCATTGGAAATTGGGGTCCCCTTTAAAAATGAAGTCTTTAAGCATTCCATATGTTGTATTTTCTGTGTTGTGAGACATCCCATTCACTGTGTTACATTAGAAACTAATCTTATACAAACATAAAACAAAACTCTAGCATAAGAAAACAAAGAAAAAGTTCACAAGAATCATTGAGGTCATGATTTACAATAAACTGCTGTGAAAGATTTATCAGACCTAAACCAACTTAGTATCAGGCTGAGTTTTGGAGAATGGATTACAAAATGGACTATGTTTTAAATGGTAAAAAATTGCAGCACGCTGCTGTGCAGTTGGACTTGGGTGTCCTTGTGCATGAATCACTAAAAGTAGGATTGCAGGTGCAGCAGGTAATTAAAAAGGCAAATGGAATTTTGTCTGCCTTTACTAGAGGGATGGAGTTTAAAAACAGGGAGGCTATACTGCAGCTGTATAGGGTCCTGGTGAGGCCACACCTGGAGTACTGTGCGCAGTTTTGGTCTCCTTACTTGAGAAGAGATATACTAGCACTGGAGGGGGTGCAGAGGAGATTCACTCGGTTGATTCCAGAGTTGAGATGGTTGGATTATGAAGAGAGACTGAGTAGACTGGGATTATACTCATTGGAATTCAGAAGAATGAGGGGAGATCTTATAGAAACATATAAGATTATGAAGGGAATAGATAAGGTGGAGACAGGGAGGTTGTTTCCGCTAGGAGGTGAAACTAGGACTAGAGAGCATCGCCTCAAAATAAAGGGAAGCAGATGTAGGACTGAGGTCAGGAGGAACTTCTTCACGCAAAAGGTTGTGAATCTGTGGAATTCCCTGCCCAGTGAAGCGGTTGAAGCTACCTCGCTGAATGTTTTTAAGGCAAGGCTAGATAAATTTTTGAACAGTAAAGGAATTAAGGGTTATGGTGAGTGAGCGGGTAAGTGGAGCTGAGTCTCAAAAAGATCAGCCATGATCTTACTAAATGGCAGGGCAGGCTCGAGGGGCCACTCCTGCTCCTAGTTCTTATGTTCTTATGAATGGGATGCTTTGGTCTTGATGAGTTTATAACAGTACAGGTAGAGCAGACATATAAGGCTACTAGCTTTGATTTCGGTTCAGAAGATGCCATTCCGTCCATTAAGTCTGCACTGACTCTCCAAACAGCATACCTCCCATACCCAGCACCCCACCCTAACCTCATAATCCCACATTTACAATGGCTAATCCATCTGGCCTGCACATCCCTGGACTCTATAGAACAATTTAGCATGGCCAATCCACCTACTCTGCACATTTTGGAAACCAGAGCACCTGGGGGAAACCCACACAGACACTTGGAGAATGTGCAAATACCACAGAGACAGAGACAATCCCCCAAGACTGGAATCGAACCCAGGTTCCTGGTACTGTGTAGCAGCAGTGCTAACCACTAAGCAACTGTGCCGCCCCAAAGCCATTTTGTAAAAGGATTCAGTTCAGAAGTAAACTTTTCACAGTTTTGTTCTGAAAGCATTTCCCAGTGTTGAAGTTAGAAGCAAGAATTGTTTCTGTCCTAGAAGAAGGATTTGCAGTAGTCCAGGGAATAACTTACTTCAGGAGAAGATTTTATAGTGAACCTTCAAAAACAGAAAAGCCTGGTTAAAAATCAGTAGGTTATTAGAATTGAGAAAGTTTTGGTTCTCAGATGTGTTAAAAATTAATGTTGGCAGATTTGGAAAGGACTCATCGAATTTTCTCTACAGTTCAAGGCTAAGAAACTGTCAAATACCAGTTAAGTAGAGTTTCAAAAAGTTGAGACATGAGATGTAATTTCTCTGAACTTAAGTGTCTGTAATGACTAGCGGTGAGAAATGGGCTGAAACTTTGTTTCGCTCTGTGTCTTGAGATAATTCTATTTGGTTTACATATTTAGATAGACCGTCTTTCAAAATAAAACTTTTTTTGTGTAAAACAGTTTTGCCTTTGTAAAAGAAAGTCAGCAACCATATGTGAATGTGTTTCAATGACTGAACACCGCATTAACTACATACACAAAGAAAACCTATCTATCAAGTCAGATTTCATTCTGTCATCTGATTTGTCCAGTAGTTCCATCAGCTGAGATCATAAATTACCAAATTCAAGGCAGTATTGACAGAAACCCATAGAATATTGGAGCTAAGTTTTTAACTGTAGCTGTAAGAAAAACATTTCTTAAAAATGTTTCTAGTGTTGGAGCATACAATTGACAAATATGGATCCTGTACAAGAATTTCTGAAATGAAAGTATTTATATGAGTTGAAGCATTTTTTCAATTGTCTACAGTTAAAATACAAGATTATTCCTGCCAGTTAATTTCTAGTTGGAGAGATAAACAGATATATAGAGAGGTGGACGAATGGATGGTAAAAGCAGGGAAATAAAAATTGATTCTGTCCCTTATACAGTTATGAAGATGGTGGCCAGTTACTATTTTTGACACAGCACTGATGTTCCTACTTTTTGATAACTAGTTGCTTTACACAGCCATTAATTTTAATTAATATTAATTAATTACAGAATTTAATTTTAGCATCCCTAGTAGTTGTGAGAGAGCTAAAATATCAGAATTGAGCAATTTGACCTCATTGACAGCTGCTGCAATCTTGACAGAAGTCCTTCAGGCAGTGAAAGAAGCTAAAAGCAAGCAGCAAACTACTTCACATGAAAAAAAAAATATTGTGACTGACAGGTTAGAATAGAACCATTTCAGCTTTAGAGCATTACCTGCAAAGTTTATTACTGATCAGCAGGAGCAGGACTCTGAAGACTCACAGAAGCCTTCAGCCTTTGTAGTACTGACCTCCCCATTTCTCAGTCATTGTCATCAGTGGGATTTCATCTCCTGATCTTAGCCATCAGCAAGACCATATCTCCTGAAAGTGACCAGAATCCTTTCTTGCTCCTACCTTCCCACTAGATTATGCCCTGAAATGCTCCCAGTCAACCCCATCTTGGAGCAAGTGTCCTTCCCCAGCCACTGTCTCTGCTATGTTTTTACTCTCGAGTCAGGCTGGTTACTAAGCAGGTATTTGCACAAAATTGTTTAAATCGATTTGCTGGGTACTTCACGCATCACCAGGCTCCCTTGCACTTTCTCTACCTCCTTGTTAATATCAGTGCCACAATAATTTCCCTTAGAAATTTGTACAGGGATTTTCCATTGAATGCAAACCAGTAATCATGTCATACAATAATTACAAAAGGCAATCATGATTCTACGGCTCCATATACTTGGCAGGATTTCGCTGATCAAAGAATTATAAATCAATACAGAAATGAAGTTTAGTTAAATCAAATAACGAAAACAGAGTTTTAAAAGGCACAGTAGTATGATCACAATACTATAGACACTGTAAATATGAAATAAAAATAACTTATTAAAAGGTTATTCATTCTGGTCAGAATTTAATGTTCCCAATCCAGGCCCCATCCACTGTTTGAGTAACCAGTGGAGAATCCATGTTGTTTCTGTGGTGATGATAGACAAAATTAAGTACACAACCGTCCGGTGTGTATCTTTTCCAGGATTTATGACACTAGATGTGGAATCCCACTCACTGAGAGCCCCCAGACAACCAAAGATTGGCATTTCCCCATCTGCTGGCAGTGTCACCATCAGTGTTGGCTGTTGCTATTAATGTTCCAGGAACTGTAGCAGTGATCTTTACCAGATCAGTAAAGAATAATGAACCTGATTGACATCCTCCCTGACATGGGCAGCATTTCCCCATTGACCTGTTCTCCTGACAGCAATGATTTCTCTCCCATGATTGACTGGATCAGATTGCACCGTTTCTTGCCACAATGGGAAAAATCCACCCTCTGTTTCCCTCTTCATAGATTCTGTCAATCTGATGAATTTCTTTCCAAATTTTTTGCGTTCATTTTAAACAAAAACAGAGTTCTTATTTGATCAGTCCCCCTCCTGCTGTGCCCAGCTGAGAGATGACTAGAGTACAACATGATCAGAGGTGAAATTTTCTGTCCCAGTACATAACCTGTTTGTAACTGCTCTCTTGCTCAATTAAACAAAAAAGGTGCAAATTGAAAAACGGAATAAATTGTTCAAAAATAATTAGTTCCAGTGAGAACGAAGAGGTCGATTCTAGGCTTCATTGATGACCTGTCTGGGATGTCATGACTCATGAGTGGTTCTTTCACTTGCTTCACTTGATGTTCATTCCAAGTTGTGCATTAATTGATGTGGTTCTCAATCTCATTGCTCATGTTTGATCAGTAGAGTGCTTCTATTGTCTTCCTTAGACCGGAATCGATTCCTCAATGGCTTTCATGAATATCCCTCAGCATTTCTTTTCTAATCCTTTCAGGGTTAATGAGTCTAATCGTTTTGTACAAAATGCCGTCCTTGATGATCACTTCACATCTGTATGCCTAACATACTGTGACACTGATAGGTATGTCCTTGATGGTTTCAGGCCATCTTTTCATCATAATTTCCTGGAGCACTTGAGGAGTTTCATCTCATTGTGGAATTAGTTTGATCTGAGTCAGGATTTGTTCAGCTTTGAATAGCTGAGTGTCATACAAACCACGTCATGGTACATGAAGGATTATCAATCCAATCTTCTGAAGTTTTCAGCCAAGTTGGGAGATTTTGCTTAGTGCTCATTACTTTGAACCAAAGATCATCTATTCTTCCATTGTTTTGCACTCTGAACTTTCCTATTGGAATCATAGAATCATAGACTCCCTACAGTGTGGAAAAAGGCCATTCAGCCCAAGTCCACACCATCCTTCTGAAGAGCACCCCCCCCCAGATCCATCCCCCTACTCTTTCCCTGTTACCCTGCATTTTCCCATGTCTAATCCACCTAAATTACACTCCCCTGTACACTCCACCTAACTGGCACATCTTTGGACTGTAGAAGGAAACTGGAGCACACAGAGGAAACCCATGCAAACACAGAGAGAATGAGCCGTGTTCCATCGGAGAGTCTCAGTTTTATTTTTGAAAGCTTCATTTTCAGACCAGCATCTGGAGCAGCTCCACGTAAATCAGTGAAGCTTCTGATGTCGCACGTGGCACCTATCTGACACTTCAGTTAAACCTGGTACTCTCTTCATGCAGTCATAATCTCAACTGTTATAAACCACATGACTTGACATGCCAACCTGTTCTAGAGTGTGGAGTGATAGATCAGAATCATTGTCTGACATCATTTCATCAACCATTATTGTCAGAAAGTTCCTCATCTTTCCAGGATGACATCTGCATGCAATGTGGATCAACTTGCTGCAGGTAGTGCACTGCCATCACCATGCTGGACATGCTTTATTTTCTTTCTTATAGTGCCCTCCACAGTACTTACGCCTTTTACTTTGGCCTTGATCTTTCTGCTGGTCCAGCTGTGCATTGTCCTTCTTTTCAATCTTTGTCATATGCTTGGAAATCTTGGACTACTTCTCGAAATAAGGCAAAACCTGATCAGTTCTCCCCTCAGTATGATTCAGTTCATGATTATCCACCTCAGAATTTCTACACATATCAATGGAGAGTATGCTTCTCTTTTTTCAGCAGACATTCTCTCATGTGTTTCTAAGTTAATCCTAACTTCAATGAGACCATTTTTCAATTGCCCAAGTTCTCAAGATACAATTAAATGTCTCTGTGCAGTCACATTCTAATCAATATTCTCTGTCTCTTCCTGATCTCAATTGTTAAACACAGGACATTCATTAATTACATTAGTATAGGGTACAAAGTAAGTCTTCAAGTCCTCCAAAATTTCACAAGTTCAGGTTCACTGCTTCTCAATGAGGTCTAGTATGCAACAAGATTGGAGCAGTCCTTTCCCATCACTGCTTAACAAGTTGCTACTCATATTTGTTCAGACTTCTTTTTAAACTCTGTGACAGTCTCATAGTTCTGGCCTTGAGACTGAGGAATTGTCATTTCAGTCTCAAACCATCCCTCATGCCCATAGGAGCAGGTACTGGAAAATTCAAAGCCACAATGATTCATTCAGGTGTTGTTGCCCTGCATCAGATTGGAGATGGAAGCTTAGTTATTCTCTGGTTTTGATTTATCGTAGCTGGTTCTCTTACAGCTCTCAAAATCTGGTAAATTCCAGCCATACATATCTGACACCATGTCAAATGACATGTGTAAAAATGACTAATTCCCACAAACTTTATTTACACCTATTGACATTCAAGGTCATATGAGTACAGTAGGCCACAGGATACAAAGGTATTTATTTAAACACAATCATGCCTGGTGGCTGACTGGGTGATCTGGCACAGCCCACAACCCGATACAAGCTTTTATAGACCATGCAGCAGCAGGATCTGAGCTGGTATTAGGCCAAGTGATGGGACCTCTTCATCAGTACTCTTGTTACTATCCCAGCTGAAGGTACTACTAGACAAGTGAGATCCCAGAATAGAATCTGCCTTGATAAATTTTAAACATTGACAGAATTCACCCAGCCCCTGAACAATGTGGTACTCAGTGAGCGAAATCATTTGATTTTTCCACCACATGTTTGAATGGCGAGCTGAGAATTTTGCTAGTGAGCCGTGAGAATCTCATTTCCATGCATTAGTATCTCATTATCACCTATTCATGCCTCATTGATATGCAGATTCCCATTCTGACAATGGAGAGAAACGAGATAGCGACCATTCCTGACATGAAAGTTAGAGCAGGTACCTGATATCTCAGCTCACTGCCTGCTTCTCCAGGTCCCCACCTTGGACAGCAGTCCCCAGCATCTCAGGATATGTTCCCTGCACAGTGAATGCCTGAACACAAATGTTCACATAGAGAACATCGGACATGTACCTGCCCTATCACACCATCATGGGTGTTGTCAGACTAATTTGGAGTATAGAATTTAGAACAGAAAACAGAAAGGAGATGGAGGACTTGGCGACATGGTGCAATGATAATAACCTCTCTCTTAATGCCGGCATAACGAAAGAACTGATCATTGACATCAGGAAGAAAGGAGGAAAACACATCCCCATCTACATCAATGGAGCGGGGTTGAGTGGGTTAGAGGGTCAAGTCCCAGGAGTGACAATAACCAACAACCTGTCCTGGACTTCCCACGTAGATGCAATGGTCAAAAAGGCACAACAACACCTCTTCTTCCTCAGGTGGCTTAGGAAATTTGGCATGTCCATAAGGTCCCTCACTGACCTTTACACATTGCATCATAGAAAACATACTATCCAGGTGCTTAATGGCCTGGTATGGCAACTGCTCTGCCCAGGACCATAAGAAACTACAGAAGGCTGTGTGCACAGCCCAGGCCATCACAGAAGTCAATCTCCCATCCCTGGACTCCATTTACACTCCTTGTTGCTGTGGAAAAGCTGCCAACATCATCAAAGACCCCTCCTATCCCAGTAATGTTCTCCTACAACATCTTCTATCAGGCAGGAGATACAAAAGCTTGAACACATGCACCAACAGGTTCAAGAACAGCTTTTTCCCTGCTGTTATTAGACTGATGAATGGACTCCTTAACTTCAAATAATGTTGATCTTGTTAATGTTGATCTTGCTACGCATACCTCCTGTGCCATGTAACCTGCATGCCTCACTCTGTCTAAGCCCTATGACCTGTATGTCCTTGCTTGCTATGATCTGCCTGTACTACTCACAAACAAAGCTTTTCACTGTACTTAGGTACCCATGACTACAATAAATTAAATCAACAATAAATCAAACCAAATTCTCCACTTTAAAGCTGCACTTTGGTGCACAGTGACACCTCTCATTGCAATGATGGTGCCAGGCCACCTTGTGCTCAGGGACAGGGACAGGATACATTGGAGCAGGATACATCTCAGGATTCTTTATTTGCTTTCTCAGCACTCACTATCTTTTCTCCTTCTTGGATACTTATAGCATCTCCGCCTTGCCTTGCTTTACCTCATTGCACCTTACTACTTCATTCAGAACTTACAGGCTTGCAATGCTTCTGTATTGCGTTGTTTTTATTACAGACACAAAGCCAGGCCACTTGCTGTGGTTGTCAGGCAGTGATCAAGGGGTGGACACCTTGCTGTACAGCATCCTTCTATGTCAATATCACACCTACAGTGTGTGCTAGAGATTTATGTAACAAATACACAGCATGTGCTTCAGCCAAATGACCACTTCTCAAAATTTAAGGTGAGCCTTCTTTGCTTCAGTCAAGAGGGACTGCTGCCAATCAGGGTTTCCCACCACAATCAGTCAAGAGCAGTGTCTGATCCCTATCCTAGATCTTGGATATAGTCTATAAGCCATCTGGAGCAGTTAGGGCCAGGGGTTCTATATCATTATTGTCTGAAACTGGGCCACAAGCAGATGGGGGGCTACTGGTAAGTCAGTTGTGCAACTGCACAGATATTGGTCAGGGATCTAGTTGGGGCTGTCATCCAAGCGTGTCAGGTGGTTGACCATTGGTCAGTCCTGGGCGTGTTGCCTGAAAGTCAAGGTGGGTTATCCAGGATCACTGCAGTTGTAGAGAAGTTTTGAAGATTAGAAACAGCATGCTGGGATGCAAATGAGACAATAATTATGACAGGGACAACATATGAGGGTGTAAGATAATAATAGGTCATTGGAGATTACTGCAGGAAAGTGGTATTGTCAATAGTGACCACCACACCGGCTTCGAGGCTGAGACAGCTCATCTTGATAGTTTACATGGCTAACCTGGATGCCTGAAGGTCTGGAGTAATGTTGGGAGAAAAAGACTTAAACAAAAGTAACGGGTGGGAATGTGTGGAAGTCCAGAACTGATGGTGTCAACAGACAGTGCAAGTGAGAAAGGAACATGAATGTTTGAGGGTTGCCCTGGATTACCAGGCTGAGTTTGAAACTAATTCTGTCTGGGTCATCTTCTAGCCTCAGCTAAATTGCAAATGCATGATGGAAATCAGAAATGGCTGTTGTTACACCTGGAAGGTGGAGTAAGTGGTTTTGTCTATCTGATTACATGGGTTCTGCTGGTGAGCAATGTAGGGCCCTTTAAGGGGCAATAGTATTATCAGACACTAATTTAGTACAAATGAAAATTGTCAGTAATCATAGAATTCTGCAGGTGAAATGTGTGCAGTGCCCAAATATATGGGATACAAATCCTGGTCTCAAGCAATTTTGGCATTGTGGCTTAGTAGTTAGCATGCTGCCTCACAGTGCCAGAGCCCTGAGTTCGATTCCAGGCTTGAGTGAATGTCTGTGTAGTGCTTGCATGTTCTCCCCTTGTCTGCATGGATTTCTTCCCATCATCCAAAGCTATGCAGGTTACGTGAAGTGGCCATAGGAAATGTAGGGTTATGGGGATGGGTGGAGGGGGGGTGATCAGACTAGATGGCTGAATGGCCTCTTTCTGCATGATGGACAATGAAGATGCAGGAAATTGAGGAGGAGCGCATGAGCTGGCACATTGTGAGGCTGTCACGGAGCTGTGCTATCTGCTGGAGTCGGTCCTGTGACCTCAAGGAATTGGTGACCATCCTAGCCTGGTGACTATCGAGGTGCCAGCTGCATTAACTTCATATGCAACAAACTGCTACCAAGGATCCACTGGACACCTCTGTGGGGTATCTCACAATTATCCACCAACAAGGTCTTATTGGTGCAATTTGTGCCCGATCACCTTGCTTCATCTTGCTTCATGGTGACAAGCTCAGTGCTACGTCCTGGGCTGTCAATATAGCTGGCATCTCTCAGGTGTCACTTAAGATGATATCATTTTGAGAATACCATGGTCATAACACAGCTGACTTCATCAATAGAAAATAATTCCGTTCCATCACTATACAAGTGATCTGTGATCATTAGTACCACATAGACATTTACACTGGAAGCTGCCATGATGCTGCTATCTTTGAGAACTCTTATGTTCCTGCTTCATTTCAAAGACCTGATATCATCATCCATATGCCACTATTTTGAAAGCCAAACTCCAAAAATGATGTACATATATACATAAAAATTATACAATTTTCATCACGTTTTCTCTCATCTTCCTGGGAGTGTTATAGCTGAGTAAGCAGCAGGGCCTGGGTTTTCTGGAAATCAGAAAGCACAAGGCTGAGTTGAAGCAAGGACTAGGTGGAAAGCAAGATGTCCATAGTCGCACCATCAACAGCTTGATCATCAGGCTAGGTAACATGATGAAGATGTGCTAGAAGACAAGAAGGGACTCGTAGGAGAAACATACCATCACCCTCAATGTTGCTGGATGCTACAGCATCCGTTGCGGTGGCCATCATGATTCAGAGATCCATCTTTTCTACAGGACTCAGAAGATGCAGGCATTTCCCCACTGGTTCTGTGGAACATGCACAAGCAATTGGCAAACTCGGAGCCCCATGTCTGAAAACAGCCCAGGATGAACTTTTAACTCAATATATTGCATAATGTTGAAATATTCGCTCACAACAAGGTAGTAGAATATGCAACCTTAAAGTGAGATATCTGTTACATTCATAACTGAATGTTCAAAGTTTCATAAAATGTTTTGCTTTCAGCTTTGATGCATGGAACAGTTACTTGTCCATATAACAGACATGCCCTAAGCAATTTCACAAGCATTAGGGAAGCATTAAAACAGAGCAACTTTGGCAGCAAGATAATATTGTGAGGTAAGATTGCTGCATTTTGGAGTTTATTGTCTCTGAGTTTGGCACCTCTGGCCATTTTCATATGTGAACCTGACTTCCTACTTCCAACTAGTCACTACATCCCTTTTCCTGCACAATAGAGTATTACGTAAAGCTCAACAGAGAGCCATTATCACTCGTTCTTGACTCCTTGTACCTTATTTAATGCTATCATTCTATCTCTATGTAGCTGGAAGAATACTAGCCTGAGTTTTCACCCAATCTTCTATATCTCAACCGGACGAACCAGCTTTTGTCAGCAATGTGCTTTCATATTTGGATAGAAATTCAGCTGCAAGGGTCTTTGGCAGCAACAGTCATGACTACCAGTGTTCACATCATCTATCCACTCTCCGATGCTGTAGCCAAAATGTCGTCAGGTCTGGGGATACCTAAGGAATCTACCAAAATAAAATTTCAACTTGTCTTATTCTGGACTCCATGGTCTTGATACTGCTAATCACTTATAAATGGAGAATTCAAGAAAAATTAGATTGGAAATCTTGTTAGGACCCTCCATTGTCAACTAATGGCTGCACCTGCACTAAACCTTGTCCCTAGGTATCCCAAGGCAATGTAGAAGACATAGACCTGGACTAACGTATCCCTGTCTTCACTTTATGACAAGAAATCGGGCATACCTAGTGCACAAGGGATAGTAATATCAGGACCACACATTTCAGTCTATGACTTCAGCTATAGTCAGTGAAACAGAATGTAGGTTAAAGAATGACAGTCATTAGAAATAGTATATTTACAGCAATTACAAACATTTATTAATCACTTTGAAATGTCAAAATTACTGAGTTACCTCCTGTCCTTACCCTCAACACAAAACTGACTTCTGAAAAACTGTTGTTAAATAAATAATCACGACGTGATGGATTTAAACTCACCAGTGAGCTGGGGCAAATAAATATATCAGGGAATTTCAACTGCTCACCATTGGTTTATTACCAAGGAAACAAAAGACTGATGTTACAAAACTCACTGGGGACATTGTGTGTTCAGCCACTCATCTGAAACAACGTTCAGATTCTGGGATGTCCATAAGTTAAGAGATTATATTTTCTAACACCAAACTGACACCAACTAAAATTGTACTGAAAACTTCCTTGGAGTATGAGTTCATTTATGTACTTGGGTTTGCAGCTTAAAGGGAAGGAACTCAACTTCCCGTTAATATCTAATCACTGAGACAAGCTAACTAATTGCTTATTTGTAAAATCTGTGAGAAAAATAAATCCACTAACTTTTCAATCACTCGTCACTTCGTGACTTCAGTGTTTCTGTCTCACTGTCTGAAAACATCCACATGAAAGACTCCGTGATGTGTTGACTTTCAAGATCCACTGGGAGAGCTGCAAATAGGAAACATACTCAAAATTGATTAAAACGACTCCTATCAGCACAAAATGTATTGTAAAAATAATGAATAGCCTGGAATGACATTAAGACAGTAATATTTGCCCAAAGATCAAATTACATTTCAAAACTGCCCCTGTGGTTAATGATGTCATTCAAATGACTCAATGAGGTTATTTCTTTGGTTATCCATTATCTTCAGTAATGGGCAGTAAAAATTCTAATCAACATTCTATTTCGATATTTACAAAAAAATGATGCTGACACAGTAATTCAAGAGGCCTCAGCAGATATTTAGCCCCATATATCTGGTTTTATTAATATTCTAGTACTCACTCATTGGAATCTAAATTTTATTGATTATCCTTTTGTCTTAGATTTCATAATGAAGGTCTTGTAGCATGGTGGGTATTACCTCTGCTTCTGAATCAGAAATTCTAGGTTTAAGTCTAACTCTTCATAGCAATGTGCTAAACAGACTAAATATCAAACTGCCAAAGATATCCAACACACACCAAAGGCAGGTGGTAATAATATGAGAGATTTTGATGACTGAAAGATAGTTGGAGCTCCTTCCATCACTATCTATAGCTCCAGACTACATCATACATGTAAAAGTGTGTGGTACCACAGCATTAAGGAAGATGAAGGCCAGTGGCATTTTCACTAGAATATTAATCTAGTGAGACCCAACTAATGTCGTGGGGACCCAGGTTCCAATCCTGCCACAACAGATGGTGGAATTTGAGGTCAATGAAAAAAGCTGTGATTAACAGTCTAATGATGACCATGAAGCCAATGCTGATTATTGGGAAAAACCCACATGGTTCACTAATGTCCTTTAAGGAAGGAAATCTTCAATTCCTACCTGGTCTGGCCTACATGGGACTCCAGACGCACAGCAACGTGTTTGACTCTCAACTGCCCTCAGGAAAATTAGGAATGGATAAAAAAGTACTGGTCTGGCCAGTGAAGTCCAGGCCCTGTGAATGAATTAACAGAAACACTGACTCACTGAGTGAACTGCAGCACACAACTGCTACAATATATTATGTTCAATCCTACAGTACCTCAATTAAAAGGATGCATTGAAAGTCAACACAGCAGAAACTCACAGAAAATTGTGCATTCTAATGAAATGACTATACTCACTGCAGGCCCCTGCTGTACTTTAAATGTGGTGCGAAAATATAATTGCTGCTATATCACATGAAAGGAACAAGTTTCAGTGACTATTCTTCAAAAAGTATTTGCTCTGAATTTCCTGACTTTCTTCCTGTGTGCTGCCATATTTTCATGGGAAGTGCAATAGCAAACTTGCTCACACAAAGATTTTGATTGCTCTTCTGATTAAGTTATGGTTAGAAAAGAAAGTCCAAGAAAATTCAAGGCCAGTATCGTTTGTTTTGGTTAAAATCAGTTATACTGAGCTTCCATCTTTTTCTTTTTTTGCTGAATTTGTTATTTTAGGCGTACAGTGAATGACATGGTGTGGATTTTACTTTTGCACCAAAGCGTTGGAATTAATGAACATTCAGATCTCACATTAGACTTTATGTCTCCTCTTGCTGCATATTACCTGTTGAATCATTCACTGCAACTTTCTTCTGCACAACTCCCACAACAGTTAAATCATTTTAATCTTGCAAAACCAATAATCTAATAAACATTGTTTTACATTCTTCTGATATATTTTGAGTTTCTATCTGACATCACCTATCTCCGTCTATTTGTTCACATTGACTTTATATGCATCATGAAGCAGATGGTTTAGTGTGATGACTGGCACAGAAAAAGCAGCCATCTCTTGTAAATGCAATTCTATTTCCCTTGGGAAATTCAACAGGAGGATCTTTTGAGGAGTATTGTATTAAATAATATACTGACAACTATCTATTAATTTACATGAAATTAATTTTTTTAAAATTCCAGTGACTATTAAAGAGAATGTAGTATAGCTGTATGATGACAAGGAAATGGCGAAGACATTAAAGAAATATCTTGTATCTATTTTCAGAACAGAAGAAACATAAAAATGACCAGAAATCGTTGAAAATCAACAGTCTAATGAGACAGAGGGGAATTATAAGTAATTAATAGTAGTAAATTGAAATGTACTGAAATTGAAAGCCAACAAATCCCCTGGTCCTGATGATCTACAGCTCTGAGTTCCAAAAGAGGTGGTTATAGAGATAATTAATACATTAGTGTGATTCTCTAAAACTTCCCGGATTCTGAATTAGTACCAAATAATTGGAAAACAGCAAATGTGACATAACCATTCAAGACAGGACATAGGGAGAAAATTGAACACGAGACAAGTTAGCCTGAAACTGTTGGGGAAAATGCTACAATCTATTATTAAGGAAGTAGTAACAGGCTTTTAGAAAAATATCATATTGGCATAGTTTTACGAAAGGAATATTGTGTTTGACTAATCGATTTTGTTTTTTTTTCAGATGTAACCAGCAGGGTAGTTAGAGCGATGTCTGCAGTGTATTTGGACTTTCAAGTGACATTTGATAAGGTACCACACTTAAGGTTGTTATACACGATAAGGCTTATGGGATTGGAGTAAGTTATTAGTAGGTCTAGATAATTTATTAAAGGTCAGAAAACATAAAAAATGAATGCATTATTTCAGATTGACTCACTACTCCTAGAGGGATATCGCAAGATTCAGTTATTTACACAGTGTATTAATAATTCAGGTGACTGTATGTAGAGCATCCAAGTTTGCTGATGATACAAAGCTAGATGGAAAACAACTGTGAGAAAGATGCAATGTGACAGATTGTGCCAATGTTATGAGTACCTCAAAGTCAGGATTATAGTGGGCCGAGGATTGGCAGATGGAGTTTAATTTAGATAAATGGGAGGTATTACATTTTGGTAAGACTTATACAGTTAATGGTAGGACCCTGGGGAGTGTTGCTGAACAAAGAGACCTAGGGGTGCAGCTGCATAGTTCATTGAAAGTTGAGCCGCAGATGGACAGGGTAGTGAAGGTGGTATTTGGTACGCTGGCCTTCATTGGTCAGAACATTGAGTATAGGAATTGGGATGTCATGTTGCGGCTGTGCAGGACATTGGTGAGGCCACTTTTAGAATACTGCGTACAATTCTAGTAGCCCTTCCATAGGAAGGATGTTGTTAAACTTGAAAATGTTCAGAAGAGATTTACAGGATGTTGCCGTGAGTGGAGTGTTTGAGCTATAAGGAGAGGCTGAGTAGGCGAGAGCTCTTTTCCCTGGCTGAGAGGTGACCTTGTAGAGGTTTATAAAATCATGACGGGCATGGATAAGGTAAATACCCAAGGTTTATTTCCCAGAGTAAGGGAGTCTAAAACGAGAGGGCATGGGCTTCAGTTGAGAGGATAAAGGTTTAAAAAGGACCTGAGGAATAACTTTTTCCCACAGAGGGTGGTGCGTGTGTGGCATGAGCTGCCAGAGGGAATGGTGAAGGTGGGTGCAATTTCAACATTGCAAAGACGTCCGGATGGTATATGAATAGGAAGAGTTGAGAAGGTTACGGACCAAATGCTGGCAAATGACACTACATCAGATTGGGAATGTCTGGTCGGTGTGGACGATTTGGACAAAAGGCTCTTTATCCATGCTGTATGCCTCTATAACTCTATGACTATATAATTAGTGGGTTACCTTTACAATATTCATCCAACAACACATGGTAGTTATAAAAAGGAGATGGAAGATAGGTGTAGTGGACTCCAATTAAATGGCACCCATTAGACTTTAAAGTGCATCCAACTAGATAATGTCAGAGCTGAGAGGAAAGGCTATTATGGCATAAGCATGGCAGCCTGTCCTAATTGGCCAGTCCTGTAGTCGGTGTCAGCTTCCAAGATATGTTGTTACAACAGTGAGAGCAAGTTGGGGGAATACATTATTTCCAGAGAATAACAGGAGGAGGCCTGCCAGCTGGAAAGGAAGCAGCCTGACAGAGAGATCAGCAGCCATCAGGCAGTTAACAAGACTTGGATATGCTGCATATTGCATTTCAATAATCATCAAAATTCTAGCAAAGTGGGTAGCATGCAACGTCAAGCTGGCAACCCAGTCTTAAAGGAACAACAGAGCTCTGACATGGAATGCCTCAAGGCAGCCAATGTATAGGAATACCAACGTGGTGTGTACTTTGCGCCAAATGTCACCTAAGGAAGGGATTAAAGCTCTGTCGTCTTGGAAAGAGAGTAATTTGGAAGCATAGCCTTGACTTGTGCAAAGCCAGGCTCATCACATCTGATTGTGGATAATGATGGTTAAATGGCAAGTATAACGTTGCTTGTGTTGCAGGAGAATGATCACGCATACCCATGAGATGAACTGTTTTAAAGAGTGAAGTGGCCAAACAGGCAACATTAATGCCCAAAGAAAGTAACTGTATATCTTTGCAGTGTGGCAGCCAGATAGGCAATTAGTGATGGCAAGCTTGGTGTGCATCAGAGAGAGAAATGCTGTAATAATCTGTTATGGAGATTTGTGAGGTTTTTTTCCAATAAGTGGTACTTGATAGGCTGACAGATGTCTGATGAATTAGCTGCTGAGATGGAGGAAGGTGAGCAACTTACATTTTATCCCTTACATGAGGCCAATCACAGAAATAACTAGCAGCTAAATGCAGAGGCTGCATGTACTCCAGAGATAGCTTACACTCTGAGGAACCACTTATCAGAGAAGTCAAGCTCACCTCCATCAGCACAGATACCCAGAGCTTGGTGGGGCATCTGTAGAATTTAGAAGAGGTAGCACAGTGTGAGCATCATGAAACATATCAAGAGGTGAGAGGAGATGGAGGAAGAAATACTGAGCCTAGAAATTAGCTGGCGTTGGCGAATTGGCCAGTGTCACAATTCAGAAGCTGAGATAGAGATTCTGGGTGATCCAGAATGTAGAACAGGAAAAAATTGTGGCTGTAAGAGATGCTCCTTTTTCTGTGGTATTTTCAGTGTTGGAGCTGATTTCCTTGAATTCCAGGAGGAGTAATAACTGTTTAATAAATTGTTGCATTGCTTTGGAGTTGTGGAAAAAAGAATCAAAACAACGGCACTTTAAAAAAGGAAGAAGGGAGTAAGCAAGGACCACGTAGGAGCTGAAACAAATGAAGAAGTAAAACTGCACAGTTGTCTGACCAAGCAGTGAACCTTCACTGCTGACTGCCTCTGCTATTTAGTTTCAAGTATCTCTGGCACACAGAGGATGGTGCATGCATGAATGACCTGTCAGAGGAAGTGGTGGAGGCTGGTGTGATTACAGCATTTAAAAGGCATCTGGATGGGTATATGATTTGGGAGGATTTAGAGTGATATGGGCCAAATGCTGGCAAATGGGACTAGATTAATTTAGGATATCTGGTTGGCATGGACGAGTTGAACCGAAGGGTCTGTTTCCATGCTGTACATCTCTACAATTCTACCATATCCTAGCAAGGAGAGGATTTAAAATAAATTTCAGGCACTTGACTATGTATTTCTACAGGCTCCTAAACATCACTGGCAAGGACCTACTAAATATTGCATTACAGATCAGAGTGCCCACATATATTTAACAATACAGATATGTTTTCTCTGCTGAATTCACGACATTTCTGTTAGTATTCATCAATGATGCAGATGTCAAAAAATTAAATTTATTCTTGCCAAAAGAATTATAGAGTTGATAACAATGTCACAAGAGAAATTTATGGTGATAAATTTGTTAACTGTAAGTTTGGTCATAAATTAAATAACCTGTTGTGCTAAAAGCATACTTTGTTATCCTGCTAGTTTTTGCAACTTGCCCAAAATTGATCTGATACCAGCTGGATTAAAATGATTTAGAACTACTGATAGTTGCAGGTTAAAATGCAAGTTTGATCTGGTCAAGTGTGTTCTGTCATGCAGTCTGGCCACACACTTGCTCAAAACTCTAGCGATAGTCAGAGTTAAGAAGAGCATTACATGCCAAAAATCAATCATTTTGACAATGTAGTACAGATGCAATAATGTTACATAAGTGGAGGGACAAACATGGCTGGCCTAATTTGTTAGATTAAAGTCCTGGAACACAGATTATGTATAAACCTTGAAAATCACCCAGACTTCTTCAGATAATGCAGTAGTTAAAGCAACTTTTAATTTTTCATTTTGACAGTTTCCAAATTACCTCTTACAGTGGTGAATTGTCCAGTGTGATATTTAGCAATGTTAATAGGACTGCTCTTAACTGTCAGGCTCAGGAATCTAATTGCAGAGGATGGCAATGCCTTGCAGGAAATGTTCTTTGTAACATTATTCAAAAATGACAATTGGATGACAGGATAGAACACTGATTAGAAGCAAGGAGGCCACTCAGCGGCATCAAAAGAAGACTGTTGACAACATGGTAAGTTGAAAAGATGGCTGGGGTATTTTTGAGGATCTCATTTTTTTTGGATTCCAATGCAAGGGGCAGGGAGTAGCCCTGAACTTTGGCAGCCTGGATTTTCCTTGAACAGCACAAATTCACACACTTTCCCCTCTAGGTTCCACTAATGCAGGTTGGGCCTTGTTTATATTGGAGGGCATTATTGGCATTCCAACAAGTTGACTTGGCTGGTTGGCCAACCAGAGCACCGTCAATCAGGAGTGGATTAAAATTCCTTTATAGTCCCATGTATGTCAAGGAATCCATTATTAGCATATGTTAATCAGGATCTTGTTTTATTAACTGACTTTCAAGTCCTAAGGTTTATTGTGATGTTTAGACCGCCTCCCTGCATCTATCTGTTGTTGAGAAATTGATTTATTTCAGCAATTTGGTTTGAATGTATGGGTTTGAAGTAATATTTACTGTTATTCATAATTGTGTTTCATGAATTAGATTATTATTATCACCATTATTAGTATGCCATTCATCACCATGATACTTCTAGGGATTTAATGGAACCAAGTCTATGAGAAATTCATTTGTTATTTTTCATATATTCCAAAAATACTGGACTTAATAAGGTGGCTATGTTTAAAACTGTCTCCTTTATTTCAAGATAAAATGGCATAATTTACAGAAGAGGATACTACCTGCTGCAAAATCCATCCAGAGTCACGTCCATGTGTTCTCATATTGTGTCTGATTAGAGACAAGCCCAATTGATATGGAGATAGTAGGAACTGCAGATGCTGGAGAATCTGAGATAACAAGGTGTAGAGCTGGATGAATACAGCAGGCCAAGCAGCATCAGAGGAGCAGGAAGGCTGACGTTTCGGGCCGAGACCCTTCTTCAGAAGTCTGAAAATTGATATAGGTGCCTTTAGGACTTTGGCCCAGGTAAAAGCATAGTGCAAGTAATTTGCTACTTTTAATACCTGAAGACAAAGGAGAAGACAATGGATTCAGACTCTCAGACTCAGTTAGATAGGGAGGTTTGGGGAAGAAGGCCAATAGCTCATGCTGTTGTGTCCAATTGAAGAAAAAACACACTTTTTGGTTAACCACCAAGCAGATTAATGGTGAGGGTGGATTCCCAATTTGAAGAAACAATGTTCGTGGAAAGTTAAAGGACAAGCTATCATGAGGGGCCACCTTACTCCTGGAACTCTATATGAATATGCTTGGCAAACTGAGTGAAGAGTATTTTGGCTAAAAGGACATTTGAAGATTCAATCTGGTAGGGCAGAGAGAAGAAATCCTATTGAGACAGGAGGAGCTTGAGACTTTAGATACAAGATGATGGGCTGAATCTTACAGTAATGCTTTCCTACAACCTCTTCCGCCAGACAGAAGATACTAAAGCTTGAGCACACGCTCTAGCAGGTTCTTCCCTGCCATTATTAGACAAAAGAACGGACTCTGTAACTTAAAATAATGCTGATCTTGTTAATATTGATCTTGCCTCATGTATATCCTGTGTGGTGTAACCTGTATACTTTAATCTGTCCAATTTTTTTTCACCCAATGATCTGTATTTCCTCGCTTACTATGATCTGCCAGTACAGCTTGCAAACAAAGCTTTTCACTGTAGTTAGATACACGTGATAATAAATCAAATCAATAAATTGAAATCAATCAATTTTTGCAAAGTGGCGTTTTCATTCAGTTTCATTTACGGGTTCTTTCTACAAGGGCTAGCAAGTTTTCTCATTTTCCTCATTAGCTGTTTACCATGCCCCATGGCACCTCTCTAGACTGATTCTAACTTGATTCTCGGACTCACCATATCCAGAAATTCTTGCCAATGCTCCCTGGGATATGCCAGCATTCCTGGTGTTGGTACTATCTTGGAACTCTAACTGTGCATGTGCTCAAGCATTGGCAGTCCAGAACTGCCCTTCACCATCAACATAGTGACATAATAACCATTAAAAAAAGCTTCTCACAGCACAGAGGTGGCACTGCTGACACTCCCTTACACAAAAATCTACACATTCCAAACCCAATCACTATTTAAACATTAGACGACACAGGTTATTTGTCCTTAGCCACATCTCATCTTGCAACGCTCTCTAAGTCACCACTACTCTTTCCACAATGCCCACTATAGCCCAGCATTTTCTTATTGTTTAATATGGGACCATCAGATCCAGGGAAATCTTCAGCTGCCTCAAAAAATTGCATTTTTATTTAGAGAAACAAAAGCAAACAGAAGAAGCTGCATTTGTCTCTTTGAACCCAAATAAGCTGCTTGTGTTTCAAACACCAACAAGCTTACAGTCAATGAGAAATTACTGCAACCAGCTCATCTCATGGAAGCAGGAGTCAATTAAGTTTTATCTGGCATGTATTATTGTGCTCTATTATGCACAGCTTGATGGTCCTGCTGCTCAATGTCAGAACGCTACTCCTGCTCTCCTAGTTTATCAGCATCACATGTTATCTTTACCTGCTCCAGCTGTGAAGAGCAATGATGGAGAGATTGGCCATGGTCAAAGAGGGTAGCCCTTATCACACAGCAACCATCCCTGCAAGATATTTTCACCATCAAATGCAGCAGGAATATGGGCATTCTTAATAACATAAGCATCATGGCAGCTCCCAGGGTATTGGGTTGAAACTTCAATGAAGTGAAGCCAATCATCACTTAGACATTTTTAAAAGATAAACTCAGATGCGTTATGATATGGTGCCCTCAGCATGATGTGTGTACAGCTTGTCACACCAGAGGAAACCAGCTATATTCTGAATCCTACTGCCTGGGCCACGGGACTCACCTTGTCATGGAGAAATGAGATGAATCGGTGTGACCTGGCACAATTTGCAGCAGTCACGGTCTCGATAAATTTGTGGGTAAAGGATTGAGAAGTTCCACAGAGCTTCCCAGTGGCTCCATAGA
>NC_063340.1:61033677-61034992 GCF_021869965.1 Rhincodon typus
CGTTTCAGTATACCATATCAGTTGTAGTTTCATTATAGTAGTCTTGCCTAGCTCTGAGAGAGAAGCTGACAGATCTTAATGCCATTCTAGAGATTTATCATTCAGGCTGATACTTCAGAGATACTTCTGAGGAAAGCTGCACAGTTGGAGGTGGTGTCTTTCAACCAAGATACAGTCTGTCTCTTTGATGAATGCATAAAGTCCCTCCCCTAAGGAAAAATAAATTGAAATCAGTTGGAAAAAACAATTATAGATAACTGAAATAGCTGGCATATAGTAGGGTTCAAGTGGAACAACAATTGTCTGAGTAAATAATCACCAGCCACAGAACAAAAATCAAAACTATCTGCTTTCTGGTTGGATTTCTAAGTTGTTAGATGGTGCCATTCAAGAGTATCATCAGGCTGTCACACTGTTTTGTGGCATTAATTGGCCATGTAAAGGCCTCAATAGACTGAAGACAGGTGGCCTCTTGACCCACTTCTTACTCAAAATTTGTGGCACACAGGAGCAGGGGGCAAAGGGTGGATGGGAATGAGCTGGAAAGTTGTGAAAGTCATGCTTTTTACAAGTCTCATGCCTTCAGATATGCCAGCAGGAGACTGTAAAATCACAATTCAATAGCTTAAAAGTGCTTTTGGGAGTCATGAGGTCACAGAAGGTGGCATATAAATGTAAATTCTTTCTTTGTTATTTGCTTGAAACATGCATTGTTGAAATCTCTGGAGGTGCAGACACCAGCAAAGCCGTGAAAGTTTTTCTAAAAGTAGGAATATCTCTTTGTTCTTTCATTGCACTCCTTGCTTAAGCTTATTATTGAGGAGTCAGCCAAAGAAAAATTACCCCCAGAAAAAGAATAATCAGGACTGAGGAAATTCCTTTAGATTTACTCTATTCCTCGAATGAAATATCTGACTCACATTCTTATGCTCCAATAAGGAATATTAATACATTGCTCGGACAATTATAAATACAGTACATATATTTTTCACAAAGAATAAACTCAGTGGCTCTCAGGGATAAGATGTGAATGTGGATTAATAAAGTAAATTATAAATAAAGTAAAGTAAATCAGCAACTTACATTTACAGAAAGATGGAGGAGATGATAACTGTAAAGGAAGTTAAGATGAAATAGAGTGGGGCATCATCTTTGTTTTTTTTAAGGTGTACATTCTTATAAAAGGGCAGCATAGACAGAAGTATAGAAACAAGAGTAAACCCTCCTAACTTATTCAACCAGATCAGTTGCTAGAGCTGAATCTAAACTAATCTCTTCGGCCCTGAAACTGCTCGACCATGTCCTGAAGCAAACC
>NC_063340.1:61039992-61058677 GCF_021869965.1 Rhincodon typus
TAGAATACTCCTCCTCCCACCCACCTTCCTGCAAAAATGCTATCCCCTATTCCCAATTCCTTCGCCTCCGCCACATCTGATCCCAGGATGAGGCATTCCACTCCCGTACATCTCAGTTGTCCTCGTTTTTCAAGGACCGTAACTTCCCCCCCTCAGTGGTCGAGAACGCCCTCAACCGTGTCTCCCACATCTCCCGCACCTCATCCCTCACACCCCGTCCATGCAATAAGAACGAAAAAAGAATCCCCCTCGTCCTCACGTACCACCCCACCAACCTCCGGATCCAACGCATCATCCTCTGACACTTCCGCCATCTGCAATCCGACCCCACCACCAAAGACATCTTTCCCTCCCCACCCTTATCTGCTTTCCGGAGGGACCACTCTCTCCGTGACTCCCTTGTCCGCTCCACACTCCCCTCCAGCCCCACCACACCCGGCACTTTTCCCTGCAACCGCAGGAAGTGCTACACCTGCCCCCATACCTCCTCCCTCATCCCCATCCCAGGCCCCAAGAAGACTTTCCACATCAAGCAGATGTTACCTGCACATCTGCCAATGTGGTATACTGCATCCGCTGTACCCGGTGTGGCTTCCTCTGCATTGGGGAAACCAAGCGGAGGCTCGGGGACCGCTTTGCAGAACACCTATGCTCGGTTCGCAATAAACAACTGCACCTCCCAGTCGCGAACCATTTCAACTCCCCCTCCCATTCCTCAGATGACGTGTCAATCCTGGGCCTCCTGCAGTGCCACAACGATGCCACCCGAAGGTTGCAGGAACAGCAACTCATATTCCGCTTGGGAACCCTGCAGCCCAATGGTATCAATGTGGATTTCACAAGCTTCAAAATCTCCCCTCCCCCTACCGCATCCCAAAACCAGTCCAGCTCGTCCCTGCCTCCCTAACCTGTTCTTCCTCCCACCTATCCCCTCCTCCCACCTCAAGCCGCACCTCCATCTCCTACCGACCAACCTCATCCCGCCCCCTTGACCTGTCCGTCCTCCCTGGACTGACCTATCCCCTTCCTAACTCCCTACCTACACTCACCTTTACTGGCTCCATCCCCGCCTCTTCGACCTGTTTGTTTCCTCTCCACCTATCCTCTCCTCTATCCATCTTCTCACCGCCTCCCACTCTCTCCCTATGTATTTCAGAACCCTCTTCCCCTCCCCCTTTTCTGATGAAGGGCCTAGGCCCGAAACATCAGCCTTTCTGCTCCTATGATGCTGCTTGGCCTGCTGTGTTCATCCAGCCCTGCACCTTGTTGTCTCAGATTCTCCAGCATCTGCAGTTCCTACTATCTCTAAACTCCATCTACCTGTTTTGGCCTGTAACCCTTAGTACCTTTATTTAAACCATACTAACAATCTCAACTCTGAGATTTTCAATCGTCCTGTCATTTTGAGAGAGAGTTTTGATTTCTGCTATCTCTTGTATAAAATCTTACAGAAATTAAAACAGAAAGTTCTGGAGAAAGTCAAAATGCCTGGCAGCATTTGTTGTGAGAGAAGCAAAGTTAACGTTTCAAGTCTGATCTGGCTTTTCTTTGGAACTCAAACACCACTCAGCGACAGGTCCGTATATATTAAATATGTGAGAGGACCAAACTGTTTGGCACTGCTTTGAAAAACATAAGGCAGTGGGGTTTTAAAGCCAGGATACTGCACAGGCAGAGTTGTGTGGTATAATACTGCAGGAATGTTCAAAATGGCAGAAGGTGGGCAAAGTTCAGAATACACAAACATTGTCCTGCTTCATGTAATCCTTATTTTGTCTCTGATGCAGAAGCATAAGTTGTGCCAATTGAGCGATATAATTAATCATAGTTGCTTCATATGTCTGATGAAATAAATCTGCTTAGTCGGCCAAATCAAACTTTTCCTGAAAAAAAGCAAGGAATTGCAACTGGATTTGGAGAGAATCAGGAAGTCCACATGTAAACACATAATTATCCTGATCAGATTGAAGAGGATATTATTACATCCATGAGTTATGCTATTGTGCAACGCAAAAGGTCATTACACAAACTAGGAGCTCATGGAATTCGAGTTAATCTATGAGCAAGTTCCCGGAAAAAAAAACAACTCGGCAGACACTTTTGGGATGTTGATTGAAAGATAAGTATTGGCTTGGTACTAGTATTAGCACTACAGCTCTTCTTTGAAAATTTGACAAAAAACATTTTACATCCACCTGAGAGCGCAGGCAGGGCCTCAATATAATAATTAACTTGAAAGGCTGTCCATCTAAATTTCCAGCATCGCTCCAGTACTGCACGGGGGCAACAGCCTAGATTTTTGTGCTCATATTGGGAAAGAGTCTTAAGCCTACAACCTCCTAACTTAGTTTCAAGTGTCCTACCCATTGTATCAAGGGAATGTCATCAATTCTGAAAGGATTGATGTTGCAGATTTCAGTAAGCTCCACCTAATCTGATGAAATAACAGTCTTGTGTAACTTAAAGACAAGTCTAGCAAGATTCCAATGGACATAGATATGTCATTATTATTTGTTGATTGCCTTAGTTATTATGTCTAATGAGCCGATGTAACTTCTACCTACTGCTATTATACAATAAACTATATCTTTAAGAAAATTGCCTCTTCTCGTTAAGACTCACTAATAGTTCATGCTCTATCACCATTAACCTAGTAAGTCTTTACATGAAATCATAGAGACGCTATAGTGTGGAAACAGGCCACTCAGCCCAACAAGTCCACACAGACCCTCTGAAGGGCATCACGCACAGACCCATCCCCCACCCAATATCTCCCATGCCTAACACATCTAACCTCCACATCCATGGCCACTATGGGGCAATTTAGCATGGCCAATTCACCTAACTTGCACATCTTTGGGCTGTGGGAGGAAATTAGAGCACCGGAGGAAACCTACTCAGACACAGGAAGAATGTGCAAAGTCCACACAGACAGTTGCCCAAGGGTGGAATTGAACCCAGGTTCCTGGCACTGTGAGGCAGCAGTGCTAACCACTGAACCACTGAGCCACTGTGCTGCCCCATAGCAAAGAAAGGAACATTTCCTTCAGGAGCCAGTGATCACTGCTGGAGCTGGAGTCCATTATTACACCATGAGATAACATGGTAAACTAAAATTTGTAGCTTTCTGTTACACTTCTGTCAGCTCACCTTGCCTGTTTGATTTTTGATATCATGCCCTACCAGAGGCTGATTAGCTTGTAAGGTTTGTACACCAAAATGGAAAGCAGGATTGGTGACAGCACCCTGTCTGAACCATTAGCTGGCGATGGTTACATCCACAGCACTTACAACAAGGTGATCCACAGTGAGACTGTTCCTTAAATAACACAAGGTAATAATGGAATAATTAATGGAATGTAATAGCAAATCCATTGGACATAGAAGAAAAAAAATCAGTAGACAAGTGAGTTTCCAGCTTTAATTACTTTACCATTTTAAGAATATTCAGACAGCTGAGATAAAGGATGGGATTGAATGGGATGAAAATGCCTGGAACAACTGTTACTACTATTGCAGAGGGAGGTGGGGGTGGGGGGCGCAGGGAGGTGGGGTTGGTGGGGAGCAGGGGAGGGGGAGGTGGTGAATGGGCATTGCACAGGCCATGCAGGGTTAGTAGACTGGGGGATGGCTGGGAGAGTATGAGTGAGGAAAGATGTTGCAGGCAATAGTGAGAGTGGTAGTGCATGACTCTTGATAGGAGGTGGGTATAGTAGCAGAGGGAAAATAATTATACTTAGCTTGGTAGAGTGGAAATGATCATTGACCTTCTTCCCAAACTGCCGGATGTTCCTCCACACCGTTGATTCGGCACTGACCGAAGTGGTAAGTCGGACTAGGCTGGCAGGATTGAGAGTGTAGCCTCCTCTGATCTTCCTGGGTGAAGAGGACAGCCCTCCTTTGCACCATCTCATCCACTAGGACCTCCCAGTACCTGCTGGAAAAGCAGTGTGCTACTTTTCCCTTACCTGCCAATTGCAGGACAGCTCTGTTTGACTGGAGGCACCATGGCCCTTTAAATATGACACCAGTGCCAGGAGCCCTGGAAGATCCCGGCATGGTGCATATTTCCACCTACGGTGAGTGGGAGAGTTGGAAAGTGGGATGCCATAACGACACGGTGCATGGCTAATGAGGTGAGTTTGAAATGATTGAGTGAGAAACCTTGCTTCATGTTGTGGAGAGAAACTCTTTAAGAAACTTGCTAAAATTGAGTCTTGGTTGACTTCTGTTAAAGTTCAGCCCAGATAGTCAGCAGCTGCAAGTACATGAACAAACAAAGCAGTCAGCAGTGTGAGTAAAGACCATTGTTGGATAAGTAGGAAAAACAAACTTTAAATAAACATGCAAAAAGAGCAAGCTGGAATAGATTGAATTTAGGACAACTTACTGTTCACAATTAGCACCAACACCATAATGAATGCACACCAGAAGGCATGGATACAGTGGTGAAATGAAGAACCATAGACTCCACATGGAGGAGATCTAATGCAACAAAAGGTCAATGGAAAAAGAAGGCACAATCTAAGAGAAGATAGAAGTGTTTTTAAAACTTTGATAAGAATTAGACATTAATCATTTAAACTGCAACTTTGGTGGGAGGGTTTGTTAGAAATACAGCTAAGAATCTTTATTTGAAAATGTTTGAAGAGGGGCATGAATAGTGTTTTAAAATGCAGAGGTAGGAATGTGTCTGTTATGGTCATAAAAAGTGGAAAAGTTTTACTTTGGCTACAGAGGTAAGAAAACCTCCAATTTACTCACAAAAGATGGGAAGTTACCATTTTGACTGCAAAATGGCAGGACAACCTACAGCAACAATGCAGACATGCAGCATTGTTAATTCATAGAATTTAAAGCTTTTTAGAAGAAAATAATACCTTTCATATTTGGTATCCTGAACCCTTCAAAAATTTGTAACACAATGATGTGAAAAAGCATTGCTGCTGTACAGAATTTAAAATCTACTTGGCAGAAAGGGAATACCGCAGCATTTAGATGTTGGGAATTGAAAATGACTAATAAAAGAAAAACATATAATTGCATCAAGAAGTCATAGCAGAAGAAATAATATGTTGCAAAAATTTAATGTCAGAAGCAGAACACCTGATTGAATATCTTGAGAAAACAATTTAAGGTACATAATTACCTCAAAATTAAGTCAAACAAAACAAGAAAATACACCCTTGCATTCAATAGAGCTATAGCTGAGCACATAAATCACTGAAAAATAAAAGAGATAGAAATGCTTTTAAAAAGGCTTTGCTGGCTTTTGACAATTACTTTGACCTGAGAACAATCAAACATCTTGAACGAGCAAAATTTAATAGAAGAGTTCAGCATTCAGAGAACTTGCAGATAATTTCATCAAGCATAGAATAGTGCAGCACAGGAACTGGCCCTTCATCCCACCATGTCCGTGCTGACCATGATGCCATTTTGAACTAATCCCATTTGCCTGCACATGGCCCATTTCCCTCTATTCCCTGCCTGTCCACGCTTCTGTCAAAATGCCTCTTAAACATTGCTATTGTTTCTGCAACTACCACCTCCCTGGTTGCACATTCTAGGCACCTACTACTCTTTGCATAAAAACCTTGCCTCATACATCTCATTTAAACTTTCCACTTTCTCTTCAAATCTCTCTAAATCTAGTTTGGCATTTCTACCTCGGGGAAAAAGACTCCAACTGTCGACCCCTATCCACTCCTTTCATAATTTTATGTTTTAATCAAGTTGCCCTTTTGCCTCCGATACTCTAGCAAAAACAATCCAAGTTTGACTAACCTCTCCTTATAGCTAATACGCTCCAATCCAGGCAACATCCTGGCAAACCTTTTTTACACCCTCTCCAAAGCCTCCACATCCTTCCTGTAAGTGGGGACCAGAACTGCATACAATATTCTAAATGCGGTCGAACTGAAGTTTTATACAGCTGCAACATGACTTGCCAACTTTTATACTCAATATGTATGCTCTGACTGGTGAAGGCAAGCATGCCATATGCCTTCTTTACCACCTTATCCCATTTGACTTGTCACTTTCAGGAAGCTATGGACTTGGACCCCAAGAACTCTCTGCACATCAATGCTCCTAAGTGTCCTGCCATTTATTGTTTATTTTATACTTCATACTTTATTTCATTGACAATCTCTGTAGTTTAGTGCAAAACTGTGACTAGGTCACATTGAAATCAGAATTAATCAGAAACAGAATTGCTGGAATCATTAAGTCTTTGTCAGATCTATTACAGACCACAAAGGATTTGAACTTGGAGACAGTTATTCAAATTGTATTGGAAGGTACCCATGACAAGAATCTGGATAAAGAAGGTCCACCAGATAGATTCCTGTGATTGTGGGCTTGTTCTTTGGGGAACTTTTGAATAGATTAGGCCTATTTTCTTTGGAATTTTGACGATAGACAGCTTCTGTGATTGAAACATGTAAAATTTATTTGGGACTTGATAGGATCGAAGCTAAAGGGATGTTTCTCTGTATTGCAGAGTTTGGACCAAAAAGTCCTCGACTTGGAAGCCATTTTGGGCTAAGATAACAAATTTTATTCCTGAAAATGTTATGAACTTTTTAAGCTTTTTCACATAAAGATGTATGGATGCTCATTCTTTCAGTGTATTCTGTTGTGATATGATGTGCACAAACCCTTCAGTAACAACCATTATTCACCTCTAGACAAGAAATGTTTTACTCCAGAATTGTACTTCATGGTGTGTGTTTTCCTCTAGATTATTGCCTCTAACTAAAGATAGGCATATCTCTCAGCAATGTTTTAATTTCTCACAAACTAGATCTTTTCAAATGAAGCTTCTATTCACATTCCAGCACAGTAAACCACAGAAGCTTTCAACCTTCAGCTGTGTCTCTCCCTCTCAGACCCTGGTTAACCAATTATCTCTGATATTTCAGGAAAACCTTTAACCTGGTATCACAATGGCTTCCTCTGTAACTTTCCCATCTTAAAGTGCATCATTATCAATATCGGCAATGTAAATCTCATGGGTCTTGTATCCAATTACTGATGCCGATTCAATATCCCTGAGACTCCACCTTTCTTATCTTGGAAGAAAATTGATAGTTTAAAACATGCCTTTTGACATTTCGGCACTTTTAACACTTTCCTGGGAATTGGAGACCCAGAGTCTTTCGAACTGCATTACAGCAGCATTTGCCATAGTATGGAAGTATGAATACCCTACACGCCTACACTTCATACACTTGTTTGCCAGCAAAATGATCTAGGCATTCTTTTTATTGTTAATAGTCCCATCACTCAGAACTGTTGTCAGGCAAACTTCAGCACGGTCACATGATTATCTTAATTTCACCCTAAATGTAAGGCACAGAACCAGCATAAATGCTAACATATGTTCATATGAGTTAGAGCAGGAGTAAGTCTCATGGACACTTGGTCTTGGTCTGCTATTCAGAAGGTAATGGCTGATCTGGTTACTTCACGTTCCTGCCCATCCCCAGTATCCCTTCACCCCACCATCTTCAAGAATCTTTCCTTAAGTATTTGACTCTACTTCCTATACCTTTTGAGGAAGAGTTCGAAAGACCTACGACTTTCCATGAACACACATTTCACTTCATCTGTTATAATTGGGTGCCCCTTTATGTAAACAGTGACCACTAGTTCTAGCTTCTCCTACAAGGGCAAACTTCCTTTCCAAATCCAACCTTTTCAGACCCTTCAGCTTCAATTAAGTCACCTTCTTCCTTTTTGAAACTCCAATGGATACAAGCCAAGGCTGTCCAACCCTCCTATTTTTGCATTCAATTTCCCTCAAAATAAATGATAACATTCTATTAGCTTTGCTAATTACTTGTTGTAACTTCATACTAACCTTTTGTGATTTATGCATGAGGCTACACAGGCCTTTCTGCGCCTCAAAGCTCTGAAATAGCTCACCATCCAGATAATAAGCTTTTTTTTTAGTGTTCATACCAAAATGGACAATTTCACATTTTCCCACATTGGATTTTATTTGCCAGGTCTTTGCCCATTCACTTAACCTATTTGTCACTTTTGAAGCCTCCTTATGCCCACTTTGCAACGTACTTTCCGACCCTATCATTGTGACATCAGCAAATTTAGCAATCATACCTCTGTCTCTTCTTTCAAATCATTTACATTAATGGTAAAAAGTTGAGGACCCAGCATTGATCCCTGTTGCACACCACTCATAATGACTTGCCAATCAGAAAATGATCCATTTACATCTGCTGTCTGTTTCCTGTTAGCTAGTCAATCTATTCACTCCGACATGTTGCTTCCTATACCATGAGCTTTTATTTTCTGCACAACTTTTGAAAATCTAAGCACATCTAACACTTCCCCTTTATCTACAATAAATGTTACTTCCTGAAAGAAACTCTAGTAAATTGGTTAAATATGATTTCCTTTCAAAACTATGTGACACAGCTTGACTAAAATTTTCTAAATGACCTGCTATAATGCCTTTGGTAAAAGCTTGTAATATCTTCCCAATTTTAGATGTTAAACTGATTTGTCTGTAGTTTCCTGCTTTCCATCTCACTGTCTTCTTAAATAAAGGAGTTACATGAACTTTTCTGAAGAAGGGTCCAGACCCAAAACGTCAGCTTTCCTGTTCCTCTGATGCTGCTTGGTCTGCTGTGTTCATCCAGCTCTACACCTTGTTATCTCAGATTCTCCAGCATCGGCAGTTCCTACAATCTCTGAGTTACATGAACTGTTTGCTGATCAAATGGAACCTTTCCCAAATCTAAGAAATTTTAGAAAATATCCCACTGGCCATTTCTTTTAAGATCTTGGCGTGAAATCCACCAGAATCCGAGGACCAGTCAACATGCAGCTCCAAGAGTTTGCTCAGTTCCTCTTTCCTGACAGTTGCAATTTTCTTGAATTCTTCCCTCTCTTCCATTTTCTGATTTACAGTAATTGATAGGAAGTTACTTGTGTCTTTGACTGTGAAGACCAATGCAAAATACTTGCTCAATTCATCTTCCATTTCCTTATTAATTAATGTTATTAATTCTCCAGAAACACTTTCTAAAGGAAGAATGGTCACTTTGTTTCATTATCTACATAAAATTTATTTTAAAATTTCTAGCTAACTTTCTCTTGTTTTCTAATTTTCCCCTCTTCATTAATGTTTTAGTCACTCATTGCTATTTTTTCTATTCTCATCCAATTTTCTATCCTGCCACTCATCCTTGCTCAAGTATACCATTAATAATAATAATAATAATAATAATAATAATACTTTTTCTTTAAGTTTGATATTATGTTTAACTATTTTAGTTAAACGTAGATGATAGTTATTAAAATATAAAAATTGGCTAAATGTCAATTATAACAATTGCCTCAGAAAAGTTGGAGAATTTTGAGATGCAATGTTTCTCACTATGCTCACATGGTGATTTCAATGAAAACATAAATATCTCCTGATTGCAATTACAAACAAACCACAAATGCGTTTTTATAGAATCAAGATTTTGCCAGAAGGAGTGAAGGAAGGAATCTTCCTAAATTTATTTGCAGTATCACTAGCACATTAAGGGGTAATTATAAATGACAGAAATAGAATGCTGTATGATGGTGTTTTATTATCCCCAGATGTAAATATTCTAGTCAGGCTGAATGACACAGTATTCAGTTTAAACTGCTTTTACATAAAGAACCTATTAAAATTCTAATATGAATAACATTTTCAAGTCTGACAATCAGCAACACAAAAGGGCTCAGGTTCACTGTGCCTCCACAACTCTTCAAAATATCTGTGCTCATCTAATTATGGCCTCTTCGGCATTAGTCTCTGTTAGAAGTGCCTTCAATTGCTGGGCCCCGAGATTCCTTCCCAAAGCCTCTTTTTCTCTCTTTACAATGCTCCTGAAAAACTATCTGGATGATCAAGCTTTCATCATCTTCCCCTGCATCACCTGTGGCCTGATGTCAAATTTTGCTTTATAATGTCCTTGATGTGCCTTCAGATATTTTCTTCTGTTAAAGATGTCATACAAATATAAGTTGTTGTCAGCACTATACAGTGAGTTTAAATACATACCAGCCACATTCCTGCTGCGCAGTTTGGGTTAGGATCACCCCCATAAGTTTCAACAGCAATGTAAAACATGGTATCATATAATAGCTCTTACCAACAATGGGACAACATACCATCCAGTCTTGAAACCATATCATTGGTTCTTCATGAGCACTGGGTCAAAAATCTGAAAATCATTTCAAAACAGCACAGTTTATAAACCTACCCTACATGGACAGCAGAGGTTTAAAAAGGCAGTTCACCACCAGCTCCTCAAGGATGAATAAGGTGGGTAAATAAAGTTAATCTAAACAACCTGTTTTGTGAGGAAGTTTCTGAACCAGACATTATGTTGATTGAGATTTGGAAAGTACATGTTGGGTTAGATTTTCATCTTTATAAGATAGGTAATAATTTGAGGGAGCAAATTCAGTGCTTGTTATAGAACCTGCCCAACTCGTATTCTCTTAAAATGAATGGGAGGAATATCATTGTGTTCTGTAACAGGTTAATGATCCACATGGCTAAATTACACCCATGTAGTGAAGATGAAAATGCAGCGAAGATGAAAATGTAGCCCATTTATTTTTTACTTCTCCACTCAACACTCAGGAATAAATTAATTGCAGCGTTTGTATGATTTAGAAGTTTATGACTAATGAGTTTCATAATCACTGCCAATGTGGAGGGCTAATTTCTCTATAAGTCAATTATTTCTTTTCAAACTTATAAACTATTTCTCTTCAATCCCTTAAGCTGACCTGTGAGATTGGAACAGGTTTTTTAAAGGTACGATTAGTCAGTGGGCAGTTAAAACACTTCAGTGTACTTAACTAGCACACAAGATCATTCTTAATGAAGAAGGCCCTTTAGCTGATTATGTTACAACCCTCCAGAATACTAATCCTGCTGGCCTCCCATCGCAGGATTTGAGTGACACTAACTTTGGGAGTTTATCCTTGAATTACTCCTGCTCCTACCTGTTCTTGATTAGAAGAGATTAAAGATAGGCAGAGACAAGGCATGGAATGAGAATTCTGAAATTAAATCAATGCTTGACCCGAGGTCAATATAGACTTTGTGCACAAGGATGATGGATGAATAGGACTTGGTGTCAATAACCTAAACAAGTTTTGGATGACATCAAATTGATTAGTAGAATGTGTCAGGTCCATCAAAGGTGCTTTGGAATAATCAGGACAAGAGTTAATAGCTTATTACTTTCTTCCGATTACATTTGCATTCACTCTGCAGGGATCTGGGCTCTATGTAGTCACCCTTAACATCTTTGGCACTGGTTCATTCAGGAATTAACAACCACATGTTCTATCTGCAATACACTACTATATTAAGCAGGCCACAATATGCTATGCACCTTTTCCCCATTGACTTCACAAATGAATTTAAGGATTGGGAGCAATGTATGGCTTACCTCATACTCTCATTAGGTAGACTCTTCCCAGCCCCTGAACAATGTGAGCCATAGTGAGAAATTTGGGAAAATCAGATGAGATGTCCAGGGATGTTCTTCTTGATGTCGAGACCAAAATGTCCCATTTTTCAATGAAGCATTTTTCATCAAGACAAGATTCTTGCTGGTGAGTGACAAGAGGTCTACTAGCATGGATTATCACTCATTAACAGTCTCACTATTAATTAATCTTACCTCATTAACGTGTAGTCTCCCTGCTGGATAGAAACTAGACGCTAGCAAGTGCTGACATGAAGACAGAGTGGTCACCTGGTGACTCCAGCTTGTTACTTGTTCCTGGGAACCTCCAACTTGGGCACTCAGCATCAGAATCCCAACATATGCTCTGGTGACTGCACACGCTCCCACATCCACAGACAACTCGTTGCATCTTTTAACTATGATCCAGGTGTTAGGATGAAATTCTCATTAGGCAGTGGCGTGTTGCCTATTAAGGGGGATTATTGCTTATTAAAAATCTTGTCAACTGCACTTCTCGCCTCAGTAATATGCAACATTCTATCGCAGTCAGCAACCAAGATGCTGAGAATTCTTGACATGGACGTCAGGGGAGGAAAGTGGGGGGTGGGGGGAGGTCCCTGGTGACTCACCACAGGCTGCAAAGAGCCACCATGTTGGTCACCACACAACAGCATCTCAGGGTATGATCCATGGGCAACAGCCACCTGCACTGCTCACCCGTGGACATTGGCATCTAATAATTGCCAACCCCTCAGGGTCCAAATGGCACCTGTCCAATCAATTTGCAAGGCACTTAGGATGTCCAGACCTGCACTGCAGTGTGTACTGATAAATAGGTGAAGAAAAGCACAGGGACAGGCACCAGCCTGCTCAGAGACTGAACCAGCCTGCCTCTCAGAGCTGTCACATGGTCTTTTGAAGATTCCTCCCTTAGCGCCTTCCTGGATGGACACAATATCCCTTCCTTGCCTATTGGCACAATCACATGACCAGGCAGCTTGCCTTGCTGGTCTTTAATGAAGGGGGCGTACATATATGGCATTCTGCAAAGTGAATCTCCTACCTTCATCATGTGCCAGCAATTTATGTGGTAAACACGTGGCATGTGTCGCATGCTGGTAGCCATGTCTCAGTTTTATGGGAGTAGACCTCACCAAAGGGCATAGAGGCATCTGACAGTCATGGGATCTCAGCATAGTGCATCAAGGGCAGTTCTGATCACAGTCCAGGGCATTGGCCACAGTTAGGTATCTGGTTGGGATGTTCTCGGTCAGGGGTTCATGCCTCTGCAACCTGGGGAGTGAGACATGGTCAATCTTATAGTTCCATAACAGCCGGTCCAGAGACTAGGGTTAATGCAGCAGGGAAATGTAGAGCCACCAATCAGGAGTTTGGGCATGACTCATCCATTGCTGTCCAGTTATGTCATTTATGGGTGTTGTTCATGGTCTGTCCATTAGGTTTGTTCAGAGAAACTAAGGGAATTTGGGTCACAGAGAGGGCTGTTGCTGTGGGAAGTGGAATCAGGAACTTATTCGTGGGGATTGGATGTTCCATGCTGAGGAAAGGGAAGATAACAGTTTAGAATTGGGTGTGGTGGGTGTGAGCAACATAAGGGGAGGTGAAGACCTGGTGGTATTATTGCTACACTATTAATCCAGAGTCCCATTTATTGCTAATATCAAAGCAGGGAAGTTGCAACAGTACAAGGCATTGATGAGACCACATCTGGAATACTGCATATAGTTTTGGTCACCCTACTTGAGGAAAGATGTGATTGCAATGGAGGCAGTTCATAGAAAATTCACTAGATTAATTTCAGGGAGGAAAAGCTTATCTAATGAGGAGAAATTGAGCAGTTTAGGCCCATACTTGAGGGATTTTAGAAGGATGAAAGGAGATCTAATTGGGGTATATAAGATGCTAGAGGGAACTGACAAGGCAAACATAGAGCAGATGTTTCCTTTGTACGGCAATCTAGAATAAGAGGTCATAGTTTTAAGATAAGGGGTGGCAGGTTAAGACAGATGAGGAACAATTACTTCTCTCAAAGTGTCGTGAATCTGTGGAACTCACAACCTCAGACTACAGTGGTTGCTCTGGGGACTAGGTTCAAATCCAGCTATGTGATTTTGAATTCAATAAAAATCTGGAATGGAATCTCATGATGATCATGAAACATTGCCCAATGTCAACTGATAGAAAAACCAACTGGTTCACTAATGTCCTTTAGGGAAGGAAACAGCTATCTTTACCTAGCCTGGCCCAAACATGACGCCAAACCGACAGCAATGTGGTTGAATCTTAGCTGCCCTTGGGCAATAAATGCTGGCCTTTCATTCCAAAACCAATATAAAATATTACATATAATTGGCCCATTAGGAACTGGGTAAAACATTCAAATATATGTTATGACCAGTGGGGGTGCAAAACTATAGAAAGACAACGTATTTCTCCAACCTTAGTTGTAAGAGCAGAAATTAGGAAGATGAATTAAGGGGACTGTAGAGAGCAGGGCAAGCCCTACAGCTGCCACACATAACCACTACTGTTGCGTGTGGGCTTGTCCAATACTTGCATGAATCTACGCTTATCAATTAGGGGCCCTCTTGTGGAGGAGTGGCAGTATCCTGACCCCTGGCTTGAGAGGCTTGGGTTTAAGTCCAACCTGCTCTGGGGGTGTGTAATAACACCTCTGAACAGGTTGATTAGGAAAAATTGGTTGAATAAGAAAAAAAGACAGGTATTATTATCTAGAGATTAAATTACCAGTTGACCATCTATCCTAATTGAAGTGCTCTTTTGTTCTAACTTCTACACAAATCTACTCACATTATATTGATTGTTTCCTTTCCTCACTTCACCCCTGACTTGTATTCTATTGATTTGCATTCAGACTTAATCAAGAGGAATCTAATTGTCAGTTTGAGCAAAATTCAGACCTGTACCTGCAAAGCCCATTGCTACTCTGGCCTCTTTCCCCACCATTAGAAGAACATAAGAACTGGAGCAGGAGTAGGCAATTCAACCCCTGCCTGTGCTGCCATTCAATACAATCATGGCTGATCTCAGCTCAGCCTCAACTCCACTGCCTGCTCCCCATAACCCTTCAACCCATTACTAACTAAAAACCTGTCTATCTCTTCCTTAAATTTATTGAGTGTCCTGTCATCCTCTGCAGTCTGGGGCAGTGAATTCCACATATTCACGGCACTTTGAGTAAAGTAATTCCTCCTCATCTCTTTTAAATCTGCCACCCTTTATCCTAAAGAGATGCTCTCTCATTCTAGATAGCCCTACAAAGGGAGATATCCCTTCTATGTGTACCTGTCCTGTTTCTTACTGTTTCTATTTTACTTATTTACTTCCCCTGTTTCAGGACCCAGTATAGACCAATTATTAATTGACAGCCCAATTTAGTACCCAAGCCACAGTAGCCCCACCCACTAGAAGAGCTTGTTTTTTACTTTCCTGAGGCCTGAAAGATACTGAAATGTTTACCCTCAAGTTAACCCTGATTACACATTTGATGTCACGAAGGAACTACCAGCAATTAGTATTGGATTTTAAGGCAAGAGATTAGAATTAAACTCCCACCTTCACAAAACTCCCAAGTTCTACTCTCAGCACTTGCACTACTGTCACAGATTAACTTTTGTCCACATTGCCATTCTTCATAAGGAGATTTGGCAGTTTCCAATACCCAGGGAAATGTGAGCTTTACTATTGCCAGACCAGTCAGGCCATGTGTATTTCTAATTTCAGCTCATGAGGGGAGATCGGTGTTTATTCTCAGTTTCATTTTGACAATGTAAAGGGGCTTTTATTTTGTTAGAACAAGTTTTGATCTTGAGAGATCTTTGTGTGACTGAACTATTTGGAATAACATTTAAAACCTACTCAATGTGAGCATTCAGAATAGTTCCTTGCAAAATCAGTGAAGAATTATTAGTATTTCACAAGTGGGTCATCAGAAACAAACACTAATGCCACTGGGTATTACTTGATTAAAAGCTTTAATAGATGAGACAACTGTGAAGTTCAATTAAATAGTGCACTTAATGGCATTAATCTTGAATGAAGCCAAAAGGAAAGAAATGGAACCCTATAAAGGATTAAACGTGAGTGACAAATCAATGCAATACTAAAACATTCCACAATTTTAAGTGAAGTAAAATAAAACTGGATAAAGTAACATTGCAAGAAATTTCAAATGAAAGAAATCATAAAGGTAATCAATTTTGTGTCAGGAAATGTGAACATTTTTGCAGCTTTGCAGAGTTGAATTCGTATCAGGAATTTGGGTGAGAGGCATAAAACATAACTCTTAAGCCTATGTTCTTAAATTTGTAGAAATTATTACGATGTGGGCAAATGTTTTCAGTGTGGACTATGTACTGCCATGAAATTGTAATTGTGCTCTTTATAAATATGCTTACATTTTCATTGTGTAGAGCTCACAGATGAGATTTTTTTTCCCCTTATATGTTTTGAGTAAAATAAACTCCTACTATATGTTGGGATGCATATATGGAAATTACATATCTCAATTTATGATCCTCTCTCCATTCAAATCATCAAATGAAAACCATGGACTACAACAAATAATTTTCTGCAATAGGATCTCTGCCCATGGTAGTTCAATGGAGTGATGGGATGTAACTACATTTGGGATTGTTCATTTGAAAAATGGTCTTGATGGACTTATTGAAGATAGGAGGAAGGAAGACAAGGTAGTGCACTTTGTTTTCACACACACAGTACTGTCCAAATTCAGAACATGCCATTAACCTATACCTCTGCCCTCTCTCTGGATGCTGATCGGAAGGGTTTCAGAACAGACAAGCAGAGACAAAAAGGTCAATCGGCTGAGGAGAGGGCCCAGAGAAAATAGAGGGCTGGTGAATTGTATACTTTCTCCATCTAGTGTCTTCCAGTTCAAATGCAACAGACATTCGAGAGTGAGGTGCCTGAATTACAGAGCTGACTCCAATGGTACAAGCCATCCTCAAACAGGAAGGAGGACTGTTACCATCATCCTGAAGAGACTGAAGTGAGACAGCCTAAAACAAAACATTGAAATCTGTGTAATTATCCTTATTTAAAATGAATTCCTCCTGCAATGGATTAAATACTGTACCTTGTCCTTACAATCTACAAGTTAATCTACTCACCTTGGAGACTGAATAAACTTTTGACTTTGTTGATTAATTGAACACAAGATCTAATTATCGACACAGCTTCATAAAAGTAACTCCCCAACATCTTCAATACTTGTTCTGGAAATCCTCAGACATCCACAAAGTAAGATTACTTTTGGAAATCAAGGATAACTGATGATGTTCTTCTATATGCTAATAATTTCGAAATCTCAGCTTCCATTTGTTCAATGTCTCCCTGCTCTTTCATTTCCTACATTATCAAAATGTTACATTGATTTAGTTTGAGCTTACAGCTAATTAGGATCTGATAAAATTCCCTAATTTCACAATGGCTTTTAAATTGCAAATTGGTTCTTAATTATGTAGGAGCTTGGCTTCAACATTAGTTTAAAAAATTGTTTCACTAAGGCTTACTAAAATTTACTTCTGCTCACATTGAGTTTGATAGGTGCTTCCTTTTCTTCATTAATACTTGCACATAAGCCTATGTTTTTTCTTCGGTTAAGCAGAAACTGACAAAGATCATGCTGCATGGACTTTCTTTTCCTAGATGTTTAGAAAGATAACGACAGGAACTAACATACTATCAATAAATTAGATCACATTGTGAAGACTTAGTGCACAATGAAGCAATTTGTCCCTGATTGTTTACTGGATTCTTTCTTCCTGGTCATAGCAAAAACAGATGTAGATCGGTTAATGGTATTTTTTTGGAATACTGCAAATCCATGCATAATTCAGTTCGGGTGCTACGTACATACACTTAAGGCTAAGGTTGAAACATAGCTTTAGAAGGCTTTTGCTAGCCATCAAATTATTGTCTTCAGATTGGATCTCACTTCACAAAGCATTCAAAGTCTCTGGAACTGATCCATTCCAATTATAAGCATCCCTGTGGAGCTGTTTACCTTTCAGGCTGACAGCAAGGATTTGAACCCACTAGCAGCTCAAATTGGATATTTGAAAATGCCTGCTTATAACTTTCTGACCACTTGTAGACAGAGTTTAAGGAACATTTGATTTGTGCCATGAGTGGCAATTGCTTTCCGACCGTTTACGTGGAAAATACATATTTATGTGGTTAAATTTTAACTCTGTCTTCCTGGTGGAAAGTGGGTACGTAGGTAAATTTAAATCAGCTATGCCTTTTTTGTCATTTTATTCAGTTCCTTCTAATTCAAATATCTTGAAGAGGGGCTCTTGTGGCACTGTGATAGTGTCCCTACCTTTGAGCCAGTGAAATAACTGCATAGAGGCTGGTATCCCATCACCAAGTCACCCTTTATTTACATGTGCAAAGTACACTGGCTGTGGCCAAATCACTCAGAGTCAGTCCATGAACTGAGGAGATTCTGAATCCCCTGTTTATATTGATCAGCCAGGACTTCCTGATTGGCTCAGGTTAACCACCCCAATCGAGGATCTTATAGTCAATGAGATCCACCTGGTTTCAATTACTACAGCCAGGAAGCCAGGGTGTAAGTCCTACCTGCTCCAGAGGTATGTCATAACATCTCTGAGCAAGTTGATTCAGAAAATGTTTGGATGTGGGATCTATTTGTAAAAGTTCAAAAGTCTTGATAGGGATTGTCCACTTGCCTGCAGGCTGGTGAAGCCTTTCTGTATATATTATGATGAAAGGTGTGAGATTAATATTTAATATAGATTGGATTTCAAACTCCTGGTTATATGGGTTTTGGTTACTTTTGGTAAAGGGTTCTTTTAAAAAGTTCAGAGAATCCTTTTGAAATTGTGACCATGTTTTAATTCACTATGTTCCAGAAAGCAGATGATTGCAATCCCCAATCTGGAATGTTAATGAGGCATTGTTTGTTCATGTTGTGGTGTTTAAACAGAAAGCAAATATTCAAAGGCATTATATTGCTTTTGATTGAGGATAGTCAAGAATTGATTTTAACTTTGAAATACCCTGAGACTGAATACATTTAATGCAGTTTTGGAGCAGACCAGACTAAAATCAGAAGCAAGTATGGATTCTCTCCAAGAAAGGAGTACAGGACAGTT
>NC_063340.1:61059177-61109177 GCF_021869965.1 Rhincodon typus
CAGTGAAAGCAAACTAAACTAGTCCTGCTTGCCTGTGTTTGTCTCATACCCTTGCAAACCTTTCCTATTCAAGTACTTATCCAAATGTCTTTTAAATGTTGTAACTATACTCGCATCCATCACTTCCTCTGGCAGTTCATTCCACATACGAACAACTCACTGCGTAAAAAAAGAAATTGCCCCTCATGTTCTTTTTAAAACTTTTTCCTCTTACCTTGAAAATATGCCTCCTAGTTTTGAACTCATCCAGCGTCAGGAAAAGACTTTTGCTTTCAACTTATCTATGTCTGTCATGATTTTATAAATCTCTATAAGGTCATCTTTCAACCTCCTATCCTCCAGTGAAAAAAGGCCCAGCCCATCCAGCCTCTTCTTATAACTCAAACCCTCCATTCCCTGGCAACATTCCCAGGAAACAACAAGGGAGAAGCTGTTAAGACAAATGTTGAGATCTAGTATGGAAGGATAATTTCTTTGGATTTGAAATGCTATAAAGTCAGGGTGCTGGAGAACAGATGCAACTTCATTTTGAGGTGAGCTTTAAGATCCATCAAACAATGTTCTATATTTAAACAGCTTGGTTTGCTTTTTCTCTTGTTTTCCTTTAGTGTAGTTAACTTTTGTTTTATTATTAAAGAAAATCTACAATCTTATGGGCCTATGTTTCAATTAATGGCAACCACATTAAATAAATAAAAGAAACTTCATATGTGATATGATCTATCAAACCAGATTTCATTCTGGGATCTGGCTTATCCAGTCATAACATCAAGTTAAATCTTACCAGAAATTGTCATTTTGGCATGTTTCATGGAGGGTTTCACTCAGCAATGTTTAGTGAGTTTTATTGCTCTATTTACCCAAATTTGTCATATTAAACAACAGACCCCATCCCAGTCTCCTCCTGCCTGGGTGCTCATTAACCCTGAATGGCCTGTGCACTACCTACAGACAGCACGGTGGCTCAGTAGTTAGCACTACTGCCTCACAGCGCTAGGGACACATGTTTGATTCCAGCCTTGGCCGATTGTCTGTGTGGAGTTTGCATGTTCTCCCTGTGTCTGCATGGGTTTCCTTTGGGTGCACTGGTTTCCTCCCACAGTCCAAAGATGTGTAGCTTAGGTGGATTGGCTAGTTAAATTGGCCATAATGTCCTGGGTGGATTCGCTATGGGAAATGCACGGTTACATGGATAGGATAGGGTGGTGTGTCTGTGTGGGATGCTCTTTGGAAGGTCAGTGTGGACCTGATGGGCTGAACAGCCTGCTTCCAAACTATAGGGATTTTACTCATTCACTTGGATCACCTCACCACCTTTCTCCTATCTGCATCAGCACGAAAAACTGTGCCAATCCCTTCCAATCTTTCTATTTGTCTCACTGAAGGAGAAAGCAGCTCACAATAGGATTGCAAGAGCAAGGATTGGGTGGTGGTGCCTGACATTTGACTCCTCATCCCCTGTGAGGAGGGGATCCTAGTGCTGGCCAGTGAATACCAATATGGGGATGCTGAAACATCCATGTTATGGAAACCAAGTAAAAAGTATCATCTGTTACTGTGCTGCTCTCTCATTACCTCCATTGTTAAAGTATCCTTAACATGTCCAAATGTCTACTCCTTGTTCACAACACATTTTCTCTTTTGTCTCCTGCAGACACCAGTGGCGTCAGCCCAATGTCAGTGTCTGAGAGGATGTAACGGTGAAGCTACCTCCTGCCCCCTCCACTAGCTGAGATAGTGATTCTTGGTGGGTATTTTAGCAGGATTAGTTTCAACAGCACATCACAGCAACTTCTTTGCAGCTGGCTAAGGGAGAAATATCCCAGACCACTGGCACTCACTGGATGGCAGGAGACCAGGTACCCGCTCAACCCCAGGCAGGAAAGCACCCTCTTTCAGCCATTAAGAACTTTGTCGAAATATACAAGAAGTTACAGGAGCAGGGGACTGGTTTGTTGGGAGAACGGGGCAAACTGACATAATGTTTGTTGGACTGCTCCAACACTGTTGGTGAGCACCCTGCTATCTCTGTAATCATCTGGCTGCCTATATGGACAGGTCAGTGGCTGACATGGAGAACCAGATCCAACACTCTGTGTCTGCTCCATTACTCCAGCCAGTGGTGCTCAGCACCAATAGCCAAGTGACTGGGGAATGAAGACCTTGAATTCACTTCCAGGTGCCCGTTCTGCACAAGGAGACCAGGCAATACCAGTGGGCACCAAATGGAGGAAGAACCACATAGTGTGCTTTTGGCAGTGCTGTCTCAATGGTCTGAAAGTCATTTTCTGCATTGTGCAATTCTATGAAAACCTTCTGATGACATATGGGTGAGACTTTATTGTGAATACGTTATCACATTTCTAAACATATGTACACTTTCATCACTGTCCGTGTGAGTGACTGTCCATTTTCCAGTTTCAACAACAACATTGAAGGTAGAGAACCTCACCATTCTTGGAGATCCATGAGGTGCAAAGTGTGAAGTAAGTAGTTCCTAAACCATGTGTAGCTCCCTGGCTTATTTCCCATGATTCCAGAACTGGCTGTACTGGACCCACAGGCTGACTGTGACCCACTCCTTGGTCCATAGAGATACAGGCCCTTCACTGTGGCTGACTAACCAGGATGAATCTCCTGAACTGATTTGGAAGCTTCCCTTGACTCACTGAGCCAGAAAGCCCTGACTGCTGGCTGTCTCCCTTGATTTGACTGAGGACAACTCCCCAGAAACTTTTTGACCTGGCCATTTGTTTGAAGCATATGGATTATGTGGGAGTAGGTGTGAGATTGCTGGAATACAATGAAGTGCAACATCCAGAGACAAAAATGTTGAAGTGTTGATCAATTTTACATATTTGTACCAGGACCAGCAAGGGCCAAGATTTTTCCTAGTAAGTTGCAGAAGTGTATGACAACCTAGTATATTAAGAAAACAAGGTGTAGAGCTGGATGAACACAGCAGGCCAAGCAGCATCAGAGGAGCAGAAAAGCTGACGTTTTGGGTCTGGAACCTTCTTCAGAAAACATCAGCTTTCCACCTCCTCTGATGCTGCTTGGCCTGCTGTGTTCATCCAGCTCTACACCTTGTTATCTCAGATTCTCCAGCATCGGCAGTTCCTACTATCTCTAGTATATCAAGAACCATTGCAGGAGATGTGTACGCACTTATTTAGAGCTACTGGGAAGACAACTGAAGATAATACACTTCCTTTCAGCAGAACAAGAAAACATGTCTGTTCCACCAAATGACTTTTCAGAATCTCAAGTTTTTTTTTCCCAAATAAGGCATTGGAGTTTATGTTGGTCCCATAACGTGTGTTGTGGTTTCACACTTTGAGATTTACCTGGTATAGATTGGATGTGTAAACCCTGCTTGATACAATGGACCATTCAGTGGTTATTCCAACTACCACAAATTCAGTTTCAAATTTCCTTTTTGTCCAGGAGGATAAAACATGTTGGCACCTAGTTTGGAAATGTTGCAATTATTTTTTGAACAGATGTCCTTAAACAAAGAGATGTGTGAATTCCCAGATGTAAATGAATGCAAATATTTGTTTGAGACTTGGTACGTTCTGTAACTCAAATCAGGACAAGCGGCATTCCGTGTTTAGCATTACCTATCTCTTAAACTCCTTTAAAGTTACTTGGAAGGGCCCTCCTTCTCAATCTCACCCCTCACCTGAGACATAGTGACCCTAAGGTTAAACCGCCTTGAGAAAGCAGCCTTAAGATCCTCTGAGACTATGGCAACTTTATTTTTATGCCTTCATAAGGTGACTTCTCTGATACCTAGAGCTGCATGTTCATAGGAAATGAGGACAAAGCTAAATAAGGATATGAGGAAGAGGGGCTAGATGCCTACAATGATATATTTAGATATCGATATAGAAAAGATGGGAAAAGGAAGCTCAGGTGGGTCACAAATACCTGCACAATCTAGTTGGGTCAAATGACATGATTCTGCGGCATTTAGCCTCTTATAATCCTACATTAGTCAGGGGAAACAACATCTACTTTTCTAGAATTTAGGGGCACATGTTGTTAGACAGCTGGTTTCTAATGGGGATGGGGAAGATGTGATTAATCCTTGGAAATCTTTAAAAATGCAGGATAAAAACAGCTAAGGTATAGCTGATAGTCCTTTACTATGAAGCATTTAGAAGCTATTTAGCTTTAAATAATCTCACAATAACTCCAATTGCTTTTTAACTGTCTTCTTCTCCCCACTGTAGACTGTAGAATTACCTTTCCATAACCTGCATTTACCAGTTGGTATTTCCATATAGGTGACAAACTGTTTAAGTGAGCAAATTTTTTCCCAATTCAGTTTGTAGACAGAGAAAAGAAATTGAGTGTCTCATGGGCTCCATTTACCATTTAAGGTTGAAGAATATTCCTGTGTTTACAGCAAACATCAACAATTGCATATATCTCTTGGCAAACTATAAAAGTAAATGGGTTCCTCTCTCTATGGCCCTTTCACAGATTCTAGTTAATTTAGGCAATTATACATTGTTGTTTATTTATTTGTTGGTTTAGTTTCAAGTTTGATTTAATTAAGCTTTATTTCATTATGTGTACACACTGTGTCCTGTCATTTGTGAATGGTAATTGCTGTACATTGTTGCAATTTTAGCAAAGGAAAATAACCAGAATATTTTCACTTAACTGTCAAATCAATGTGAATCTGTAAACTTGGCCAGCAGTCAAAAAGTAATGGTTCCCTTGGCTCATCTCACAGACAACAGAAGGTAGCCAGGCTATTTGGGCGTGCAAACTACATGAAATGAACATTCGGTATGGGAAGCTGAGTTAGTTAGAAAGGTGCCTTCAAATAACCCTTTAGATGTTATTTTCAATAGTTCCCTGGCAAGCAATTAACATTACAAGCTCCCTAATGTTAATCTGCAAAAGTATAGTACTCCTAGGCCATATGTTGATAATTATTTTAGCAACGATCAGTGAATAAAATGTACCATGCAATGTGTTACTTGTCCACACTGGCAGGAATGTCCTGCTTTTGATCCCTGGTTAATGCAGTGTTGGGTTATCTAGTCTGATAATGATGATACCAAATTACTTAATCATCTTGGAAATGCTACTTATTATCCAGTGACCCCCGCTTCAATGTGCACTCATGTGGCTTTCAGCTAAAGGCACAATTGGGCTCATTATGATTTCCCAAGTGTGCTGAGCACTCAACCCATCTAATCCTATATATTTGTATGTTTACTCATCAACAAAACTATTTCTGATTATAGTGGTCTACTTTTCATCTCCAGTCTTGTAATTTTCATTTAAAAGTTTGAAATATTCAACAAAAAAATCCAAATTGTAAATGATTTCTCGGCCAGGAAATTTACAATTAATGGCAAGCTTGGCTGCTATTGGGCTTTTACTGCTCTCACTGCTTTCACTAGCTATAAAGGCTTTTATTCATATTTACAATTATTCAGATATATAGTTATTACAGGAGTTTTCTGTTTGGAGATATTATTTCCCTTCACTGCAGCTGTTCAGCTCTGTGGTTTTCCAGGCTGCTATCTGGCCTTAAAGCTATCCCAATGATTTTTTGGAAAGAAAAAATGAGCTCTTGTCTTCTCCAGACAAACTCAGGTATATTTTTTCTGTTGCTCCTTTCCTTTCTTTAAGTAGTGATGTAACACTTGGATTCTTCCAATCTGCAGGAATTATTGCAGAATCTATGGAATTTGGAAGATGATTAGCAATGTGTTGGCTGTCACTATAGTCACCTCCTTCAATACTTTACAATGTATACTAGCAGGTCTCAGGAACGTATCAATTTTCAATCCCATTAATTTCTCCAGTAAAACCTTCTTTCTCATATTAACTTCCCTCAACTCCTAATTTCCCCTAGTAACTCTAATTCTGAGAAGTTTCTTATCTCTTCCTCAACAAAAACAGATACAAAACAATCATTTAGTTTCTCTGCCATTTCTCCATTCCCCATTATAAATTCTTCTGACTCTAATTTTAATGGATCCACATTCATCTTAGCTTACTGTGTCCTTTCCATGCCCCTTTCCAGGTGGAAACTTCTACAATACATTTTTATGTTTTTTTGCCAGATTGCATATGTATTATATTCTTCCTTTCCCTTTTAGTTTCTTGAATCTCCTTTGCTATATTCTAAAATCATCCCAATCCTTAGATTTATTCCTATTTGTGGCCACTTTATTGGCCTTTTCTTTTAATCTGATATTTCTCAGCAGCAGAGGGAGAGGCGACAGCGAGGACCAGGGGGCTGCCGGGAATATATTTGGGCAGCATCTGAACCCGAGACACTAAACATGTAGTGTCTCCCACCCGCCCTCCTCCTTTAATCAAAAAAAAAGGACTCTGTGGTGTGTTGGTAAGGTAAGGTTTTTATACTTTTTCTATTTCTTTTGTATTGTGTAATTGGTTAAAAATTTACTTTTTTTTATTTATCTATTAATTGGTTATTTGAAAGGACCACAGCAGAGAAGTATTAGAAAGTATTTAACTCATAAATTGAGATAAAGTAATAAAGTAATTAACTAAGTAGAGATGGCTGGGCAGGTGATGTGCTGTAGCTGTATGATGTGGGAGCTGGCTGATCCCATTGTGAACGGCACTGACCACATCTGCAGCAAGTGTTGGTTGCTGGAAGAACTCCGGCTCAGAGTTGAAGATCTGGAATCTGAGCTTCAAACACTGCGGCACATCCGGGAGGGGGACAGTTACCTGGACGCTTTGTTTCAGGAGGCAGTCACACCTGGTAGATTAAGTAATTCAAATTCAGTTAGTGATCAGGGACAACAGGGTGTGACTGCAAGTGAGGCAGGTAGGGGGATCCTGAGTTCAGGAGTGGAGGAGCCTCAGCTTTTGACCTTATTCAACAGGTATGAGATACTTGCTCCCTGTGTGGATGAGGAAAAGGGCTGCGGGGAGGATGAGCCAGCTCACCGCGGCACCATGGTGCAGCAGGCCATTGAAGAGGGGGGAGCAAAAAGACAAGTGGTAGTTATAGGGGATTCTATAGTTAGGGGGATAGATAGTATCCTTTGCAAGCCGGATCGGGAGTCCCGCATGGTGTGTTGCCTGCCCGGTGCCAGGGTGCAGGACATCTCTGACCGGCTTGAAAGGATATTGGAGCGGGAGGGGGAGGATCCAGTTGTTGTGGTCCTCATTGGGACTAACAACATAGGCAAGGCTAGGATGGAGGACCTGTTTGGGGATTATCAAACACTAGGAACGAAATTAAGGAACAGGTCCTCGAGGGTCATAATCTCCGGATTACTGCCCGAGCCACGTGCAAATTGGCTTAGGGATAAGAAAATTAGGGAAGTAAACACGTGGCTAAGGGTATGGTGTGGGAAAGAGGGGTTCCATTTCATGGGGCATTGGCATCAGTTTTGGAACCGGAGGGATCTGTACCAATGGGACGGTCTCCACCCGAACCGATCTGGAACCAGTGTTCTTGCGAAAAGGATAAATAGGGTGGTCACTAGGACTTTAAACTAGTGAGTTGAGGGGAAGGGAAAGGGAAAACGACAGGAAGCATGATGGTAAATAAAAAGGTAAGCAGCAGGTTAGCATGTGTGCAGGAGGGTTTAAGTTCAAGGCAGACTATGAAAGAAGCAAAAAGGAAGGATAACTCAGGAGATATTATTAGAGATGTTGGAAATCATGACGGCAAGAAAGCTGGCATAAAGGCACTTTACCTGAATGCTCGTAGCATTCGTAACAAGGTTGATGAGTTAACGGCACAAATCATCGCGAATGAATATGATTTGGTAGCCATTACGGAGACATGGTTACAGGATGGTCACGACTGGGAGTTAAATATCCGAGGGTACCAGACTATTCGGAAGGACAGACAGGAAGATAAGGGAGGTGGTGTAGCTCTGATCTTCAAGGACGCCATCAGGGCGGTGCTGAGAGATCATATAGGTTCTATGGAGAATGAGGTTGAATCCATTTGGGTGGAAATTAGAAATTCTAAGAGGAAAAAGTCATTGATAGGCATAGTCTATAGGCCACCAAATAATAACATCACATTGGGGCGGGCAATAAACAAAGAAATAACTAATGCCTGTAAAAATGGTACGGCAATTATCATGGTGGATTTTAACCTACATGTAGATTGGTCGAACCAGCTTGGTCAGGGTAGCCTTGAGGAGTTCGTTGAGTGTATCCGTGATAGTTTTCTTGAACAGTATGTAATGAAACCAACATGGGAGCAAGCTATCCTAGATCTGGTCCTGTGTAATGAGACAGGAATAATTAATGACCTCATAGTTAGGGATCCTCTTGGAAGGAGTGATCACAGTACGGTTGAATTTAGAATACAGATGGAAAGTGTGAGGATAAAATCCAATACCAGGGTCCTGTGCTTGAACAAGGGAAACTACAATAGAATGAGGGAGGACTTGGCTAAAGTAAACTGGAAACAAAGATTTTATGGTGGGACAGTTGACGAGCAGTGGAGGACTTTCAAAGCAATCTTTCAAAGTGCTCAGCAAAAGTATATTCCAATGAAAAGGAAGGACTGTAAGAAAAGGGGTAATCTGCCATGGGTGTCTAAAGAAATAAGGGAGGCTATCAAATTGAAAGAGAAGGCATACAAAGTGGCCAAAAACAGCATGAAACTAGAAGATTGGGAAAACTTTAAAGGTCAACAGAAAGCCACAAAAAGAGCTATAAGGAAAAGTAAGATAGAACATGAGAAAAAACTAGCACAGAATATAAAGACAGATAGGAAAAGTTTCTATAAATATATAAAACGAAAAAGAGTGGCTCAAGTAAACGTTGGCTCTTTAGAGCATGAGAAGGGGAATTTAGTTATGGGATATGATGAAATGGCTGAGGCATTGAACAGGTATTTTGTATCAGTCTTTACAGTGGAGGACACTAATAACATGCCAGTAATTGACAAAGAGACGAAGGTAGGTGAGGACCTGGAAACAATCATTATTACGGAAGAGGTAGTGTTGGGCAAGCTAATGGAGCTAAGGATTGATAAGTCTCCTGGCCCTGATGGAATGCATCCCAGGGTACTAAAAGAGATGGCGGGAGAAATAGCAGGTGCACTGGCAGTAATTTTCCAAAATTCGCTGGACTCTGGGGCAGTCCCAGCAGATTGGAAAACAGCAAATGTGACACCACTGTTTAAAAAGGGAAGTAGACAAAAGATGGGGAATTATAGACCGGTTAGCTTAACCTCTGTAGTGGGGAAGATGCTTGAGTCTATTATCAAGGAAGAAATAGCAAGGCATCTTGATAGAAATTGTCCTGTTGGGCAGACGCAGCATGGGTTCATGAAGGGCAGGTCATGCTTGACAAATCTTTTGGAATTCTATGAAGACATTACGAACGAGGTGGACAACGGGGACCCAGTGGATGTGGTGTACCTAGATTTCCAAAAGGCCTTTGACAAGGTGCCGCACAAGAGGCTACTGCGTAAGATAAGGATGCATGGCATTAAGGGTAAAGTATTAGCCTGGATAGAGGATTGGTTGACTAACAGGAAGCAAAGAGTGGGGATAAATGAGTGCTATTCTAGCTGGCAGTCAGTGACTAGTGGTGTGTCTCAGGGATCAGTGTTGGGACCGCAATTATTTACAATTTATATAGATGATTTGGAGTTGGGGACCACGTGTAGGGTGTCAAAGTTTGCAGATGACACTAAGATGAGTGGCAAAGCAAAGTGTGCAGAGGACTGTGAAACTTTGCAGAGGAACATAGATACATTGAGTGAGTGGGCAAAGGTCTGGCAGATGGAATATAATGTAAATAAATGTGAAGTCATACATTTTGGTAGGACTAATAGTAAAAAGGATTATTACTTGAATGGTAAAAAGTTGCAGCATGCTGCTATGCGGAGGGACCTGGGTGTCCTTGTGCATGAATCACAGAAGGTAGGTCTGCAGGTACAACAAGTAATTAGGAAGGCAAATGGAATTTTGTCCTTCATTGCTAAAGGGATTGAAATAAAAAGCAGAGAGGTTATGTTGCAGCTGTACAAGGTGCTGGTGAGGCCACACCTGGAGTACTGTGTGCAGTTTTGGTCTCCTTACTTGAGAAAGGATGTATTGGCACTGGAGGGGGTGCAAAGGAGGTTCACTAGGTTGATTCCGGAGTTGAGGGGGTTGGTTTATGAGGAGAGACTGAGTAGATTGGGATTATATTCATTGGAATTTGGAAGATTGAGGGGGAATCTTATAGAAACATATAAAATTATGAAGGGAATAGATAAGATAGAAGTAGAGAGGATGTTTCCACTGGCAGGTAAAGCTAGGACAAGAGGGCATAGCCTCAAGATTAGAGGGAGCAGATTTAGGACTGAACTGAGAAGGAATTTCTTCACCCAGAGGGTTGTTAATCTATGGAATTCCTTGCCCAGTGAAGTAGTTGACGCTACTTCAGTAAATGTTTTTAAAAAAAGTAGATTTTTTTTGAACAATAAAGGAATTAAGGGATACGGTGAGAACGCGGGTAAGTGGATCTGAGTCCACAAAAGGATCAGCCATGATCTTATTGAATGGCGGAGAGGGCTCAAAGGGCCAGACAGCCTACTCCTGCTCCTAGTTCTTATGTTCTTATAATCCTTAGTTTCCTTTGTCAGACATGGTTAGCTGACATTTTTTGAATAACTGCTCCCTGAAGGAGTGCACGGTTGCTGTAAGCCATTTTATAGTTCTTTAAAGACTGTCTGTTGCCAATGTACAGTCATGCTTTTTAATGCATTTTCCCAATCCAGCTCAGCCAATTTATACTTAAGCTTTCATAATTTCTCCTTTTCAAACTACTTTACTTTCAAACGTAATGAAAAATTCTATTATGTTGTGGTCACTCGTCCCTAAAGTTTATTTTACAACAGGATTATTAATTATGAGATAACAAGGTGAGAACTGGACGAACACAGCAGGCCAAGCAGCATCAGAGGAGCAGGAAAACTGACGCTTTGGGCTTAGTTCCTACTATCTCTGAAGATTATTAATTAGCCCTTTTTCATTACATAATACTATATCCTACCCTATATTCGACTCTTCAACATGCTGCTCTAGAAAACCACCCCCAAAGCAATCCAGAAACTAGTTCTCCACGGCTTAATGCTCAATTGGTTTACCTAGTCTATATTTAAATTACTGAGTTGCACAAGCTTCCCTCAGCTCCTAGTACTGGAAAGGATTTCCTCCTCATCTTCCCTCATACCATGCCCCACACTACAACTGCTATTTAGTAGCCTAGATATAACTCCAACCAATATCTTCTACCTTTTCCTTTATCTTAGCTTACCCCATAGAGATTCCACATAATGTTTTTCCTACCTGAGATCTTCCCTTTCTAATGTACCAATTGCACCTTTTTTTATCAGTTCAACTCCACTTCCCCTTCCTTCTTATCTGTCCTTCCTAAGTGTCACATATCCTTGAATATACAGTTCTCAATCCTGGATTTTTCTGTAATGCAATCATACCATAACCATTTACATCTATTCATGATTTTAGATCATCGATCAAGTTGTGAACACTGAGTCCATTCAAATGCTGAGTTCTTGACTTTGTAATTTTGGCAATACTGCATATTCAAATCATACTCAATTCTCAGCTTAGGATTTCCTGTTTTCTAGTCTCCCTCATAGCTTTTCTATTTCCTGTTACCAGCTTAATTCCCTTCCAATTTAGGTTACTGCTCAGGGTCCCATCCTGCTGACATGTTTGTTTAAACAAACCCAAACAGAAAGAGCAAGTCTCCTTGTGAGGATATCAGTCCCAGTACTGTTAAGAAGTAACCTGTCTAGCTTGTACAGGTTTCACCTGGCCCAGAATTGGTCTGACTGCCTCAGAAATATGGTGTCTTTCGTCGTATAACATTTCTACATCCATATGTTCAATTGATCGAATACTCCCGTTCTTATGGTCACTCACATGTGACACTGGGAGTCATCCTGAGATTATTACTCTTGAGGTCCTGCTGTTTAACTTCCATCCTAACTCCCTGGATTCTGCTTTCAGAACCTCAACCCTCTTCCAACCTAAGTTGTTGGCACTGATGTAGACTATGATTTTTCGTTGATCCCTTCCCCCCCAGCATCAGGGAGGCATCACCCTATCCTGGAGTCACGTTTCATGCCACAGAAATGCCTGCCAGATTTCCTGACTGTAGAATGCCCTACGACTATTGCTTTTCTATTCTTCTTTCTTTGCCTCTGCCCACCACTAAATTGCCCCCAATACAAACTGCCCCAAGCCCCCAACATACAGATGAGGTGCCCTTGATGCCATGGACTTATCTCAAGATGCACAGAATCCACTCCCCAAGGAACCATTGCCTTTCACTGGTTTCCAAAATGGAATTCCCTTAGGCAAGTTTAATAGTCTCAAGAGATTCCCGCACTACCTGTCTGGTTTTCATTAAGTATTTTATAAGCCTGGCCATTGTTTAATAAAGGCAAGATAGTTATTACTTACACACTGCAAGATTCTACAGCATCGTGAAATGATTAGGTAACTGGTTTTAAAGGCCTGAAACTGCAGTGAACTGAACTGTTCTTGTTCAATGTAGTGGTTACCTTTACCTGAGTGTTGCTTTAAATCTTATCTGAAAGGAAACAGCTGACAACTGGAATGCCTTGGTACTTAATGAAGGAGATCTGGCATAACTGAATTCATCATATTTGAACACCGTTATGTGTTGAATATGTCAATTTATATGGATAAAATGAGCCAAAATTCCCGCCTCATTGCAGGTTGTCTCTTGCTATTTAGCAGTAATATTCATGCCTTATTCTTTATGTTAGGCTATTTCTCAGAATTCCAGCTATGCCTCCATTAGTTATCAACGTGCTGACTCCTTCAGTGACATGCTACTATGCCTGGTGCTTCCTTAGACATTCAGTTCTTGTTTTCCACCACCAATGATTTGGTTGCATTTCAGTACAGCAGACAGTAGCAACAGACCAAGGAGCCAAATTTGGAAAGCAAACTTTTCTCAATTGATATTCAGTCAATACCCATAAAGGTTCCACTTACCACAGCACTATATGAAAGAACCTCGTAGGTTTGTACCATTTAAATCATTAACTTGCTGTTGAGAACATGGGGATGACTATTGCATCAATGATGTGATTTTTTAAATTCATCAATGTTAATGAAATCATATTTTCAGAAAGCAGATGCTTGAAATTCTATGATTTTATTAATGGGTTATAAATTAAGATGAAATTGGAACCTCCATCCTAATGATGCAATAAAGAAATAACCTGCATTTACAAAGACAAAATTTAGTCTGAACTGGGGTCTCAGTTAGCTCATTTGGCTGGTTTGTGATGCAAAGTGACGCCAACAGCGTGGGTTCGATACCTGTACCAGCTGAAAATCACACTGTTGCAACCTTGTCCTTGAGCCGAGACATTGGTGACCATCAGGTTAAACCACCACTAGTTGTTTCTCTGTAATGAGACAGCAGATAACCTGTGGTCCTCTGGGACTCTGGTGACCTTATTTAATAAATCCAATATGTAAGGTAATGGCCTTATAGAATTGGAATCCCTAGAGTAAAGTAGGCATAACATATTTGAATTTTGCATTCAGTTTGAGGGAGAGAAGGTTAGCACTTTAAATTTAAGTAAGGGGTAATACAGTGGTAGACATTTCAGAATATGTAGTGTTGATACATTCTAATACAAAAGAAAAATGTCAAGGGCAGGACCACCATCTGTGTTTATCTAAAAAAAAAATCATAAAAACAAAGAAAAAGTGTATCATCATATAAATATGGCTGGCAGGTCAAAAGATCAGACAGAATATTACAAGATGGCTAAAAATGGGGGAAAGTTAGAGTGGGAAAGAAAACAGCTAGGCAGAGTAAGAGTAGTAAGTTAGTAAGAGTTTCCTTATATATTTTAAAAGAAAAAAGAGTTAACAAAATAATCATTGGTCGTATACAAAATGAGTCTTGAAATTAATAGTCAAAAATAAAGAGATGTCAGATAATTTGAACAGGAATTTTGCATTCAGCTTCATTATACAGGATGCAAGTAGTATTCCAGAAATAGACGGGAATCAAGTAGTAGAAAAGAATGAGAAACTCGAGAAAATTAACATTGCAGCCATCAGAGACGTGGTGCTAAGCAACTTGTTGGAGCAGCGGGCTGACCAGATGGAGTATATTGTGGGGAAGTACAAAGTTATTTACTTTGATACAATGAATAGAAACCTAAAATAATTTTTAAAAAGCTTATAACTTGTAAATGTTTATGTTTTTAAAAACTTCTGCGTACTTGTTAGAAGGAACACAAATGTTAGCATGCAGATACAGAAATTAATTAAGAAGGCAAATGATATGTTGGTCTTTATTGCATGGGGATTGGAATGGAGGAATAAAATGTCTGGTTATAATAAGGCTTTTGTAAAATCACACTTGGAATACTATGTGCAGTTTTCATCTCCATATTGATACATCATCTGTGGCTCCACAGCCATTCACTGCTCTTTAATATCTCATTTGCACCTCAAAATTTTGGAGTTCAAAAACATTAACTCAAAAAATACCTAAAATTGGCTGTGTCTGTTCATATCACATGTATGCACTGCTGAAATTTGTGCACACGCATTGAAGGAGGTTAGGCTTTAAACCTGGTATTTAAGTTTAATCACACAACCATCCCCCTTCCCATCCTCACACTCTCCCTCCTTCTTCCCACATTATCACTTCCCCCTATCATCACTCCTCATTCCTCCGTCCTCACTCCACCTCCACCCCTCCATTGCACTCTGTTTCAATAATGGATTTGTTTTCCACATGTAGGCAGTTCCTTTGCGCATGACAATATCAGAATTCAATATGATGACGTTACATTTTTGGAATTGCCTGTGTGCACCTTTGTAAGTGATGTCAGGCGTCTGCAGACACTGGCTAAAAAGAAAAGCTGAGCAAATTGAGTCTAATATGCTCTAAAGTGTAGAAGAATGAGAGGTGATCTCATTGAAACATTCAAGATTAGGAATGGGTTTGATGGGGGAGATACTGTAAGGTTTTTCCCCAGGCTGGGGAATCAAGCAAAAAGGGGTACAGGTCAAGGGGGCCAATGAATTTTGATTATAGGGAAATTTCTTCACTGAGAGAATTATGAATCTTTGTAGTTCTTTCCTGTAAATGGTTATGGATGCACAATTATTGAAAGTATTTAATGCTGTGGTAGGCAGATTTTTGGTGGTTTATGGGATCAAAGGAAATAGAGAGTGGGCCAAAAAGTGGAGCAGGATCCCAATATCAACCATGAACAATCTGAAGGGTGGAGCAAATTTGATGTGTCACTTGGTCTTCACCTTCACTTCTTTCTTATATTCCCCAAGTCCTTTGGAGAACAGCATGGGGTCTGTCTAGAAAGCAACTGAAAAGGCAATTAGAGTTCTTTTTAATCATAAATTCCTTCCTTTAAACTTGGATTCCACGCTATGCCTACACATGGAACATAAGATGGTGTTAGACTGCAGGTCAACTTTCTTCAAACTACATTACAAGAACAGATTATATTGTTATTAGCAAATTGCTGTGGAAACTTACTGGGTTCAAATTGGCTGCCAGAATTCCTACATCATAACAGTGATTGCAATTTAAAAATATTGCGTTGGCTTTTAGTGGCAGAGGAGCAGTAACTAGTAAGTCTCTCAATGAGAAGAATCTCTTAACCCAATATAGTTTATTGTGTGCTAGCAACAAGTTACATTAGCTAGTTTGACAGTGTTACTAAAGACTATTGGGAGACATCTGCCCCTTCCAAGATCTAGAGCTATCCTTACAACTTACCTTTCAAGACTTATGGCATCATCAGATTGGGTACACCTTAATATGATCTCCAGCAATAACACTTTCAGAACCATTACCTTATACAACAAGAACTTATAACTCGTCCTTAACATAGTAAGGTATTGCAAAGTGCTTTCTTGGGAACACGGGAGCCCTAACAAAACTGGAATCAATGTGAATTAAGGGAAAACTGTCTGCTAGGTCGGAGTCATATCTGGCAAATAGGAAGATGGGGTTCTGGTTGTTATTGGTCAGTCATCTCAGTTCCAGGACATCTCTGCAGGAATTCCTCAGGGTAGTGTCCTAGGCCCAGCCATCTTCAGCTGCTTCATCAATGACCTTCCCTTCATCATAAGGTCAGAAGTGGGGGTATTCACTGATGATTGTGCAATGTGCAGCACCAATTGTAACTCCTGAGATACTGAAGCAGTCCATGCCCAAATGCAACAAGACCTGGACAATATTCAGGCTTGGGCTGAAAAGGGCCAAGTAACAATTTGGACTGCATAAATGCCAAGCAATAACCATTTCCAATAAGGGACAATATAATCATTACCTGTTAATATTCATTGCAAGCCGATCTCTCGTGTTCATGCAGCTGCTGTTCTGGGGCTACTCATCCCACGTGAATGGTGTGTGTGTGTGTGTGTGTGTGTGTGTGTGTGTGTGTGTGTGTGTGTCTCTGTCTCTGCATGTAGCAACCAGCCACCTTCTCTTATGGTGCATTGTCCTTTATATCAACCAATCCCATTGGCTGGAGATGACATCGATCAGAATGAGATGGACTAATAGCAAGGCAGGTTTGTTGAAATTACCATCATTGAATCCCCCACTATCAATATCCTCAGGGTTACCATTGACTGGAAACTCAATTGGACTCACCTTATAAACACAATGACTATAACAGCAGGTCAGAGACTAGGAATACCGCAGTGAATAACTCACCTCCTGACTCCCCAATGCCTGTCCATCATTACAAGCACAAGTCAGGAGTGTGATGGAATACTCCCCATTTGCTTGGATGGGTGTGGCTCCAACAACACTCAAGAAGCTTGACACCATCTAGGACAAAACAACCTGCTTAATTAACACCGCATTCACAAGCGTCCACTCTCTCTACCACCGACACTCAATGGCAGCAGTGTGTAATATTTTTAAGATGCAATGCAGGAATTCACCAAAGTCTTTAGACAGCACCTACTGAACTCACAACCACTTCCATCTAGAAGGATAAGGCTAGCAGATATATGGTAACACTACCACCTACAAGTTTCTCTCAAAGCCACTCACAACCCTGGCTTAGAAATATTTCACCATTCCTTCACTGTTGCTGGGTCAAATTCCTAGAATTCCCCCCCTAGCAGCATTGTGGGTCTACCTACAGCACATAGACTACAGTAGTTCAAGAAGGCAGTTCACCATCACCTTCTCAAGGGAAACCAGGGCAGGGCAATAAAAACTGGCCCAGCCAGCAATGCCCACATCTCATGAATGAATAAATGAAATGTATTAAACAAAACTTCACATGAATCACAAAAAGAAACATCAGGACAAAAACTTTGATTTTAAAAGACACATTGCATGTTAGAAAAGACATATTACATGTGAGAAAAGAGAGGTTGAGAAACACTGAGTTACAGAGAAATAATTGCAGAAATTAGAGTGTAGATGGCCAAAGGCATGGCTGCCAAAAAAAGATTGGAGATAAAGGAGAGGCCAGAATGGAAGCACAGTAAAGCCTCAGAGGATTGGAGGCTGAAGTTGATTATAGAGGTAAGGCCATGAGCAGCTTAGGACACAGGGATTGGAACTTTAACTTTGAGAAATTGCTGGGCCAAACGTCAATATGTTTCAGAGAGGCCAGAAAGGATGAAGCACAGATGAGTTAGGATATTGGCATTGAGAGATTTTGTCAATGGTACCTTTCTGTATCGCTTTGTATTTCACCTGCACGTAATTATTTTCTCCCCCCTGCACAAGTCTATGTCTGAAACTGCATTGTATGTTCTCTATTAGGGTAACATTGCATGCAAAAGGCAACCTTCACTTGAACTAAGTGTTACACTAGTTAATAACTACTCAGAGGTAAATTACAGCTGTATTGGAAAAGCTACCTACTTACTTTGAGGTTAATAAGTTACCAACATGGTCTGATCTGACACAGCACCAATTTCACCACATGTGATACACTTACTTTCAGTTTTAACAATCTTTAAACTTGCTAACTTCTTCAAAACCCCAAAGAGCAGCTTCTGCATGATAGCCTATCAAAGAATACTAACAATATTCCATTCCAAAGGGATTTTTTATTTGAGCGTGTAATTACATCCTGGACGTATTTTATAGGCCTCTGGAAGCTGACATCTCTATTTTCTCTAAGAAATGGCAAATGTCTCTTTCTGCCAGAATGAATAAAGTATCACTGAAATTACAGCGAAATCTGAAACACAAGAATGTGATTCTGTGTGTAGCAAGAGAGAAACAGACAGTCATGATGTAGCTGCAGTAGTGATCCTTTAACATTGCTCAGCAGCTAATGAGATACTGAAAGATAAAAGACAAAATGTGTTAATGCAGGTATAGAGTGCCCAGCTGTGCTAGAATGCATCTTGGTGAAGTATATCACATTTATTCTTAGCAATAAGTGAGAATGAGTTCTATAACGATAACGTGTACTTGTATAGCACCTGTAATGTAGCAGAACAGCCTAGGGTGTTTCACAGGAGTGATTATCAAGCAAAATTTGTCACCATATCACATTATAATGAGATATTGGGTTAGTAAAGCTTAGTTGAAAATGTAAATTTTAAAGATTGCCTTAAAGGAGGACAGATAGTAAGGCAGGGATATTTGGTAAATAAATTACATGAGCTAAGGGGCTGGGCAACTGAATACAAATACTGAATAAGTCATTGGTGGGGTTAAGGAAGTTGAGCATGCACAAGAAGCTAGACTTGGAAAGATGCAGAAACTTTATAAATATTGATGCCTCAAAAGTCCAGCTGTCATAAATCTAATATGAATTTACACCGTCATATTTTCTGCCAACATTCTAACCTAATTTCAGCTTGTATCTCTGAGGAACGGAAAGAGTACTGCAAATATGTTTTTAAGCTACAATTTTATCAAATATCAAAGTGGTAGACTCTATGCATGAAACTGGCAGGAAGCAGATGGAATGCTTTCTCCTTCCTGCCAGTGGGGAGAACTGAGTCACATTACCATGCTGATGCAAGCTTCTCACTCATTCAACATCTGGCTGTAGTTTCCCATTTCTGGGATGGCACAGATTTTGGCAGACTAGAGGATAAACAGGCTGGTAAATCTAGAGGGAGATAGAGTAATCCTGCACAGTTAAACCCACAAAAATAATAGAGATTAGCATCACAAGCCTTTACTACTTCAACATCCAGGACATGCTCTATCCAGCTGTCCCTCAAAATTGCATTAGGAGAATATGTAAGCCATAAAACCCTGATTTTCATACAATAATGAGATTCCTAATATATGTAGGTACTTAGTCTGCCCAGCTTTATCCCTGGGAAATATAACAGTGAATGGAATCCAAACAGAAATGGGGACAGTAAAGTGCAACACATCTACATTTGGGTCAATGATTGTTTTCTTCTGTGTTTGGCGAGCTAAATAAATTACATCACATCTTGGGAAAATAAATTTCATTAAGATGCCATACTCCCAATTTCAAATAAGTATGTGAAGTGCATGAAGTGAAGCATACATAATATTTCTGGAGGGGATGATCTCTGTACTGAATTATCGTTGGCTACCTGCTGTTTGACTGAAGTATTATGTATTTTCTGAAAGTTTATTACTCAGCTGCATTTCAAAACATACTCATCATTATACTTCAACATGCAGTATGACTGCAGTGTATAATGGCTTTATGTTAATGCCCAGTTCCTATTACAAATATTTAAATTACAAATTATAAAAGAGTGCAACGTATAATTACTGGTGTATTTGCTGTTCCTCGATAATTTATATGACATTTGAGGCCTCAAATTCCTCTCACAAAAGACCCTGTACCCTGGCTGCCCGTCAGATGTATGCATGTTCTCAGTGGCCATATATGGTGAATAATTTGTGTTGCTGGGCCCACAGTGGCATATCACATTGTGATTGGACCTGGTTCCCTTAAAGATTAGGAAACTCAATTTATTTGATTATTAGGATGGAGGAGGTGAAACTCAGCGTTCCCACAGCGCTGGCAAGATTTGCCCAACATTTATGGTCTCTTTAGCTGCAGGTGTGCCAAGAGCCAGCAACCCCCACTTCCATGAATGTCAGCATAGGGAAAATGGGATGTGCGTCAAACTCTCCCACTTTGGAATGTGAATTTAACCTATTTGGCCCTTCCACCTGATTGTCCTGCCATTGTTGCTGAGAATCAACACCATTTCACCAGAGACAGTGAGTGTCTGAGTGGCAGGAGATCACTTCAGGTCCAAAGGTACAGTCCACAGAAGCATAGGTGAGGGGCTTCTGAAGATATCATGGTCAGGGGAGGCCTCCCTGGAGACTGGGACAGAGAAGGACCAAAATATTCCACGCATATGGCTCTTAATGGAGCCATAAAAATTCTTAACTTCACAGCCTACTGGATCTGTTCCTTCCTGTTACCAGCTATCTCTGGAGGGTCTGGCACTTGTCATGACCATGGATTATAACCCTGAACCACCTACGCACATATCAAACTTTCTTAACAACAGGTGCTTTTCTTAAAAGAAGACATAGAGCCAAAAGATGACAACAATATAAACTTAGTGGCTGCCTGGATAAAGAAACCCTAGATTGTCATGCTTGATGAGGTTTCAAAGATGGTTCAAATGGCTGGACTTAAAGGGAGAAAATGCATGGCAAACCAAACTCTAAAATTCTAGGTTATCCCTGTAAACATGATGAGAGAAAATACGGCAGCCTGGGCAGGACACGTGACTTCTGTCTTCCCTATTCCAGACTACAGAAGAACGAGTTTTAAAAGTCGGTTTAAGCCTGTTCTATGTGTACTAGTGAAAGAAGGTATGCTAGCAAGCTGAGGTACTTGTGAGTACTAGTTGGGTTTGAGCACTAGTGTGTTGTGAAGGTCACAGTTGACCAATCATACCCTGTCTTGCAGGTAAGTGACTGTCTGTAACTATCTTCGCTATCTTGAAGCTAGATAGCCAGCAAGCCAGTCAAAAGGACCAGGATAAAAGAATTTAATTCAACCTGCAAAGCTAAGAATCTCAAAATCAACTGTTCAACTATCAATGTTCAAATAACTACTCTTCATGAATGAACCAGAGACTGATCCATACATATATTAACTTCTAGAATTTTTTGAATACACTTTTCATTTCAAATCTATCTGTATATGCGTTGCATTATTTAGTTTTGCATTTAGTAATTCATAAATTCTCTCTTTTGTTAACCTGAGGAAGTCTGGTTAAATTAGCTCCTCTTAAGACACAAATTCATCTGGCCTGGGAGAAAGGCATTCACAAGGTGGGGATAAGTTTCTTGCAACCAACCATAGAATGAAGAAGGGGACCAACTTATTACGTCCTCGCTTAGGAGTTGATATTTGGGGTATCCCATCTGGAGTAAGCTTGAACAATTTCTTATTCATACTCATTGGAATTGCACTGACTCTGCGATGCAAAGTTCAGAAAAAAATAATCTGCTTGTCACACATGGACTCCAAATCACCAGCACATGACAGTACAAACTTTGAAGTTATCAACTATGATAGGTAGCATCAGCCATGTCAAGAGAGTATTTCCTTTGTCAGACCTTTTTTTTAATTTATTGTATGTGGCTTGGATACCATTAGTAGTACAAAATACTTGTAACAGAAGAGAGCTAGAGCATGCTGAAAGGGATGGTGATCAAGTTTTGTTGACAGCTTTTGATTTGTTTCTCTCAGGCTGAATGGACTACATTATTTGTCTGGATGCTATTAAATTCATTGTTTTTCAGCCTGCAGTGATTCAATTGCTGCTTGTCTTTCCAATGGAAATTTAATCATGGTGTAGAAGGTAATACAACCATCAAAAATGAAAGATTTGAGCACCATGGCTTTGATAAATACAAAGAAGAGAGTTCGTTCAGTTCATCATGTTTTCAGGGGAACGATTGTATTGGCACCTTCTCACAAATCATGTTTAATGTTTCATGTTTAATGGAACATTGCTTTCTTTCAGCCATGGATTCAAGGTGATGTTCAGCAACCAGAAACATGTTTGTTCCTCTTTCCAAATGCTGACTGGCCATCTTAAAATATTGTAGATATTTTTAATCAACCTGCACAGACTTGTTATAATACATCTCTGGAACAGGTGGGACTTGACCCCATCCTTCTGAATCAGAGGTAGGGATACTACTGCTCACCACAAGTGCCATAAGAAGTATGTTTGTTGCCTGTAAAACACCACCACATGAAGATTGGGATTGAGACATTAGCAGTCTCAAATCCTGTCTGACGCAATATTCAGGCAAGGTAGATAGGTAATTCCAGTGGGAGATTGCTTAAATATGGAATTCCAGGTCTCAAGTTCCAATTTGCAAATACGAATCCAAGATGGCGACAGAGTAGGATGCTTCAGATAGAGCTTGAGCGCTCTGTCCATTTCCTTATCTTTTTTCTCTTTGTTTTTCTTTCCTTCTTCTCTCTTTTTTCTCCTCCTGACCATGGACTCAGCGCAGACCCGGCGAGAAAGCTTCCTGACCTGGTGGGGTGATCTCCCAGTCTGGAGTGGCTTGGCATGGCGGCCTTCTGGCTTAGAATGGTGGCCTTCTGTCCTGAAGTGGTGACCTCCCAGCTCTAGTCCATTCCTCAACCACCAACACCATCCCCCTTTCCCACAACACCTTCCCACGTAACTGCAAAAGTTGCAACCTGCCCTTTCATCTCCTCCCTGCTCGCGATCGAAGCTCCTGAACAGTCTTTCCAGGTGAAGCAGCATTTCACCTGTACCTCCTCCAGTTTCATCTATTATGTTCGTTGTACCCAATGAGGCCTACTCTATATTGGAGAAACCAAACGCAGGCTGGGTGACTGCTTTTCAGAACACCTCTGTCTGTGTGCAAGTATGACCCCGACCTTCCCATAGCTGGTCAATTTAACACAGCATCCTACTCGGATGCCCACTTGTCTGTCCTTGACATGCTGCAATGCTTCAGAGAATCACAGCAAAAACTAGAGGAGCAACATCTCTTCTTCAAACTAGGCAGTTCAAAACCTTCTGGGCTCAATACTGAGTTCAAAACCTTCAAAATTGGAAACTCATTCCTTCCTTTTCTTTTAGCTTTGCTTGTTATATTGTCTGTCACTGTGTCATCTCTCCCCTCTCCCCACCCTAGTGGGTCTGTCTGTTCTTTCAAGTCTGGCATTTAGACACATCTTTGTTCTGCCTTTCTGACATTCCAATCACTTAATCTGAACTATCAACATCCTTTCTCCCCAGGCACACCATCCCTGCTTCCCCCCCGCCACAGCTATTGCGTAAATACTGCCACCTCCATACTTCAATTCAGCTCTGATGAAGAGTTATCTAGACTCAAAATGTTAGCTTGCTGTCTCTCCATGGATGCTGCCTGACCTGCTGTGATCTCCAGCATTCTTTTTCTAGTTTGGATTCCAGTATCTGCAGTAACTTGCTCCTACTTCCCAACTTAGCGTGGTGTCCTCCAGGCCTGACGTGGTGCCCTCCCGGCCTGGCGTGGTGTCCTCCCGGCCTGGCGTGGTGCCCTGCTGGCCTGGTATGGTGTCCTCCCGGCCTGGCGTGGTGTCCTCCCGGCCTGGCGTGGTGTCCTCCCGGCCTGGTGTAGTGATCTCTCAGCTCAACATGGTGGTCTTTCAGCATTACGTGGTGGTTTCTCGACCCGGCATAGCCTCAGCTGTACTTCCATTCTGGAGGTGATTCCTTGAAGTGCAGTCCCACTGTAGCTAAGTACTTAAGAAAGCTGTAATGTTTGAACTTTCAGCTTAATTTCTTTATTTTCTACTTAAAACAAAGGAGGTGTCACTGTACAATAATCTCTGCAACTTTAACTTTTAACTTTGTTCTATCTTTTTACCTTGTTCTTAAGATTCTGTATCGAGATGACGCCTTGTGTGGTGACATTGTACACTTTTCACTGTGTACACCTGTACTTTTGTACTTGAGTCCACGTGACAATAAAATCAAAATCAAAACTCATGTTCATTCCACCCATTTGTATCAGGCATTTAGCAATGTAACCCGTGGTTCTTAAACCTCAAGGCTAATCCCAAAACTGACCAAAGTATTTTAAAGGTGAAAATTTCCATCTGACCCCAAAAAATTCCTCCAACCTGTGCTGATCCATACAAGACCTCTCCCCTCAGGAACACCTTCATTGAAGCCCAAGGCCTGCCTGTCAGCTCAGTATAGATATCCCAACTGTGTAGCTATCCCTCCAGCTGATGTCCCAACACCTCCACCACTTGCAGCAAGTCTGGCAGCATCTAAATGAAGTCCGATCCCAAAACTGAATCTCTACTTGCATAAATAAGATGTAATTTACCAGGAAAGCAATAAAATTCTAATGTAAAAATTAGCCAAAAGTTAATTTTGCAACAACCAGAGGTGATATATGGAAGCCCGGTGCGATGTCACAGTTGGATGATTAGGTACTTGAAAACTGTAGTACTGCAAGACAGTTAAGACCACTTGATGATAATAATAATCCACACAAGGAAAAGTGGTCACACTTTAATTATCCAAGCTATCTCCTGACAGAAGGTGAAGCCGTCTCCTGTGTGCCTTTACTTCTTGCTTCAAAATAATCGTGGCAACAAATTAAAGGCAACACAGAAGTGGCAAAATCAGTTTAGTATTGCCATATTGAATCTGGATGAAGTAAGAAAAGCTAATTAATAATTTAACAAGTTTGATTATTCTGTAGACTGCAATTATTTTTAAAAGGATACAGCTGCAGTATGTATATTAGCATCCAAGCAGAATAGGATCTCCATAAAGCTTTTTGAGAACCATAAAATGAGCATTATTGTAAAAGAAATCTTTTAGAGAAGGCATTTCTTTTGACTTCATATATAACAGAAATATGAGAAATGGATGCACATTAGAAAGTGGGCTGGCGTGGTGCTTCGATAATATTATACAGTACTCACCAATCAACAATTAAGATAAATAAAAACTACATCTCTTGCAAAAGAAAAAGTCATATCCCCCATACAGATGAAGTATTCAAGTTGCTAAATTAGCTAGTGAAACATATATTATGTGAGAATGGAAGAGGTTTCCAATCTTAATGCCAGGATAATTAATTTTGGCCTTTAAATTACTTTTATTGCCTTTGCATGTAATTTATTCATAGACAAGAATACATGTACATACTTGGTTGAATGAGAAACACAGAAAGTAAAATGTGTTGAATTCTAGACAATTCAGAAGAACCAACCATCTTATCATTACGACTGGTTGAACTGGTAAGGCCAGGCACAACACTTTGAGGAGAATTGGCCACCTTTTAACATGCCATTTTTCTCAAATCATTTAATCCCGATGAATTATGCCCAGGTGATCCTTTAATACTAGATGCAGGAACAGGAACTGCTGCCTCGGAACTTCTAGAGACATAGACCAATATGTCAGAAAACTTAATGGCGCAGAAATTGCTGGATGGATGCATCTTGTGGTGAGCACTGTGAACTTCACCCTTTCCATCACCTTTAAAGCAATGACAACTTTAATGTAATAAAACATTCCAAGGTGTTTCACAGGAGCATTATAAAAACAAGTATGGGACTGAGTCAAATAAGGACATAATAAGGCTTGATTGAAGAGGTAAGTTTTGGAGGAGTTTTGTAAAAGTGGAAAGCAAAAAATGCAGAGACAATAGAGAAGAGCAGCATGAGTAGGCCATTTGGCCCATCAAGCCCTCTCCATCATTCAGTGAGATTACAGCTGACCTTTTTTGTTCTTCTTTCATGGGGAGTGGACATTGCTGGCAAGGGCAGCACTTGGTTGCCCAGTGACAATTGCCTTTGAACTGAGTGGTTTGCTAGACCATTAAAGAGTGAAGTTAAGAGTCAACCACTATACTGTAGGTCCGAAATCACATGTAGTCCAGACCAAGTATGGATGGCAGATTCCCTTCCTTAAAGGACATTTGTGAACCAGGTCAGCATTTAAAAGAATCAATGGCAGTCTTCATGATCACCATTGTTAAGTTTAGCTTTCAATTTCCAGGTATTTAATTTAAATTCTACTAACTGATATGGTGGGATTTGAAACTCTTTACTGAGAGGATTAGTCTGGTTCCCTATGTTCAACAATGCAGCCTCCAGTGCACGTCAGAAGACAATTCCAAAGACTAATGACCTTTTTTGAGGAGAAATGCCCCTTCATTTTTATAATAAGAATAAAAAGGAAAGAAACTACAGAATCTTGTGGCACGGAGGTCCTGGTACTTGAATCACAAAAGGTTAGGTTGTAGTTTCAGCAAATGATTAGAAAGGCAAATGGGATATTGGCATATATTGAGGTATAAAGTTAAAAATATTTCATTTCAGCTGTACTAAGTCTTATGAAGCCACGTCTGGAATACTGGTATAGTTTTAATCTCCTTATTTAACAATGGGTATAATTATTTTAGAATCAGTACTGAGAATGTTCACTCAATTGATTCTTGGGATGAAGGATTTACCTTTTTAGTAAACATTGAGCGGATTGGTCTGATGTGCATTGGAATTTAGAAGAATGAAAGGTGATCACATCAAATTTCATAAGATCCTGAGGGGACTTAACAGAATGGATAATTTCCTTGTGGGAGTGTAGAACTAGGGGGGCACAGTTTAAAAATTAGGGCTCTTACGTTTATGACTGAGATGAGGAGAGATCTTTTCTCTCAGATGGTTATTAGTCTTGATAAGTCAGTTTCCCAGTGAGACAATTAGCTATTAACAAAAATGTGAAAATGTGCTATTTTGACTTAACAGAAAAGGATTTTGGGTAAATTACAAATGAACAACGATGAATACTTTAAATAAAATGCTTCAAGAAAAGTTTGCAAAAGATTATCTTTTTTAAGAAGAAAAACACTTGATCTTAAAATCAAAGAAATCTCAGAACAATCTCAGAAGCAATTCAGCCTTTGCTGGTGTTAGCTCAATATTATGGCACTTTATTCTAATTCTATTTCACTGTATTTTCTCCCGTACTCTTTAATGTTTTTCTTTCTCTAGTGTTCATGTAATTTTCTTATAAATGTCATGATTGACTGTGCTGCAATAGCTACTTGTGAAAATGTATTTCATATTCTAATATATTTGCATTACGGTTCAGCAAAATCAAATTGTGGTTTTTAAACTTATAACTTCATGGAGATTGTTTGGTGCACTGGGATAGAACATACTCATTTTCATTCTACAATTTGGGTGCAAATCAGATAGACTGACGTGATGAAAATCTCTCTATCTCAAGAGAAGGATCTCACATAAAAGTGAATTTGAAATAGTGTTAAGTATTCCTTGTGGGCATCAGAATTGCAACAATAATCTCAGTCTACAGAAACTTAGACAAACTGCATTGCAAAAGTGCTGGAAAAACATAGAGCTGTTACAGCAAGTACTTTCTTCTGAGTTTGGAGTTAAGGAACAGACTTGGAACAGCAAAGAGATGAGATTTGGAAAAAAAAATAGGAAGTAGCTGGAGCAACTCAACAAGTCTGGCAGAATCTGTGGGAAAGAACTTTGAATGTTTCAAGTCTGATTTAACTCTTCTTCAAAAGAGGGACATACATTTGGCTGTGTTGTATTTGACCTGAAAATGATTGATGCCACCAGTGTGTACAATGTAAAAAAAAATCATTGTCATCTCTCACCTATTAAGTACATCACTCATTTCAAACTCATTTTAAGATGTGTAACTGCATAAAGTCAAAATTCCAATTTTCCTAGAAAATAGGAAAAGCCAGTTGTTTTTATTTTTGGTGAGATTACAAAAGTTGTGAACCGCATCATAAAAATTGTTGAACTTATTTATCAGAATGAGATTTGACTAGAAGCAGTAAAGAGACCCTGCATGTCTATTTGTTTAATTCTTTGGATGTGGACATTGCTGGCTAGACCAGCATTTATTGCCCATTCCTAAATACCCAAAGGACAGTTAAGAGTCAGCTAAATTGCTGTAAGTCATATGTAGGCTAGATCACGATATCTGATTAACTTCCCTAAAGGACATTTGTGAAGCAGATGGGTTTTTAGTAACAACTACAGAGTTCACTATTAAACTGCCATCTTATTCCAGATATTTGTTGTCCAAATTTCGTCATCTGCTATGGTGGGATTTGAACCCATGCATTCAGAGCCCATTAGGCAGAAGTCACACAACACCAGGTTATAGTCCAACAGGTTTATTCAAAATCACAAGCTTTCAAAGTGCTGCTCCTTCATCAGGTGAAGTGAAGAGAGGCACACAGGCACAGAATATCATCATAGAATCATCATAGAATCCCTACAGCGTGGAAACAGGCCCTTCAGCCCAACAAGTCCACATCGACCCTCACAGCTTCCCACCCAGACCCATTCCATTATAACCCACCTAATCTACACATGCCTGAACACTACAGGCAATTTAGCAAGGCCAATTCACCTAGCCTGCCATCTTTGGACTATGGGAGGAAACTGGAAAACATGGCGGAAACCCACGCAGACAAGGGAAGAATGTACAAACTCCACACAGGCAGTCGCCTGAGGATGGAATGGAACTTGGGTCCCTGGCGCTGTGAGACAGTGGTGCTAATCACTGAGCCACCGTGTAGGCAGAGAGATAATGGCAAGAAATTCTGGGTAATTAGGAGTGTCAACAGATAAGTACAAAAAACGTGAGTGAAGTGTCGACCAGCTGAATAACAAGTCTTTGCAGGTGATCAAAAGTGTCATCAAAAGAGTCAGACAGTGTGAGTAAAGTGTTATCAAAAGTGTCAGATGGAGAGATAAAGTCTCATCAAAAGTGTTAGACAGCATAACTAACGTATCATCAAAAGTGTCAAACAGTGTGAGTAAAGTGTCAAATATTAGTCTGCTCCTATATTGCTAGTTCAGTGGCACCACCAAAGACAGCTCCACCTGCAACTGTGCTGAGGCAAACTAAACCAACATGAGAATATTAGGTCCTCACTGACTGGGGTGGGACGATGTCAACAGGTGATGTATGAAAGCACTTTGAGTGGAGTTTCACATCACTTCTCTCCTTTTTGCATTGATCTATTCTCACTGGACTGAGATGTGAAGAAATTTCCTCATCCAGACAATAGTGAGCCTGTGGAATTTTCTGCCACTGAAAGCAATTGAGGCCAAAACATTGAATGTTTTCAAGAAGGAGTTTGATGTAATTCTTTGGACTTGTGGGATTCTGGTTTGCAATCAGTTATTTTCTAATTTTAAAGTGGTTTGAATAGCCACCAGATCCCTGGTTCTAGACGCTGGACATATTTCAGAATGTGAAATGAAAAAGGCAGTAAGCAGGTGTTTCAGGGCAAAAGAATCTCTGAGTTTATTTGCAATACGAAAGGTAGATATAATACAAGAAATATGGGGAAATGCAATAAACAAGGAAATTGACACAGTCAAGTACAAAGAGGACAGTAATACTATTAAATACACTATTAGCTAGATTAAAGATTAAAGACTATAAGAACCTAAACGCAACAGTTTTAATTACAGAAACTTTAATCAGACTTCCCACTCTTGGGGTCCCAATGCACTGTCACCACCTGCCTTCCCCTCCTTGCTAGCTAAGTTGGAGCTTTGGGCTCTCAGGAGTTTCAGCTCACCACTGAGGAAAACACAGGTTTAGAATGTACCCAGTTGCTGTTTGTGCGGAAGCTTGTTGTTGAAAAGAAAAGACTCTCTTTGGTGAGATCGGGGCTGGCAGTTATACAGCCTGTGTGCCCGGTTATCTCCCTTCAAATCTGTGTTGTCCATTGTGTTTCTGGTGTTTCCTCAGAAGTCAATTGGTTTCCCGATTGTTAAGATTTCTATGGAATGGATTTTGATTGAAGTTGAATGTCCAGTATCTCTGTAAGCCCTATATAGTCTGCGCTGGGTAGCTCGAAGTATAAAAGTTAGTTCCGATTGACTGTGCTCTTAGAGTGGAGGCATACATTGGAATTCCAAGCTGAACAATGGCTCCAGGTAGCCATCTCCATGTTTATTCATTTTCCTCAGACATCAGCCCACCTGGGCCCTCTACTTTTAAAAATTTTGAAAAGTCCAGGATCTTGTATAGTATTTTAGATCATGGGGATTTTTGCTCAATCCTACAGGCTATAGTGTGAAATAGCATCGGTGGAAAAATGGAAACAGGGTCAAAAATCAATGTATGGAGTTCCCGGATTGTATTTGTCCAGATCTCGGACTGACTTCGACAAGCAGACTGTAGATATGACTGACCAGGCCCCTGACCACTTGTGTTAGCAGCTCCCCAAATGATATGTGATTCCCCTTGATTGCTTGCGATGGCCCTACAGAACTAAATGTCATACTCCCTGGCTTTATTTGGACAGATTCCTTGACCACACCCAGCCCGAGAGGACAAATGACTGTGGCGAAGTTCCTGAATTGTATGCAGACTGTGCCCATCCTACAGACATCCCCTGACCAACAGCACACCACCGATCTTCCCACTCTGCAACATTAACAGAACTAGTCTGCATGCACTTTCCAACTTGGGCTTTGGGTTGAATAAACATGTAGTGTGTTTGCTACACAGGGAGCTGGCACATGCTGTGGTTGTTAAATTGACATCTCAGCCTGTCTGCCCCTCCCCAAGGCCGATCTTTAATGGCAAGCAGCCTGTTTGAGTGTCTGTGCAAAAGACCCCATCCATACAGCTGTACTGTGAGACTTTAGGGTCTGGCTGAGGTGCCAGTGCTCTAACGGACACGGTATAGCAAGGCATGTATTCTGTACTGGGCATTACTAGGTTCCAGAACAGAGTTAAAGAAAAAATGTACTTGTCAAGGTCTGCAACTCAATAGGGACATTTCATTCCATAAACGCACACTCTGTGAAAATACAGGATGCATGTGGAAAAGCTTACAAACCTGACTGATGATTCACCAGTAGTCATGTGACTCACTTTTTAAAGCGACACTGTCCCAGTATAATACACACCAACTATAATACTTGACAGAATGCTTGCTGCAAGTCTGAGGGTAAGCAGTAGGCGAGAGCAAATGAGCAGCCCTGAGATGGAGCCTGGTCCAATCCGTGAGCTCGGTGCCTGTCCATGCATACAAAGTGTCCTTGCAATGCTAGTTGCTAGTGTGCTGAGCTGAAGATACCACATAGACGTTCTGATTTCCATGTTCAGAATTTCTGACATCTAGTTTGTTTGACATGTTGAATATTACATGTTGATACAGGAGGGTTGCAGTGTTAATAAAGTGCTCACTCCCAATTTTGAGATAGGTCTCGCTTGACTTTTTGTGCAATTCTACCGCAGGTCTCGCCATAGGCCAGGTTGTTCTGGCCCTTATAAGATTTAACTCTCTGTTTTCTGTCTGCAAACCCATGCTCAACCAAGGCCAATGTACTGTCTCCAATCTATGTGCCTTAATAAACACAATAACCTTTTAGGCGGGACTTTATTAAAGCTTTATGAAAACCTAAAGACGCCACATCCAATGGTTCTGCCTTACCTCTTCTTCTATTTACATCCTCAAAAGCTCCAGCAATAATAGAATTAGAAGTAGTTTTATTGTCACATGTACTCACATGAGTACAGTGAAAAGTTTACCAGTCATCACTTACCGTGCCATGTTAGTACAAAGGTGCAGATTCTTAAGTACAGTAATAGCTGTATCTTTTGTTAGGGGAACGGATATATGTTCCTGTGTCTGCACGTGTGACACCACGATAGTATGTTTCATCCCCTGGTGCTTGTGTCAAGGATATCACTGGGCACCTGTAGAACATTCTGATGAGGATAGAATAACAACTTTAGGTTGTGGTCTATGTCAGAATCAACAACATTTGTATTCTTCCTAAATAGTGAATACGCTTGGATATTCAGTTCCCAGTCATGCTTACCTTGCGGCCATGTCTCCATAATCACAATCATACTGTACCCATTTATAAACATACACACTGATAAATGCCCATTTCATCAGAGGAATGAGATCCTAAAGCAGAATATAGGGAGCTTCAAAACAAATTAAAACTTAAAACAGGACACCAAACAGAGTAATCTCAGGATTACTCCCTGCATACCCTCACATACTAGTTAAATCTAGAATAGAAGAGACCAAATGAATACATGGTTGGAGAAATAATATCGGAGGGAGGGGTTTAAATTCTTGAAACGTTTGGACTGATTTTGCAGTAAATGGAACCTTCACTAAAACTGTGAGGGAGGACTTAAACTAAACTGGCAGGGAACTGCATATCTGAGTGGGGAGATACAAGAAATGCAAACAAAGTTAGAAACGAAAGGTAGAGAAGTAGAAATCAAAAGCCAAAGGCAGAAGAAACGGATTGATGCAAATAGGGTCTTTACACAAGAAAATGTGTAAAATGTCAAAAAGACAAACTTAAAGGTACCATCATATTTTCTTTGAGTATTTCTAATAAGATAGTCAAACTAACAGTGCAAATATTTACAACTGGGTACTATGGAATTGCAATTATGGAGATATGACTGTAGAATGAACATCCAAGGGTATCCAATATTTATGAAGAATAATCAAAATGAAAAGGGGAGATGGGATAGGTAGTAAAGGATGGAATTGGTTGCATAATGGGCAAGGATATCAACTTGGAAATCTAGAAGTAGAATCAGTCTGGATGAAACAAAGAAGCAACAGGGGTTTGGAAATGTTTGTGGTTGTTGTCTGTAGGCTTCCATTTTGTAATAGTGAGGTAGAAGATAGCATTAAAAAATGATGCAGAGACACTGTGAAAGTCCATTGGGAAGTGATGCAACATTGACATTAAAGAATATGAGGAGCTTTCTACCAATCATTCAAAATGGTAACGATTTATCCATCAAGCTGTATCACATTTTGATAATGTAGTGCAATGCCCAAAAAAGGAAGGAAATGAAGTAAATTCTGCTGCTCGTATCCCATTACCTCATGGATGCCCTGACTTATGTGCTCAAAGATCAGTGGGTCAAGAATCAGCCTATTCAGACACATGTAAACCCATGGCAGAAATTTGTGACAATGAGCAGATATCATTCTAGTGTAATGTTAGATTTAAACACATGGACTGCCTGAAGATTATGAAGTAGGGATTCCTTATTCCACTGGCAAAAAAAGTCTTTACAACCATAAGAGAAATTAAGATGAGAAAATAGGGTATTACTTTGGATTGAGCCAATAGTTCACATCTTATGAAGAAATCCATTGTCTTTCTGCTTCTCTCTTTCTCTCAATAAGGCCTTTGCCTGAGAAAGATACCCCTTCTTCCAAAGAGGACCCATAAGTACCATCTGTCTCCACTGCATGGTGCCCTCTCTCAACATTGTCAGCTGCTGATGGTAACAATGGTACATAAGAATCGAGGGGCAGTCCAGAACATCCTGCAGTGAAGGTGACTACAAGATGCCCAAATGACGTTACAAAAAGATACCAATAAGCATCAATAGTGGATGAATAAATAGGGAGTTGATGGTGGTTGGGTACTGCTGACTGGGTATGAGGTGTTATGTGTGAAGAGGGAACACTTTGCAAATCAGATGAAAACTGTGCAACGACATTAGGTTGAAAGCACAGGATGAATCAGCAAATGGGCTCACTTTTTCAAATCGGCAAGGATGCTAAATCACTGCCTATGTAACGCCATGTCATGTGTCCACATTTCTACTGCTGTCCTCATCAAATTTCTCCAACTATACCTAACAGATTTCTTCCTTTCATAGATTTAAAGTGGTCTGCAAAAGAAGCAAGGAAAACATTTTTCACTCAACGTGTAGTTATGGTATAGAACACCTGGAACTGTGCTGGAGGTGGTTTCCATTGAGACATTCAAGAGGGCATGAGATAATTATTTAGATAAAAATAAAATGCAAGAGTCTAGGGAAAAGCAGAAGATTGGCACTTAATGAGCTGGTGCTGGCTCGAATGGGCTCATATTCTACGCTGTGACACTTCTGTGATTCTGAGATTCTTAACTTTGCCGGTAAAAAATGTGTCTCTTCCCTGGATGAATGAACCCAAAAGTGGTTTAATTTTCATATTTCCACAGGATGTTGGTGTCCCTGATAAGGCTCAATATTTGTTGCCCATCCTGAATTGCCACTGAACTGAAAGGCTCATTAGGTGTTTAGAGGGAAAAATCATCCATATTACTGAGAGTTTGGACTTTACATGTAGACCAAGGTATCAATGGGAGTTTTCCTTCCCTAAAGGAGATTAGTGAACCAAATAGATTTTTAAGAACAATCAATGATAGTTTGATGGTAACTATTACCCTTTGGCACTGAAAGATCAGTGATAATTTCCATGATGGTGAGTGAGGATGATGAGTGGCTTGGAGGGGAACTTGCAGGTGGTGGTGTTCATATGTATCTGCTGCGTTTGTCCTTCTAGATGGAAATGATCTGGGTTTAGAAGCTGTTGTATAAGGAGCCTTGGTGAAAATGTATAGTGTATCTAGGAGATGGTACAAACTGCGGCTGCTGTGCATTGGTGGTGGAGGGAGTTAATCTTTACGGTTGTGGTGCCAATTAAAGCAGGTTTCTTTGCAATGGATAGAGTTAAACTTCTTGAGTGTTGTTGGAACTACGCTCATCCAGCCAAGTGGGGAATATTCCATTACACTCCTGACACGTGCCTTGTAGATGGTGGATAGGCTTTGGAGAGTCAGGAGGTGTGTTACTTGCAGCAAGATTCTTAGCCTCTAACTTGATGTTGTAACCACAATATTTCTATGGGTAGTCTAGTTCTGCTTCTAGTCAATAGTAATCCATGGGATGTTGATACTGGGGGATTCAGTGATGGCGATACCATTAAATGTCAAACGGCAATGGATAGATTCATTTTTAATGGAGATGATCATCACCTGTCACTTGTGTGACACATATACTATTTACAACTTGTCAGCCAACATCTGGATATTGTCCAGGTCCTGCTGCATTGGAACATCAGCTGCTTCAGTATCTAAGGAGTTGCAAATGGTGCTGAACATTGTGCAATCATTGGTGAACACCCCCACTTCTAACCTCATGATGGAGGGAAAGTCATTGATGAAGCAGCTGAAGGTGGTTGATGTCCCTACTTGTTTCCACCCTTCCCTGCAGGAAAGCTGCTTTTAGATTAATATCAATGTATATTGCTCTGCAATGGCCTCTGATTTTCTATACTTCTATCCCCTATTCATATTTAGTGTCTCAGCTTTCTACTTCTGAATTCTCACCTTTTTCAGTTTACCATTTGCTGTACCTTTTTCCAATGCAAGCAGATTGACACTTATGGTGATTTTGAACTATTTTTACTGCTTCACATACTGTATTATGGCTCTGATCTCACTCATGCTTTCTGTTACTGCATTGCTGTAACATAGTAAAAACTCAGTTTACACATGTAAATGAGACTGCATCTCTTATTACAATAATCTGTCATTGGATGTTCTGCTTTTCCTTGTCTGCTTTACTGTTTTGTCACACCACTGTTTGGAAAATATATTTCCATAAAATCATCCATAATTTGACCTTCATGGAGTCAGACTTTCATCAGCTCATGTTAATAAATGTTCATCTATTGAGAGTTACGGCACAAATGTCATCAAGCTTTATTAGTGTTGACATAATCCCTCATTAATTTGTGCTTTTAGTCCACCATTGCTCGGTATTTATCACTAAGCTGAAAAACTCAGAGGGAATGGTGCATGGTACATAGTGATAACATCATCAAAATAAATTTTAACATTAGGAGTACTATTTATTTCTTTCAATAACTTTGTGCAATAATTTCTGATGCTCTGAAAATATGTCCTATAAGAAAGATAATTAAGCCCTGATTACGTACTTAGGATGTAGCAAGCAAATTAAAGCATTATCATGCTTTTGTGAAAGTTAATTGACAGCCCCTTCTTGTTCTGATGAAAATGATTTTGGAGTATTATTTTTGTATTTAGGACTGATATTGCAGCGATAAAATATCCCTGTTAATTGTGTCCTTACCTGTGATATTAATATTGGTTTCCCAGAAACCTGTGATCTCAATGAACCTGCCGGCAGTCAATATGTCATATTGGACATGATTTACAAAACACAATCTTCATTCAAGCTATTCTTACTGACAATCATTCAACCATACAATAAAACAAAAATGTTTTGTCCCTTGTTAAGGTAGTTGTAAGTGAACACATCTTGAGCAAAACGCAACTGGAGTAAATTTCTGGAAATTTGGAGCATAGTGGGAATTCAGTGCAGAGGGAAGAGATATTTTTTGCTTTTTGTTTTTTTTGTTGTTTATAGTTTTTTAAGGGCTGTATTCTATATAATCGAGGACCAGGGAAGAAAGACCCTGGGGTAATTGATATTATTTGATATGAAGCAAGTTCCAAAAAGTTTAAACTAAAGGGGGTAAGTCATGGCAGGACAGCTCAAAACTATGTTGTGTTTTTCCTGTGGGAAGCCAGGCACAGTTCCAGTACCTGGGGCCAGCAACTGTGCAGGAAGTGTCTCCAGCTGCTGCTCCTGGATGCCCGGTTTCAGTGCTAAAGGGGCAGCTGAGGTCATTGTGGAGCATCGGGGCGGCACGGTGGCTCAGTGGTTAGCACTGCTGCCTTACAGTGCCAGGAACCCATCTTCAGGTGAGCGTCTGTGTGGAGTTTGCACATTCTCCCCGTGTTTGCGTGGGTTTCTTCCGGGTGCTCCGGTTTCCTCCCACAGTCCAAAGATGTGTAGGCTAGGTGATTGGCCATGCTAAATTGCCCGTAGCATTCAGGGATATGTAAATTAGGTGGGTCATAGGGGAGTGGGTCTGGGTGGGATGCTCCAATAGTTGGTGTGGACTTGTTGGGCCAAAGGGCCTGTTTCCACACTGTAGGGATTCTATGATTCTATGATCTTGGAAAGTATCATGGATAGCACGTTTAAGGAGGTGGTCACCGTACAAACTAAGACTCCACAGGCAAGAAGGGAATATGTGACCAGCAGGCAGAACAAGAGGACTAGGCAGGCAGTGCAGGAGTCTCCTGTGGTTGTTCCCCTGTAAAACAGATAAACCGCTTTGGATGCTGTTGAGAACAGCCTCTGAAGGAAAAGCAGCAACAGACAAATGCGTTGCACTACAGTTGGATCTGTTTCATAGGGGAGGAATAAAAAGTTATGGGAATGTAATAATTACAATGGATTCAATTGTAAGGGGATTAACAAGCATTTCTATAGCTGCAGATGAGACTCCAGGGTGGTATGTTGCCTCCCTGGTGCTAGGGTCAAGGATGTCACAGAGTGGCTACCATGCGTTCTAGAGAGAGAGGGTGAACAGCCAACGGCCGTGGTACACATTGATATAAGTGACATAGGAGCTCACTCTTTTGTTTTAACATAAAAACAGAATATAGAGAATTAGTAAATAGGTTGAAAAATAGGACCTCAAAGGTTGCGATCTCAGGATTACGACCAGTGCCACATGCTAGTCACAGTAGAAATAGCAGGATATACTGACTGGATATGTTGATAAATATATGGTGCAAGGGAGAGGGCTTCAGATTCCTGGAGTATTGGGACTGGATCTAGGGGAGGTGAGACCAGTACAAAGTGGATGGGTCACACCTGAACAGGACTGAGACTGATGACTAAGGGGTAGTAATGCTTGGGGAGGCTTTAAACTAAAATAGTAGGGGTAAGGGAACCTATGCAAAGAGTCAGAGGAAGCGAAATCAAGGACAAGAACAGAAGACAGAAAGAACAATAAGAAAAGTGATAGGTAGAGAAATCAAGGTCTAGGGTCAACAGGAACACCATAAGAAAAGGGAAGGGGACAAATAACCTTAAAAAATGTTAAATGTATGCACCTTACTGAGCAATTGCAATACAGTAATTATGCAAACAAATGAAGACAGAAATGATTAACTGGGATAACAGAGGCATGACTGCAGGGTGACCAGGGACGGGAATTAAATACCTGTATCTAGGGAAGGACAGATTAAAAAGGATGCAAGTACAAAATCAGGGATGTATTGCTGCAATTATATGGAGACTTGGTGTGACCACACCTGGAATATTGTGTGCAGTTTTGGTCTCCTTATCTTGGGAAGGATGTTCTTGCTATAGTTGGAGTGCAGCAAAGGTTTACCAGACTGATTCCTGGGATGGCAGGACTGACGTATGAGGAGAGGATTAATTGGTTAGGATTATATTCGCTGGAGTTCAAAAAAATGAGGTGGGTTTCATAAAAACCTATAAAAGTCAAACAGGACTACATGGAGAAGATACTATACTGATTAAGGAGAATGTCTACTAGAACAGCTGCACTAAGAAAGAACATCTTGGAGGGCTCATCTAGCAAGGCCATATGGGTAGAACTCAAGAACAAGAAAGGTGTAATTGCCATGATACCACAGCCCTCCAAATAGCCAGCAGGAGACAGTGAGACAGATATGTGAGCAGATCATGAAAAGATATAAAGACAACAGAGCAGTTGTTGTGGGTAATTTTAACTTCCCCACTAATTTCTGGGGCTTCCCTAATGCCAAGTTCTTAGATGAGGCAGAATTTGTGAGGTGCTTTCAGGAGGGTTTTGATAGTCCAACCAGGGAAGGGGCCAGATGAGATCTTGTATTGGAGAATGAGCCTGGCCAGGTGATCAAAGTTTCAATGGGGGAGCATTTTGGAAACAGTGATCATAATTCCGTAAATTCTAAGTTAGTTGTGGATAAGGATAAGACCGGTCCTTAGGTGAAAATATTTTAAATTAGGGGCTAATTAGGGAAAGTTAGTTATAAATGTATTAGGCAGGAACTGAAGAAAGTAGATTGAGGGGTGGCTGTTTAAGGGTAAATCCATAACCTTTTAAAGGCCAATTGATTAAAGTTCAGGATGAGCATGTTCCTGTGAGGATGAAAGATAAGGATGGCAAGATTCAGGAACCCTGGATAACAAGAGACATTGAAAGTTTCATCTAAAAGGAAAAGGAACTTTAAAAAAGCTTAGGAAACTGGAAGCAGACAAGGATCTTCAGGAACATAAAGGAAGCAGAAAAGCACTTAAACAAGGAATTAGGGGGGCTAAAAGGGGACATGAGATGTTCTTGGCAAGTAGGATTAAGGAGAATTCCAGGATAATTTATACGTATATTAGGAGTAAAAGCGTTGATAGGGAAAGGGTAAATCCACTCAAGAATTTATTCTGGAGCCAGAGGAAGTGGGTAAGATCCTTAATGAGCACTTCACATCAGCATTCACCAAGGAGAAGGATATGAATCATATAAGATTAGGGAGGGACATATTGATATTCTAGGGCATGTCAATATTAAGAAGGAAGAAGTGTTACATTTCTTGAAAATATTAAAGCAGTTACATCCACAGGGCCTGATGGAATCTATCTGAGGATACTAAGGAAGACAAGGGGGGAGATTGCTGAGGCCTTGACAGAGATTTTTGTAACCTCTTTAGCCACAGGTGAGGTCCCAGAAGGCTGGAGAGTAGCCAATGTTCCATTGTTTAAGAAAAGCAACAGGGATAATCCAGGAGATTATACGCTGATGAGTCTTACCTCAGTTGTAAGGAAATTATTGGAGGAGATTCTTAGAGATAGGACTTACTTGCATTTGGAAGAGTTTGGACTTATTTGTGATAATTAGACTGGCTTTTTGCAGGAAAGATCTTATCTCACAAACTTGATTGAGTGTTTTTGAGAAAGTGATGAAGATGGTTCATGTAGGTAGGACTGTGGATGTTATTTATATGGACTTTACTAAAGCATTTGACAAGGTCCCTCATGGTAGGTTGATTCAGAAGATTATGTCAAATGGGATCCACATGAATAAATTGGTAAGTTGGATACAAAATTGGCTTGGTCACAGGAGACAAAGACTTTTCTGACTGGAGCTCTGTGACCAGTGGTATTCAGCAAGGATCAGTGCTGGGACCTTTGTCGCTTACAATGTATATAAATAATTTGGATGAAAATGTGGGTGCTCTGATTAGTAAGTCTGCAGATGACACAAAAATTGGCAGAATTGTGAATAGTGAGGAAGCTTGTCAAAAGATGCAAAGTTGGAGAGAGAAAAAGGCACATTAATCTAGGCAAGTGTTTGGCAGCATGGTGGCTCAATCATTAGCACTGCTGCCTCACAGCTCCAGGGACCCGGGTTCGATTCCAGCCTTGGGTGACTGTCTATGTGGAATTTGTATGTTCTCCTGTCACTGCATGAATTTCTGCTGGGTCCTTCAGTTTCCTCCCACTGTCCAAAGGTGTGTAGGCTAGGTGGATTAGTCATGCTAAATTGTCCGTAGTGTACAGGGATATGTAAGCTAGGTGGATTAACCATGGTAAAGTAGGGGAGGATGACTGGGTCTGAGTGGGGATCCTCTTCCAAGGATTAGTGCAGACTTGATGCTTCAAATGGCCTCTTTCTGCACTGTAGAGATTCTATGAAGTGGGCAGTCAAATGCAAGAGGAAAGAATACAGTACATGGCAGGACTATTAGGATCATTGATAGACAGAGGGATCATGGGGCCAAAGTCTCTATCTCCGTGAAAGTGGTCATACATGTGGATAAGGTGGTAAAAAAGGCATCCATCATGCTTGTCGTCATTGGTCATGGTATTCAGTATAAAAGCTGGCAAGTCATATTATAGCTGTATATGACCTTAGTTAGACCACGTTTGGAGTATTGTGTGCCTTCCTGGTCACCACACTATAGGAAGAATGTGGAGATTTTGGGGAGGATGCAAAAGAGGTTTAGCAGATTGTTGCCTGGATTGAAGTGTATTAAGTATACAAGGAGGGGTTGGACAAATTTGGATTGTTTTCGCTAGAGTGTTGTAGGCTGAGGGGTGACCTGAAAGAAGCATATAAATTTATGAGAAGGGTAGATAGGGTGAACATGTCAAATACTAGGTGGCATACGTTTAAGGTGAGAGAAGAAAGTTTAAAGGTGATGTGCGAGGCAAGTTTTTTACACAGAGGTCGATAGGTGCCTGCAACACACTGCCAGAGGAAGTGGTAGAAACAGATACAAAAGTAACATTTAAGAGGCATTTAGACACAAATATGAACAGGCAGATGGTATTAGTTTGGAATGGCACAGACATGATGGGCTGAATGGCCTGTTCCTGTGCTGAACTGTTCTGGGTTCTATTCTGGAAGGATGTTCCTGAAGGTGAAAGAGTCCAGTGGTCACAGCCTAACTATACAGAGGAAGCCATTTAGGACTGACATGGGGAGAAATTTCTTCACCTAGAGAATGGTGAACCTGTGGAATTGTTTACCACTGAAAGCAGCCGAGGCCAAAACATTGTATGATTTCAAGAAGGGGTTGGTTCTCACACTTGGGGTTAAAGTGATCGAAGGATTTGGAGGAAAAGTAGGAACAGGCCTTTGAATTGGATGATCACATGATTATAACAAATAGTCAGGCAGGCCTGAAGGGCCAACTCCACTCCTGTTCTTATTTCCTATGTTTCTATAACTAATAGTGAAATTAAGCAAACTGAGTATTCCAATGGAAGATTTTCGACCTGAATTTCTTAGGCGTAAATTTACCTTCCCCCCATCCTAACTGATGGATAGCTCCGTCTCCATTCATGCGACATTATATTTCGACTACAAGTGTGTTGACATTTGGTTTGTTCTTCCTCAATGTTAATGTATGATGTGGGGATGAAGGGCTGGTATAGATTTTATTATGTAATATTTGTTGTGGAGCATGCTGGCAAGTAGCAATGGCACCAGTCAGTAACTTGGAGGTCTTAGTTCAAATCCAAATAAAACTGTGTGTGAAATTGAATTTAATAAATCTGGTAGCTTGTGAGCCAGCACCAACAAATTACTGCTCGATTGCTGTCAAGAATAATGGAACCTGCTACACGTGACTTCAGTTTCATGCTCTGAATCAGCAATAAATACAACTCTGTCAATTTTGCACACATGTCAGCAGCAAATAAAAGAACAATCTCACTTGAATTGCTAGTTTTAATGGGAGAGATTTCCTTTGATTACAAAGTGCCCGGGTGACATTGTAAATATAGTAAGGATGACTATTTTGAGCAAAACTGAAAAGTTATTATTTTGCCAGAAACAGCTATCAGTCAGAGTGGATGGATACTTGAGAGAAATAAGCTTCCAGGGCTAAGAGGAATCTTAATGGAGGACCACATTATGGAGTCTGAAGGAAACCACCTCTATAATTGGGATCCATGCAGGTCTCAGATTTGTTGAATCAATCAGAAGTGTGATTACACCATCTGATGGAAAACCCACTGGATCATTGGAAATATGCCTTTGCTAACAGGTAGGATGTGATCCAGGATCTATGTGAAAATCTCCTTCACAGTAGACAGAACCTCCATACATCACATAGTGAGTAATGTCAAGGGGGCCCATTAATTTTAAATTTCAATATTTAGTAAATTGTACTGGGCATATGATACCCAGTTGCTGTACACATTGCAATTCAGCCTGTTCTCTGGCACAAAAGCATTGGGGACTGGTCATGCCTTGAAGTATTTAGGTCAGGCCTCATAGATTTTGACTCTGGTGACTTTTATCTTCCCAAAGCCCTCTTGAAACACTTTAGGATACTTCCCAATAATTTCATATAGATCTTTGGTACCCATTTTAAAAATCTGTTGCCATTTCAGGCCAATTTCTGCAGCCAGTTCCCTTTCCAAAAGATTGGGACCTGGCCCTTGCATCACCGTTAAATGGAGTCAGAAAGTCAGGTGCCCATGTGTAACTGGGGTTACAATGATCCCAATGGTATGTAAGAGTTCCCCTGTTCATGTGGCCATTCTAGCCTTGGTGTCTCACAGTCAAGGTGCTCCTTTGGATTTTCTTAAACGTCTACACCTACCTGTGTCTAGGGTGTTTTCATATACCTGGAGTTTTATCATAATTGGGGCCACTTTGGGAACAGTGATGTATTTAAGCAGTACCAATCCTCATCATTGGATTGATTTATTTGCAAAGGTGACTGCACTTCATTCTGGGCAGTACGCGTTTTGTCTCATTTGGTAGCCTTGTCTGGGGCAAACCCTGTGACTACAAGTGCAGGATGGATGTTCTTGCTCTTCACTGTTTTGAGGAGAAACATCCTGTCCAGGTCTGGGACTTAATAGCCTCTGACTCCAATTGCCCTTCCATGGCAACAAACTGGAACCACGGGTATTGTCCGCTGGGAACTTTGCTCTGCGGTATTGGGTTACCCAAACCTGAGGACAGTACTGTCTATGGACCCTGCAGCTCCTGAGATCCTTTTCCCATGTTTTTGTGGGAAAGGGGCAGTTCTATGGCTTTGTTGAGATCCAGTTCTGGTTCAATCGGTATCTTCTTTTGGATTGCAGCATTATTGTTATTGTTATTATTATTATTACATGCTGGACTGTGTTCACAGTGTTTTGTCCAGTTTCTACAGTCTCATCAAGAATTCACTAACTAGTTCTCCAGGAAGTTTTATTGCCATGTTAAACCTGTAACACTGTGATGTAACAGACAATTTGGGGTTATAGTGGTCCACAACCATATCTATCAGGTTTAGCCTATAGACAGCCAATTGGAGATAAGGATTTAGAAGGACAAGTCTGCAGTGAAATTATAGACATTTGTTAACATTATAGAATATTTACAATGAGAGACTTCAATTACCCAAAAGTAAGCTGGCATAGCTGTAGGGTGCACAGCAGCAGGAGCAGTAAGTTATCCTGGACTGTATGCAGGAGATCTTCCTACGGCAGTATGTTTCCAGTCCAACAAGAATGGGTGCATTGTTGAACCTGGCTCATGAAAATGTGGTGAGCTAAGTGGATCGGGTGTCGATTGGGGGGCATTTAGGAGACTGTGACCATTGTATCATAAGGTTCAGGACGGTGGTGGAAAATGACATGAAACAATCTGGAGTGAGAAAAATCTATTTATGGAGTACAGGCTCCAATGGGGCAAACAAAAGAGCTGGGCAGGGTTGGCGGAAAAATACATTGGCAGGTTAAAAAAAAGTAACTGGATAAAGATGAGATGCTTTGGGTCCAGTCAAGGTATATTCCCCTAAATGGGAAAGCTAGAACAAGAAATCCAGATCTCCTTGAATGACAAAGGAGATGGAAATTAAGATAATTTTCTTAAAACGTCTTTATGGCAAGTGTAAGGTAGAGAATAAATTTGAGAACCAAGATGAAAATCAGAGGTTCAAAGAGAAGGTGAAAAAGTGAATAGAAGAAGCAAAGAGGAATCATGAGAAAAAACTGACAGCCAACATAAAGAGGCATCCAAAAGTCTTCTATTACCTTACAAATACTGATAAGGGTGGTAAAAAGGAGGAGCAGAGCTGATTAGGGCTCAAAATGTGGAATGAAACTTGGAAGCAGGGGGCATGGCTGGGTGTTAAATGAATACTTTGTAGCTGTCTTTATCAAAGAGAGAGCTGCTAGCCAGGCCATGTTGACAGAGGAGGGAGCTCAGTCAGAGTTATGATAAGAACAGTAGAGAATTATTCTCTGATGTCCTGTTCAATATGAACAATTTACCCATCAACACTGAAGAAATAGCAAAATATTTCCAAGTCAGAGTGGGACAGCAGATTTATTGGCCAGGAAACAGCTTTGTTGGTTCTGGGACCATGCTGTACACAAATTGGCTGCTGTTGCTGCTTACATGACAATTCTGCCTGCCCCTCAAACAAATGTGAAGGACTTGTGCATTTGGAAGTATGACAGATGTTTTATAAAGCCAAGTTCTTCTATTTTTCACCTCTTTATTCGCACCTGGATCTTGTGAAATAATCTGCAATTTAATTTGAAAGCTCACTTTTAAAAACACCTCAATTTTGACTTTAATTGCATACATGTGATGACATATAAATCTGTTACTTGTCTGTTGATGAAGGCATTTTGTAATTTTTGTATTCATTCATGGAATGTAGGTTATGCAGACTGGAGCAGTATTTATTGTCCATCCCTAGTTGCCCTTGAGAAGGTCGTGGTGAATTGCCTTCTTGGACCGTTGCTGTCCAATTAGTGTAAATATGCCCACAATGCTGTTAGGGAGGGAATTCCACGAATTTGACCCAGTGACACTGAAAGAACAGCGAAATACTTCCAAGTCAGGATGGTGAGTGGCTTGGAAGGGGACTTGCAGGCAGCATTTAAATTTGGCATTGAAAATTAACGTATATTTGAATAAAAGCTTTGTCAGCCATGGGTATTGTTATTCTTCTTCTACCATGGCAACCAAAATAATTGTAAGCTGAAAGATCAAAAAGAAATTCAATTTGTGGGGCAAAGTTCTTCAGAAACACTTCAGAAGTGATAAGTTCTGTTTCCATAGACGTATGTGCTGACACAACTTTTCATGGACAACTGAAGTCTTTGAAAAGTGAACAGCTTGTGGAGGAAAGTGTCACCTTGTGATAGAAATAAATTGTGATGCTTTGTAGCTTCAAGGTCACGTCAGCAACGGTGGGAATTTTCCCTCTGACTTGTAAAGTTTCTTATCATTCAAATATCTATTATCAGTTTTATCATTACTTTGCAAAGGAATAATTTATGGTCTGTGCTTATAATTAGTATATTACAAGGATAATGTAAACTCAAGCTTGAAAGGAATTTGAAAACTTGCTTTCAGAAATAATTTTATCCTGACATGCTAATATGCATCTTGCAAGACAAGGTTGAAATGAGCAGTGAGAGATGGATTTCAAGTTTAGTGCTGTCTGAAAATGTGTATCCATCAAATAGCAGCAGTAAAACCAACCAAACATGAGGGAAAAAAGGTTTAATTTGTTAATTATTTGTAACAAGAATTAACAGAGGATTCTGCAACCATGAAGGTACAACAAAAGAGCTGTTTGACTCCAGTTGGAATGTAAGTTGGTGAGGATAATAAAGAAGATTATCAAGAGAGTGGTGACTGTCAGCTAGCTATCAAGACAATGGCCAGACTTTGACTGGAATTTTAGCAGTGGGCTGTGATGTGGGGAAGGATGGCAAACTGGCACAGGAAAACATCAGGGGTACCTTATCAAACTGTCCTTTGCCAGGGTCAGGAGAATTGGCAGATCAGCCCCCTACTGGAGGCCCTGTTAAGCCACTTAAGTAGACAATTAAGAGCCATTTTCCCCCACTGCAACCATTTTCTACCTAGTCAAACTTGATTGCCTTTCAATTGACGCGAGGAAGGCTAGGGCTACCGTGTTACATCTCACAGCTAAGGTTAAATATTCTTTTAGGAGACATTCTCATGATATCACCATTGTGCCATAGCATGTGACCTGATGATTTTAAGGTCTCAGTCTCCATCTTGTTGATTCCTCATGCAGAATGACATGCTAAAGGAGGTATACTAGAGTTTCTACCCCATTGGCTTAGCTTAACCCCAATTATGTAAGTACCTCGACGGTGATATCTGTAGATAACTGTAACAAAAATCTATTCAGTCCTTCTGCATTACGTTACCCAGGTCTCATTCATATATAAGAGGAGATAACATATACACACAGTAATTCATGATGGAAACCGACAAAAGGCAATTCATTTGTCACATTTAGTTTAGGTGAAAAATATATAGTCAGGACAAGGCAAACTCCACAGACCAAAAGTCCACATTTCAAGCTTGTGTTAAATTGTTTCACAAAATCCTGTTTATGTTTAGCAGTAATGACACGTTGTCATCTGTAAGGTGACAACTTTTCTTCTATTCGATAGTTAACTGGTGGACCTAGGTCTTTTATTGTTTAGAATTCTTTCTTTTAAACTTTCTTGGTTTTTCTGTCTTTTTCCCATATGGAGGCAGAAAGAGAAGAAGCAGTTTACAGATGCTTTTCTCTTTCTGTTGTCCTGGCACTTATAGTTATTTTTTACATTCAACCAATCAGAAGGCTGTCATCAGGCAGAGTTTTCTTTACTCAAAACACTGTTGGCGCTGCTTAGTCTCAAATATTCTCTCCAAATGTTTCAAAATCATCATTGCGCTGCACAGCTCAAAAATACATGCTACCTGATTTTCACGTTGCAAAACTCTTCCGCGATATCAGTTATATAATAGTCCAACTTCAATTTAAAGTCCAAAACAAATGCAGTCTCTTACAACAGATACATTTTTTTACAAAACCGGAGACTTTCCCAGAGACCATGCAAAAGGAATTGTACAAGGTTTCACATCTTAAGACGTTCATTGTAATAAAAAAATTAAATCTCAATATCAACTAAGCACTACTAAGTTGGCAACAGATACACTAAACTACAGAAAAGGTGTCCTCCCCATTAACCTCTTAACAAAATTGACAACCTAGTGCCACACTCATACACTACACTGTGCTGTCAACAGAATTGAAGGCTAAAATCTTGTAAAGCCCTAAACGATACGGGCTATAGTGAGAAATTTAGGAGAATCATGTGAGAAGTCAGGCAACGTCTTTTTCAACATTGCGAGCAACAAATCATACTTTCCAATTTAGTTCTAGACATCGAGACAGGATTCTTACTCGTGACCAGTGAGACAACGTCTCCTAATGGAGATGATCACTCATTATTACCCTCATTATTACTTAATCACACCTCATTAATATGTCCTTTCCTATTCACCTGCTAGATAGAAACTAGATGCAGACAATTCCTGACATAAAATTCAGATGGCAATGCCAGCCCTCTGCTATCTCCTCTAGATTACAATGTTGGACACCTACCATATGATGCTTCATGGGTGGCAGCTGCATGCACCCCACATCCATGAACATTATTATCTAACAGGGACCAGGTACATCTCTGATCCATTTGCAGTATGCTCCTGCCCCTTTTGATGCTACAATTTGGAGTCCAGCACCAACTATCTTTGGAATATTACTGCAAGGACACTTTGTGCACAGGGACAGGCTTGATTCAATCAGACCACACCTCAGGGCTGCTTGTTTACTTTCTTAGCACTGATTCACTTTGCACCTATATGGACACTCACAGCATCTCGGCCTTGCCTTGCTTTGCCTTTTTATGGTTTACCTGCTCAGTTGCAGTTTGATGCTTCACAGTTGCCCTATCATGCCTTGCAGTTTAATGCAGAAACAAAGGCAACAGCTTGTCATGCTGGTCAGCAGTCATCAGTCACATGTGTGGCTGGATGGCACAGCACTAAGTCAATCTCACGCCAATAACATAGACCAGCAGCCTATGTAACAAACACTCTTTATTATGCATTAACCAAATGGCCATGTCTTAAAGTCAAAGTGGGACAGTGCTCAGTCAATTCAAACGGGTCAGTTAGTGGGTTCCCGGTGCTGTCAATTAAGTGCAGCATCCCTGATCATTCTAGGGGCTTTAGCAGAGACAGTCTTGAAGTGGTTTGCATTAGGGTATTGTCTCATTACACTTCTGGGGAATGGGCCACATACTCAGTCCTACAGGTCCGGTGTGAGCAGTCAGGGGATTAATGGATCGTTAGTCAGTGGAGGTACACAGGGAGCAGTCAGGGGTCTGGTCAGTTATTGCTTAAGGCTATCCATCCAAGTCAGTCAGGGGATGAAGCTTAGTCTCAGGGACCAGTAGAATGAATATCGTGGATGGACATTGATTCTATGGAGAAGGGGGATCAAAGCCGGGAATTGGAGGCAGTCACCTGGGATGTAGAGGGTACCGGACAGTGAAAGGGGTAGATTTGACATATATTGGAGGGACCCGGTAGTGCACAAGTTGGCATGGGATGTTGTGGGTGGGGGATGATGAGTGGTCGCCATTAGCATGACCTCAATGGGAGGGACTGTGCAGCATGATGGTGGGCATGGGGATGGAGCTTGGGAAAAAGATGAAAGTTGGTGTCGTAGTTTGAGGTGGAGGGTGGGAACAAATAGGAGTTCAGCTGAAATGGGCTGAAGTACCAGGCAGAAAGGGACATGGAGGTTCAGTGGTGGGGACCTGGCAAACAGGCTGACCCTGGCACTCACAGTATCAAACACAACCTGTATTACCTTCCATAATGTACCTAGTGGTAAATGTGACCATTGAATGGAGAATATCTATCACTACACCTGGAGTGTGTGGAGTCATGGTCTGTTCATTGTGAAAAAATGTAGACTCCACTTCCAAAACACAGGACATCCTTCAAGGGGCATTTACATCAATCATGTCATTGCAGAGTACAAGTTGGAATCCTTTACTCTGTGTGTGTGTGTGTGTGTGTGTGTGTACGTGTGTAAATCCTAGTCACAAGTAATTGTAACCATGTCATTCCTCTTTGCAGATTGCACGCGGACATCTCTGTGAGGCAGAAGTATCACAGATGACCTTGGAAGAACACCTGTGGACAACAAATGTAAGGCCTGGGTTGCACAGGGGTACAGAACTGATTCAATCTGAACTGTAAATATCATGCAAAACTCAGTTGTACGCTTCAATTGGTGATAAAAGTCTAGGTGATGAAGTGTTCAGTACTCATGCAGCATATGTCCTGCCTCGTTTCTTTGCCATTGACTGGACTGGTAATGCATTCATCAGAATAAGGTCTAATGCTGAAAAACCAAAATGAGTCATTCCATGGTCTTCCTTGTCAGAATATTGCATGTCCCACTGCCTGAAGGAATACTTAAAACTTACCATCGTACATGGTGTGAATGCTGACTGCTCACATTGCCAAGGACCTGTTCTGTTTTTTCTGCTCACACAGGTTCCTCCTCTCACAGGGTCATTGTAACTGTGACTGATGGATCCAGCCACAGGAGGGGTTATCATCACTAAAGGTGTGGAAAAATCGAGGAGGAACAGATGAGTCAGCAAGCCCAGAACAGCTACAACCTGCAGCAGATACTGAGCATGAAGGTCCCCTCAGTGTGTACTGGAGGAACAGGAGGACCAGAATCTGTTGTCTTCAATGCCATTTCCACCAGATAAGTAAGGTGTAGTTTCAGCACAGATTTAGGATGTCCTAGGACACTTTGACAGAACTTTGCCAAAGTGCTGGAGCAGAACCTCTGATCTGAAAGAGTGGGTGGCCAACCTATCCCAGTGGTCATCCAGATGGCAGCTGTATTTAACTTTTATACAAGTGGTTATTTT
>NC_063340.1:61109677-61134677 GCF_021869965.1 Rhincodon typus
AAGATACCTATATCAAGCTCCTACTTATTGACTACAGTTCCGTCTTGAACTCCATAATTCCATGCAAACTCATCTCCAAACTCCGGGATCAAGATCTCTGCTCCCCTCTATGTAACTGGGATCTCAACTTCCTGATGAGCAGACCATAGTCAGTAAGGATAGGCAACAAATCTCCTCCACGATAATCCTCAACAGCAGTGCCCATAAGGCTGTGTACTCAGCTCCCTACTATATTCCCTATACACACACCCACTCCATTTACAGGTTTGCTGATGGCACCATCGTTGTAGGTCAGAACTCAAACTGAGTTCAGGAAGAGGATTGAGTGTTTAATGGCATGGTGTAATGTCAACAATCTTTCCATCAGCAAAATGAAGGAGCTGGTCATTGACTTCAGGAAGCAGAGTAGAGGACGTGCCCCGTCTGCATCGATGGTGCTGAGGTGGAGATGGTTGAGAGTGTCACCTTTCTGGGAGTGATGATCACCAACAATCTGTCCTGGTCTGCCCACGTTGACGTGACGGTCAAGAAAACACAGCGACACCTCTACTTCCTCAGGAGGCTAAGGAAATTCGACATGTCCATAAAACTTCTTACAAATTTGTATAGATGCACCATAGAAAGCATCCTATCTGGATGCATCACAGCGTGGTCTGGCACTGCTCTTCCCAAGAATGAAAGAAACTGCAGAGAGTTGTGAACACAGTCCAGTCCATCACGCAAACCAGCCTTCAATCCATTGACTTCATCTATACTTCCTGCTGCCTTGGGAAAGCAACCAACACAATCAAAGACCCCTCCCACCCCAGTTATACTCTCTTCCACCCTCTTTCATAGGGCAGAAGATATAAAAGTTTGAATGTACGTATGAACAGATTCAACAACAGCTTCTTCCCTGCTGTTATCAGACATTTGAATGGACCTCTTTAATGTGAATGTTGATCTCTCTCTCTGCAGCCTCTGTGTCTGTAACACTGTATTCTGCACTCTGTTCTGTTACCCTGATGCACTTGTAGAGTACAATCTGCCTGTAAAGCGCGTAAGACAACACGTTTTCACTACATCTTGGTACATGTGACATTAATAAATCAAAGGGGATAAGGTCCTCAGCATCATTGGTAACTCCTGTGTGTTATTCTGCATTTAAGGCAATTGATAATACCCGATTGATGCGTGTAAGGTGCCTACGGCTACTTTACTTGCTATAATTAGTAAAATATTTTGCAAAGAGTTGCACAGGCATACTGGACCAAACAGCCAATGTTTAATTTTGCAAACTATCTGTAAAAGTTACAGCTACCTTGGACACTGCTGATTGGTTTTCTTGCTGAGTAAAGGCCCTTTGTATTACAGTTAAGTAATTACTGTGTTTGTGTTGCAAATTCAACATCTATTGTGAAGAGGCAGAGGAAGATAATTTTGTACACACTCAAATTATCACATTAAAATTGATCTGATCTCCAAGAAGCAGAGAGGTAGTAGAACACCGGGTATCCTCCTGATATCTGAACAACAATGCTATTGCAGTAGTCATTAGTGTCAGTTGGTGCGGAGGAGATGGTCATTTCCATGAATTCACTGTCAGCCTGAATATGATAAATTTGTTTTCGTAATGTAGGTGGCTCCAGTAAATCTGCAGATTTTGTCCATCCCATGTTGGCCTGTGTGGGTGGTGGTGATGGGCACTTTCCTTGAACTGCAGCAGCCATTATGTTGATGGAGCTCCCACGGCAGCATTGTAATGCAAACATAAAATTAGTATTTCTGATTGACTTGACAATATAATAATTTACAATCGCGTTCTTTACCAGCTGCATGTTCAAAACACACAGGTACTTCTTCAAGCCTCAGAGAATGACAAAATCTCCACATCACTTTCTTATGCATGTCATAAAGGTTAAAAAAAAAGCAGACAACCTTAATTTTCCAGGAATTCTAAAGCTTTGGTCTATGTAATTAACAAACTAGGAAACATTCAAATTTGTAATATCACCACGAACCTGTGAATATTGCATAGGATATTAATTTGTAAGAATGAGGAGAGTAAAAAGTGCAGAACTAAGGAGGAGCAAAAAAGAGCAGGAACAATTCTGCAACCTAATGCTCCAAGTGGGAAATATTGCTTGCAAGACATACAGCTTGGGAAATCAGAGGCACACTGCCTATGATTTCCCAAGACGCAATCCATGTGAGTGCTAGTTTTCAGTGGAAGCTCCAGACTGCAGATTAATCTGTAGTAAGAGATAGAAACAGAAATGAAGTAAGATGGAGGAAACCAAAGTGGAAGGGTTATAGTGAGAATACAGCAAAATGAAGATAGATTGGTTACTACATTTGTGTCATTTGTCTTTTTTAATAACATTTGACATTTTATCTTAACTAATCCAGGATTTTATCCTAGATGTGGCAAGGAGAAATAAGAGCCTTAAGCTCTGGAGCTTGCTGTTTGAAATCGTCAGGATTGAGGTCACAGGGATCAGAAGGCAAGAATCCAGGTTAATTAAAAGGCGAGCGGAAATTTATCCCTGAGGGGTGTGAAACACCCAACAAGCAAGCTTCAGATTCAGAGGTCAACGTTTCTGGTTTAGAAAGGGGACAGCATGGTGAGCTAAGAATGTTTTCAAATGCTTTCTTTATTATAAATTTGTAGAAAAACATAGGTGAAAAACATAGGTGGGTTCAGCTCTTAGTTCACTGATGATCTGCTGTATAATATGACAGAAGGTCAGTTAAGAACGGTTGATGTGATAATTCTGCATTGTGGATTGAGTCTTTGTGGCCCATCTGCTGAGTACAGGGACAGCCAGCTGAATGTTACAGAGTAACTGGGAGCCAATAATGAAAAAACATCATTGGAACATAGGAACATGAGTGATTCATTTAGCTCAAGTCTGTTTTGCTGCCATTCAAAGAAATCATGACTAAACTCCCACCTCAACCTGCTTATTTATCTTCAGCCTTCATCCCTTAAAATCTTTGATTAACAAAAGTCTGTAAATCTAACATAACTCATGATTTTCTGGAGAGAATTCCAAACTTCTACCACTTTCTTCAAGTTTGAAAAAAATGACTTTTTCTCTGCAGCCCCATGTTCCATTGGTTACAACATAATTTTAAATGCTTAACCCAGTTACTGATATGGCTAATTATGTACTTTATATTTGATTTAGAACAAAAAGATTCATTCACCAAGCTTCTTTAATAAAGAAAATTATTGATTTATTACAAAAATAAGTCTTCTTTTTGCAAGAATTCAAAGCTGGTAAACACATAATTCGAAATATGAATGTAAAAATATTTACCTTTCTAAATAAATATCATAAGCACACAGACACAGATACCAATTAGAAAAATAACTTCCTCTGCGGAGATTCATTTTAAAATGAAAACATTTTGGCAAATAATTGTTAGTCCTGAAAGTAAAAAACAATGAGTTATAACATGCTTGAGATGACTGTGAATTGGAATCCTGGTATGGGTGTATGTGTGTCACTGAGCATAGACCATTTGAAAAGACAGTTCTAAAGCGCATTTTGTCAGTGTATGGTATCCTGAGTAACTATGCTACATCCAGACTGTTCATAACTTCCATAAAAATTGTAGACATAAAATTGGAATCTTTATTCAACTGGATCTCAGTCAATAATTCAATTCAAGTAAAGGACAGGTCAACTTTTCTACCACTACTTTAGCAGAAATTATACTCAAAGGAATTGAGCAGCCATGTCCATAATAGTGAGGAAATACTGGTGTCCTGCTGTTATGATTTGCAAAGGTCTTCCATGGTCTCCGAACATTTGAGTGATTTCTTCCCCAAAACATTGGTATGAAATTTAAAGGTTCCAGTTTGATTCCAGGTTCCAGTTTTCCTGCAATTTTGACATGTACGGCATGTTTTATAAAACTACATCACAATCATGTGATGTCCTGGCAATAAAATATGTTGACTTATATGTGACAAATCTCTATATATTCCACGATAGGGATTTCATGGACTATGCTTAATATCTCCTGAAAATACCACTGTATGTTGAATCACTATCCAGTCTTTGTGTGCAGATCTCTGAGGAAGTCTCCACTCCTCATCAAATCCTATTTCTAATATAAGATAACAAGGTGTAGAGCTGGATGAACACAGCAGGCAAGGCAGCATCAGAGGAGCAAGAAAGCTGACATTTTGAGTCTGGACCCTTCTTCAGAAATAGGGGAGGGGATTCTGAAATAAATAGAGAGGGGGGGGATGCGATGATGGAAGGTGGATAAAGGAGCAGATAGGTGGAGAGGAGATGGACAGGTCAAGGAGGCAGGGATGGAGCCAGTAAAGGTGAGTGTAGGTAGGGAGTTGGGATGGGGGTTTGTCAGTTGACGGAGGACGGACAGGTCAAGGAGGCAGGGATGAGGCTGGTGGGTAGGGGGTGGGGGGGGGGGTTGGTCAGTGAAGCGGGAGGAGTGGATAGGTGGGAGAAAAGACGGACAGGTCAAGGAGGCGGGGACGAGCTGGGCTGGTTTTGGGATGAGGTCGGGGGTGGGGAGATTTTGAAGCTTGTGAAGTCCACATTGATACCATTGGGCTGCAGGGTTCCCAAGCGAAATATGAGATGCTGTTCCTGTAGCCTTTGGGTGGCATCGTTATGGCACTGGAGGAGGCCCAGGATGGACATGTCGTCCAAGGAGTGGGAGGGGGAGTTGAAGTGGTTCGCGACTGGGACGTGCAGTCGTTTGTCACAAACCGAGCGTAGGTGTTCCGCAAGGTGGTCTCTAAGCCTTCGCTTTGTTTCCCCGATGTAGCGGTGGCCACATCAGGAACAGCGGATACAATATACCATATTAGCAGGTGTGCAGGTGAATATCTGTTTAATGTGGAAGGTTTTCTTGGGGCCTGGGATGGGGGTGAGGGGGGAGGTGTAGGGGCAGTTGTAGCACTTCCTGTGGTTGCAGGGAAAAGTGCCAGGGGTGGTGGGCTGGTGGGGAGTGTAGAGCGGACGAGGGAGTCACGGAGAGAGTGGTCCCTCCTGAAGGCAGATAAGGGTGGGGAGGGAAAATTGTCCTTGGTAGTGGGGTCAGATTGCAGATGGCAGAAGTGGCAGAGGATGATGCGTTGGATCCAGAAGTTGGTGGGGTGATACGTGAGGACGAGGGGGATTCTGTCTTTGTTGTTATTGCGGGGAGGGAGTGTGAGGGATGAGTTGCGGGAAACACGAGAGATGTGGTCGAGCGCGTTTTTGACCACTGTGGAGGGGAAATTACGGTCCTTAATAAAAAAGGACAGCTGGGATGTCCGGGAGTGGAACGCCTCATCTCGCGAGCAGAAGCGGTGGAGGCGAAGGAATTGGGAACAGGGGATGGCATTCTTGCAGGAAGGTGGGTGAGAGGAGGTGTATTCTAGGTAGCTGTGGGAGTCGGTAGGCTTGAAATTGATATTGGTTTTCAGGTGATTGCCAGAGATGGAAACGGAGAGGCCCAGGAAGGAGAGAAAGGTATCGGAGATGGTCCAGGTGAACTTAAGGTTGGGGTGGAAGGTGTTAGTAAAGTGGATGAACTGTTCAAGCTCCTTGTGGGAGCACGAGGTGCCGCTGATACAGTCATCGATATAACGGAAGAAGAGGTGGGGGATAGGGCCAGTGTAGCTGCGGAAGAGGGATTATTCCACGTATCCTACAAAGAGGCAGGCATAGCTTGGGCCCATGCAATGGTGAAACCAAGCGAGGTTTGGAGACCGCAGGCCAAGCAGCATCAGAGGAGCAGGAAAGCTGACGTTTCGGGCCTAGACCCTTCTTCGGAAATGGGGGAGGGGAAGGGCTCTACACCTTGTTACGTCAGCTTTCCTGCTCCTCTGATGATGCTTGGCCTGCTGTACTCATCCAGCTCTACACCTTGTTATCTCAGATTCTCCAGCATCTGCAGTTCCTACTATCTCTGAGGCTTGGAGACCACTTTGTGGAACACCTACGCTCGGTTCATGATAAACGACTGCACCTCCCAGTCGCGAACCACTTCAACTCCCCCTCCCACTCCTTGGACGACATGTCCATCCTGGGCCTCCTCCAGTGCCACAATGATGCCACCCGAAGGCTGCAGGAACAGCAACTCATATTCCGCTTGGGAACACTGCAGCCCAATGGTATCAATGTGGACTTCACAAGCTTCAAACTCTCCCCACCCCCGACCTCATCCCACAACCAGCCCAGCTCGTCCCCGCCTCCTTGACCTGTCCGTCTTTTCTCCCACCTATCCACTCCTCCCACCTCACTGACCAATCCCCACCCCCACCTCCTACCTACCAGCCTCATCCCAACCTCCTTGACCTGTTTGTCTTCCCTCAACTGACCAACACCCATCCCAACTTCCCACCTATACTCACCTTTACTGGCTCCATCCCCGCATCTTTGACATGTCCTTCTTCTCTCCACCTATCTGCTCCTGTATCCACCTTCCATCGTCGCCTCCCTCTCTCTCTATTTATTTCAGAGTCCCCTTCCCCTCCCCCATTTCTGAAGAAGAGTCCAGACCCAAAACATCAGCCTTCCTGCTCTCCTGATGCTGCCTGGCCTGCTGTGTTCTTCCAGCTCTACACCTTGTTATCTCAGATGCTTCAGCATTGGCAGTGCCTACTATCACTATTTCTAATATAATAGTTTTTTGGAACTCACTCTGCTTCATTTCAGGTTGAGCAGAATGTGGTACATTATTTAACAAGAGTTGGACTTGGTCAGCCTTCATTAGAGAAGATTTGTTGAACATTTCCTTCAAAGTGTCCAAATCACCAATAACAGTTTCATATCCGTAAATGGCACAAATGTGATCTCCAACAATGGAACTCTTCAGCTATTGCTTGGGTTAATACATTTGAAGTAAGAAAAAATCTGGAACATTTTTCTGTAACGGATCTGTCTTTTTGACATCGCTTAGTCTTTCTGCGACTAGTTGAGAAGCTATTACGTCATTCCCCAGGGGTAGGTCAACTCCATCTACAAGAACACAATGGACAACCCCCACCATTACCATTCCAGAATTTAGCTCTGAATCCAGGTGCATCTGATACAATTTTATGGCCAATACCAATACCATTGACTGTAGCTCTGACATTCAAATAAAAACCAAAAGAACTGCAGCTGCTGTGAATCAGAAACAAAAACGGAAGCTGCTGCAAATGCTCAGCAGGGTCTGGCAACATCTGTGAAGAGAAATCACAGTTAACATTTTGGGTCTAGTGACCCTTCCTCGGAACTGATGGTAACATTCAAATGTTTGCCAGGAAAAGTTGTGACTTTTCCTGTAACAGTTTAAGTGGCTCCTGTATACCTAAGAGTAACAATAGGTTTACCTGCCTCATTTGTGGGATGAGGAGTTACATTTCCTTTCAACACACTCTTTGTATCTCTCAGGTATTTTATTCACTGCCTCTGCCTCCACAATGATGTTTGTACTTGACCTCACAGCTACAATCAGAACTACAATTTAGCCAGTCATACTCTCAGTTATGGCTTCTTATTCTGCACTGACCTTGTGTAACCTGACACACAAGTCCCACATGTTTACTCCATAACTTCCAGCAATCCACATGAGTGTATCCCACCTTGTGGCAATGGAAACATATAAAGTTATGGGCAGCACTTTCACACTCAGCACCTTCTTTTCTGGCTTGAGAAGGAGACATTTTCTGCTGTCTCTTTTTGCCCTTGACTTCTTGCCTTCCTCTCACCTACCCCATCTTTAACCCTTCCCAGAAATGAGGCATGACAACACAGTGTATGGATTTGCAGACAAGCTTGTAGTAAACAACTATCTCAACTGCTGGTCTGGCTGTAAAAATACATTGATTCTCTTTGTAGATTCTTACTAATTGGGAGAATGTATTTTTTCCCTCTAGAAAACTAATTTCTCTAAGCATGGCCTCTACCTTTAGTGCCTGCTTCCAATAATCAAAGGTAATTTGCTCGACTGTTTCAAATTCTATGTGCTTCTGCAGGTTTGGAAATTTCTGCTTATAAGCATCAGAGATTAGCCCTTCAGAACTGGGAATTTTTGCCATTTCATAATTTGCACAAGCCTCCTCAGGAAACATGGCATAAACTTTATGATCTCTGACAGTCAGTTTGCTTTGCATACAGTTTCCAATTTTCTTTTGGCCACCTCATTTGTTTAGCTATCTTTTCAAAACAAATGAAAAATGCCTCTTTCAACAAACTTTGGGACGTCTTGCAAAAATTGAAACAACTCCCTATATGAAATTGGGCTGGAGTCAGATCTTTCCTCACAGAATATCTCTGAGTCAGAGCCAACCTTTTTTCTCGTTTTAGCTTTTTAAATTGGGCCACACTTTTTCAGCCCCTTTCTCTTCCTGGCCTCTCTTCACATTCTCTATGCTATTTTAGCTTTAACTTCTTAAATGCTCTTTCTTTTTCCTCTTTCTTTCTTTCAAGCATTCTTTCCTCTTTTTTGCCCTCTGAAATTTTAGTTCTAATCTCCGTTTCTTCTGATACTATTCATCACTTTGGCTCTATTCCTTCAATCTTCAACTTTCTGACCACTTGTATCTGAATTTCTTGTTTCCTATCTTTTAGTCTATACCTAACTGCAAATGCAGAGGACAATTCTATCAAAGAATCATAATCTATTCCAAGTTGCTACATAAACTTACTTGAATATTAGATGTAACTATTTGGGCAATAGAAACTTTACTCATAGAGTCATAGAGATATATAGCATGGAAACAGACACTTCAGTCCAACTCGTCCATGCCAATCAGATATCCTATGTAAATCTAGCACATTTGGCAGCATTTGGCCCATATCCCTCTAAATCCTTCCTATTCATATATCTATTCAGATGCCTTTTAAATGTTGTAATCGTACCTGCCTCCACCACTTCCTCTGACAGCTCATTCCATATATGCACCACCCTCTGTGTGAAAAATTTGCCTCTCAGGTCCCTTTTAAATCTTGCCCCTCTCACGTCAAACCTATGCCCTCTAGTTTTGGACTCCCCCATTCAGGTTAGACCTTGCCTATTTAGCACATCCATGCCCCTCATGATTTTATAAACATCTATAAGGCCACCCTCAGCCTCCAATGCTCCAGGGAAAACAGCCCCAGCCTTTTCAGCTTCTCCATAGAGCTCAAACCCTCAAACCTGGCAACATTCTTGTAAATCTTTTCTGAACCCTTTCTAGTTTCAGAACACCCTTCCTATAACAGGGTGACCAGAATTGCACACAGTATTCCAAAAGTGGCCTAACCAATGCCCTGTACACTCACAACATGACCTGCCAACTCCTATACTCAATGCACTGATCAATAATAACCAAACACCTTCTTCTATATCCTATCTACCTGCGACTCCACTTTTAAGGAATTATAAACCTGCACTCCAAGGTCTCTTTGTTCAGCAATACTCCCGAGGATCTTACCATTAAGTGTATAAGTCCATCCCTGACTTGACTTTCCAAAATGCAGCACCTCACATTTATCTAAATTAAACTCCATCTCTACTAGGGGCGGCACAGTGGCACAGTAGTCAGCACTGCTGCCTCACAGTGCCAGGGACCTGGGTTCAATTCCACCCTCAGGTGACTGTCTGTGTGGAGTTTGCACGTTCTCCCTGTGTCTGCGTGGGTTTATTCCGGGTGCTCCAGTTTCCTCCCACAGTCCAAAGATGTGCAGGCTAGGTGGATTGGCCGTGCTAAATTGCCCCATTGTGTTCAGGAATGTGGAACTCAGGTGGGTTTATCGGGGATGGGTCTGGGTGGGAAGCTCTGAGTTTCAGTGTGGACTTGTTGGGCTAAAGGGCCTGTTTCCACACTGTAGGGATTCTGTGATACTCATTGGCCCATCTGAACAAAATCCCATTGTACTCTGACATAACCTTCTTCACTGGCCACTATACCTTTAATTTTAGTGTCATCTGCTAACTTACTAACTATACCTCTTATGCTCACATCCAAATCATTTATATAAATGACTCAAATGCACAAGAAATCTGGAAGCTTTCCCTTTATTCTTTTCAATTATTATCCCACTTCCAATTGCACATTTCCAACTTTGGGTGATCCCACAATCTGCTAATTCTGTGTTACGTATGTATATTATGTGTTTAGTGCCAGAACCATGGAAATAGTCCTATATGGATACGAGGCAAAGTTGACACGAGGTCAGGTCCCGTGACTTACAAAGTTCGGGTAGGGGTGATACAGTCCTGAACAAACAGGTGGATCACTTGAAAGCTGTTACCTTGCAAACAGGGCAGGAGCCAAACATACCTGGCTCCTCAGAACAGCCAGGAGGCCTGTCAGAAACCATAGGGTCTCCGTCCTCCGTCTAATGTTGAGGAAACCTCAGAGATAGAAATGGATGCAGCCTCAATACCGTTACCGCCAGAAGAAGAGGAGGAAACTCTCCCGAGACATTCCAGATATAAGAGACGAGCCATGGTGCGTTACACGCTGCCCGTGTCTCAGTCTAAGTCTGAGGAACTAGAACTGGGGCAAAAAAGATGTAAGAGACGCTACAAGTGAAAGACTAGGCCTACATCCCCAGATTTGGCGGGGATGGTTCCAGATGGTAGTGATTAGGACCGGGTGGACCTTGTTGACTTCAGGGTTCTTGATTGGACCAGGTTAACAACCCAAACAGGAAAGCCCCGGCTGACGAATATAACCAGGAGATTAGAATATTCTCAGTTGAGGACTGACTCTGAGCTGACTGGCCACAGCCAGTGGACTGTGCATTAGTAAATAAAAGGTGACTAGGTGACGGGAACTGGCCTCTTGTAGTTATTTCACCAATATAGCAGTTACATACTTTCAACTAGATATAGAATAAAAATATCTATTCTTTAACGAACAACATTATTATTTAATTATAAAAATAAAAAAAAACTTACTTGATGGAAGAAGTAAAGCTAGTTAATATGCAGTTTAAAATTAAAATGCAACCACTTACCTTCCTAAATAAGCCTTCCCACATATGCACATTCACATCAATTAAAGAAAATGAAAATTCATTCTCTGCAATGATTAATTTTGAAGTACAAAATTCTGGTCCATGAGTGTTGCTTCTTGAAGGAAGAGTGGATAAGCAAATAAATGTTTGATTGCTTTCAGTTGGTGTCCTGTCACACTTAGACTGCTGTCACTAAATCCAGGCAGTTGTCAATGAAATCTTTGTAGCTGTATTTCATTCAGGAATCTTCATTTAGAACTCATTTTGGGGTTTTCGTGAGAACATCTGGATTAGTGGTTCTGTTACCACAACAGACCTTCAAAAGGACTTTTTACAGAAAGACAGAACATGAGCTGGGTAGCTGCTCACTCTTAGCAGACTGCACCTGAACAGAACTGCCAACGATATCAACTCTCCTGAAAACATTTGCACATGTCATGAAGTCATGACTGCCACTACATCCATCAGTCTTCAACCTTGGCTGTTTACTTAGCTTAAACCATGTGATTTCTAATTAGTGGTTTTGAAAAATGTTTATCACTGTTCCTTCAAGGGCCTATTTAAAATAAGAGCAATTTCTCAGCATCACAAATGAAACATTGTCCACAATCTTTTAAACATGAATCTTTAAAAGAAAAGTAATGAAGCATCTTCATGACATCATTTTTCCTCAGAAAAGATAAAATTGCTGGAAAAAGCAATAAGCTTGAGGACTGGAATCATTTTAGAATTCAGCAAAAGATAACCAAAAATTGGTCAAGAAGGGATAATTCAAGAATGAGAGTAAAATTACAGGGAACATAAAAACTGAACAGAAAAAGCTTCCATTAATATATGAATAGAAAAATTCAAATATAGGCCCCTTACAGCTAGAAGCCAGGGAAATTATAATGGGGAACAAAGAAATGAAATAAGAATTGAACATTTTCTTTGATTCTGTCTTCATGAAGAGGACACATATAACTGCCATGCAATGTTAGGGAACCAGAGCTCTAGTGAGAGGGAAGAATTGAAGAAAGTTGTATTAGCTCAAAAATGATGCTAGAGAAATAAATAAGGTTAAAGGCTAATAAATGACCATGGCGTGATAATTTGCATCCCAGTATACTAAAGTAAGTGGCTCTGGAAATATTGTGTGCATTAAGGGTCAACTGCCAAAATTCTATACACTCTAGAGCAGTCCCTACAGTTTGGAGCGTGGCAAATGCAATTTCACTATTTAAAAAGAGAGGGGTGAAAAATCTGAGAAGTTCAGACCAGTTAGCTTAACATCAGTGGTGGGAAAGAGGTGACAGCAAAACACTTGGAAAGCATTAATGGGAACGGACAAAGCCAGCACAGGTTTATGAAAGACAAAGCACGCTTAACAAATCTACTGGAGAATGTAACTAATAGAATAGATAAGGAAAAACCAGTGAATGTGGTGTATTTGAGTTTTCAAAAGGCTTTTTGTAAGGCCCCACACAAGAGGTTGGTGGGCAAAATTAAAGCACATGGGTAGGGGTAATAGATTGACAGGGACTGAGAATTGTTGCCTGATAGGAAACAGAAAATGGGAATAAATGGGACTACTTCTGGGTGGCAGACAGTGACTAATGGGATACTGCAAGGATCAGTGCTTAGACCAAATGTATTCGCGATATATAAAAATGACCTGAATGTATGAAGCACATGAAATATTTCCAAGTTTGCTGATGGCAGAAAACTGCATGGAATTGAGAGTTATGAGGAGTATTCAAGGAGGCTTCAAGGTGATTTAGACAAGTTGAATGAGAAGGGAAGCACACAACATGGTACATATGATATTATACATTTTAGTTTGAAAACATGACGGCAGAGCAGTATTTAAACGGTGTTTTATTGGGAAGTGCGGATGTACTAAGGAATCTGGGTATCCCTTACATGAGTCAATGAAAGTAGACAGGCAGGTGCAACAAGCAATTAGGAAGGGAAATGTTCTATTGCCTTTCATTGTAAAAGGATTTGAATTCAGAAGTAGGAATGTCTTATTGCAGTTATACAGGCCCTTGGTAGGACCACATCTGGAGTATTATCTGCAGTTTAGACTGCCAAAAGGGGTTTACTTGCCATACAGAAAGTGCAGCAGAGATTTAAAGGGCTGATACTGTGGATGGCAGGACTATCACATGAATAGAGACTAGCTTGACTGGGTCATACATCAGAGTGTAGAAGGCTGAAAGGGGATCTAGTTGTAATATATTAAATTCTGACAGCTGGACAGGCTAGATGCTGGGGGGATGTTCTATCTGGTTCGGGAGTCTAGAACTAAGGGTAACAGTCTCACGAGTGTTATGAAGCAAAAGTCAACCCCCACCCGCCTCTGATAACTAAAACCGAAACATCCAGAAAGACTCGCCTCGCCTCATAATCTGTTATGAAAAGGTATGAAAAGTGGTATAACCTGCCTCTCACCCGCCAATCTGTTATAAAAGAGTGGTTAAACAAAATAAAATCCTTTCATTCACTCTATAATCAACAAGTAACAATTTATTTATCTAATTTTAACATTGTACAAATTTATAGAACTACTACCAAACCGAACAATTTCCCCCTTAGCTATTAAATATTCCCAAATAAAACAAAATTATAATGGTATGCTGTTCCAATAAATACAAGGCCAATTTACATAAGCCAAATTAATAAACAAAAATCTTAAACTTAATCTCTCAAAATTACAGCCGGGATACGTCTTCGGGAATGTTCAATGCATCCTCTGCTGTTCTTCAGTCAGGAATATTTTTCTCTGTCGAATTCTTGTGTCAGGAATATTAGCTAAGAGAGCCGTTGTACCTTTAGTCAGATGATGGCTTTCCGAGTGCTTAGAGAATTCTGTGAGAGCCATGATTTTCTCTTTAGGGCTACTGGTTGTTAACTTTAACAGATGGCAGTTGCTCTCACCCCAATTTTCAAATGCCATCTTCTTTTATACTCTTGATGACCTATCAATTTCTTACAATAGGATTGGTCCCAGTTGTCAAAACCATCAGATTAAAATTTAATTGGTTTTTAGTTTCTAAGTGCCTGGTTGAAATTGATTGGCTACTTCCTAGGTTGCTCACACCACAGCCTTTTGATATAATGTTTGAATTTACAGGAACTCTTTGTGCATCTGTAGACTTTTTTATATCTCCAAACCTAGAAAAACATATAATCCTTTAAAAGGACCACACACTCTTTCCCCTCCATCATTTTATAAACATCGAAACTCTACCAAACTTCTCAACACTTCCCGCCTGAAAAAAAAACCATCATGATGAAAAGATGACTTCTTTTTTTTCTCTAAATCTTACCACCATTATTACTAGATCTATAGGTCATTAATATAGAGTTACACATTTCATACTAATTCTATATACATACGTATATCAGAACACCAGATTATTTCATTGGAGCCTTATCTTTAAATCTTTCCGAAAATATCAAAGCATTGTGATCAGTGTACACAACTATCTTTGATGCACTTATTGCAACATAAACATTTATATATGGACGGCACAATTAGGCAATCCTGCCACAACCCTGTTCATAAGCCTTTGAAATATAGCTGGTGAGTCCTTCATTCCAAAGGGCATTACTTTAAATTGACATATTTGGGGTTACAAAAGCAGAAACTTCCTTCGCTGTCTCTGACAAAGGTATTTGCCAGTAGCTGCAAAGTAAGTCCAACTTTGTGATGTAAGTGGCTTGTCTTATTTTTTTCTAAACAGTCTTCCAGCCTTGGAATTGTGTATGAGTCTGATTTAGTCACTGCATTGACATTCCAATAATCCATGCAGAATCATTGAGTACCATCAGGTTTGAGAACCAACATGATCAGTGCACTCCACTCACCTTGACTTGGCTCTATGATGTCTTCTTGGATCATTGCTTCCACTTCCTTCTGTACCTGTGCTGCTTTGAGAGGATTAAGCCTGTAGGGGTGTTGTTTTATTGGAACAGCATTCCCTACGTCCACCTCATGTACTATAGTATTAGTCCACCCCATTCTATTTCTACATATGTGCTCATAGTGCTGCATCAAGTCTTTCGATTTAGATCTCGGTTACTGAGACAGATAGTTTACTACCCTATGCCATTCTTTAAGGGCTTCCTCATTATTCAATTTATTCTGAGGCACAACAAAATACGAATCATCTAGATTTGATTCCTCACTCTGGGTAGCAGTCACTAATACCTGTTTCTCCATTCCCTTTCCCTGTCATGGTAAGGTTTCAGCAAGTTCACATGATATACCCGATAATGTTTTTTTCCTATCTAGCATCTTTACCAGATAATTCACCTGACTTAACTTGTTCTCAATCTGTTAATGACCGCTAAACCTCACTTTGAAGGGATCTCCTACCACTGGTAACAATACCAAAACTTTACCCCCATGGGCAAATGTACGAATTTTAGATTTTCTATCTGCTTTTGCTTCATTAGATGCTGTACCACCTTCAGATGTTGCCTAGCTAATTCACCTTCTCTGTTTAATCTTTCTCTCAATTTAAATACATAATCCAACTGTGATATCTCTGACTTTGGGCCTATCAACTTTTCCATAATTAATTTTAAAGGCCCTCTTACTTCATGTCCAAATATCAATGCAAATGGAGTAAACTGAGTCAATTCTTTCGGAGCATCTCTAATAGCAAGTAATATAAGTGGGATGCCTTTATCCCAATCATTTGGGTAATCCTGGCAATAAGCCCTCAGCATGATCTTTAGAGTCTGATGCCACCCTTCCAATGCTCCCTTGAGATTCATGATTGGGATTCATGATGATATGCACTTGATTTAAAGTTTCAGATGCCTAAACTATTCATGACCTCCTTAAAAAGCTTGGCAGTAAATTGGACCCTTGGTCTGATTGAATCTCTTTGGGTAGTCCATAACCAGTAAAGAAACCAAACAACACCTCCACTACCCTTTTTATTTTGATATTCTGCAATGGAATTGCCCCCAGAAACCTGGTAGATACATCCATTATGGCTAGCAAATACTGGTTCCCACTTCTGGTTTTAGGGAGGGGATCTATGAAATCAATCATAACTCATGTGAAATGTTCTTCAAATGCAGAAATTGGCATCAAAGACGCTGGTTTTATTACTGCCTGTGGCTTTCCTACCATCTGACACACATGACAGGTATGACAAAATTCAACCACATCTTTATGTAATCCAAGACAATAGAAGTGCTTCTATATCTTGGCCTGAGTCTTCCTCACGCCTACATGACCTCCTACAGGTAATTTGTGTGCTACCCACAATCCTTCCCGTCTGTACTCAACCAGCAACACAATCTGGTGAACTTCCGCCCATTTCTCCTCTGTACTAACCTACCAAGATCTTCCCTTCCGCCTTAGGATTCTATCGTTAAGGTAATAACATTCTGGAATACATTCTGATTCCTTTTCCAAATAGGCTTTATGATATAAATCTTTTATCGTCTCATCTTTCTGTTATAACTCCATTAGTCTTCCAGAACTGAACACCTCTGCCTGATCCTCTACCTGTTCAGGCTTTTCCTTTACCATTTCATCAAACTGAGTGTCAGCTAACTGGACCTCAACTCCTTTGTCTTTTGCTTTGGTTTTCCCTTCTTACTTTAACTTATGACTATGTGGTCTTGTCACCACACAGTCCATAAAAAATTCCAGGACATTTTTCTTTTAACTCTTCAGTTCTCTGGTTTTCTTTCGGCTTCTCCGTTACATTCGGCATCACTCCCACCTTTGTTCCGGCCATGTTGTTTCCAAGATCAAACTATATTCCTGGAATATACACTCTTTCAATCACTCACACTGTCACTTTCCCAGTCTTGATTGGACTTTCCAGCTTTATCTTACACAGGGGAATGCTAAATCTCTCTCCGTTTATTCCACAGATTATCATTCTCTTGGGTAACTCACAGCAAGGGGAGGCCAAGCCAAGTGGTCAGTCCATCAGGAGTTCTGAATTGCCATTGATTTTTATTCCATCTCATCGGGATTATGGAGACCCATTATATAGATTTCTTCCAAACTTTAGCTTGAATATATGATTGCGTATTGGGACCACTCTGTTCTCTTTAACTCACCTCCACATTGGACTGATCGCTGAACTGATGTGAATTTGTCAGTTCTCATTTTAACTACAGCTGGATTGGATTCATCATCATTATAACATTGAGTAGAGAATGGTAGTTTATATATCCAGGTGGCCTTGATCAGTTCCTATTGTCAATAAAAGGAGTATGCAACACAGATTGTCTCTTTGTAATAAGGCCACTCACATAAATCTATTCAAACCAAATTGTAAATCAGCCGCTATGTCAATTAACCAATAGAAGGGTTAATAATGCAAGGAATTCTATTGTCCATCTTGAACAGTGGAGGAAAGATTGGCGTATAACATTTGCTTGTCACTTTTCCATTCTCCTGGTCCCGCCCAAAATCCCTTGACACCATTATTTAAACATTCAGGGATGATGTCCACACGTTAGTTGCACAACACGAGCTCATGGTCTGCCTGAAGAGGTATAACTCAGAGTGGCTCTATTATTTCAATAAAGGGCAGCTTCAAGGTGTGGGTGTTTCTGGCAAGCACAATGTTTATGCCCATCATTAGTTACCCTTGAGAAGAAGGTCATTAGCCTTCTTCTCAGTGTGCATGCTAAAATCACATCCACAATTAAAAATGTAGATCTAGGAATCTGACTCAATAATTGCGAAAATTGGTGATATATGTTAGAGTCAGGATGGGGTTTCACGAGATAAAGTTGGAGGTTCAAACAAAATGGCACAACATTTTGTTAGGAGATAGCAAGAACTACAGATGCTGGAAGTCAGAGTTGATACAGTGTGGAGATGGAGGAACACAGCAGGTCAGGCAGCAGAGGAGCAGGAAAGTCAACATTTCAGGTTGGGTCCCTTCATCAGGACTAGGCTTTTTCAGAGGGAGAAGGACAACTTCTTCAAGGTGGGCATCCTTGGAAGAGGCTTTGCTGTATGGTTTTTAGCAACGAGGGGTAGGGGTTGCTTTCACAGAGAGGAGAGGTCAAAGGTAAGTTATTTCTCTGCTATAATTGCTTTGGGGGGGTGGAGTCTGCTTACATTGGTGTCAGTAGATCTACTGTAGAATGGGTGTTTGCTTTTAAAGGTGGTTAGATCACAATGGAATATCAAAGGAGCAAAGCGGTACTCACATGGCAGTCTGGAGACGCTCACTCTGCCCAGATACCTCTTGTACAACATTGCAAGGTGGACCTAAGAATATCCCAAGCTTGTCAAGTGTACATTTAATAAGAAGCCTTATGAAAGGTTTAAGTTACAACATCTGAATCCCAACCTAAATTGTATTGCCTCACTGGAACTACATCTCTCTGACTGAATGTGAAATATCAAACCTCACACATCTTTAAGAAATATGATCATGGCACTTAAAATTGAAGCAACATTTACAATTGTAGGTGTTCCAAAACATGTTGAAACTTAAGCTCGTCTCGTGCCAACTGCAGCGTGATATTTCTGCAGGAAATCCCATACAGTATTTTTAAAAAAATCTTTATGTGATGATTTGTTCAGAACTGTGGGAGTAGACTGATAAGAGATTTCCATTTTGGCAAAAAAGTTTCTCTCCAATAGTTTTAATTACAGGCTTGTTATTAAATCTGATTTCTCATTAATGAATCTATGGAACATGAAATTAATCATAAAATTGTGATTGTTTTTATATGGGGAAAACCAATCAATGTTTCTAAATTGACCTCATTCAGATATCTGTAAATGCTGAAGTTAAAGCAGGAAGTGCTTGATGGATGTAGCAGGCCTCTAAGCATTTGGATTAAAACTTTACCCTTTGTCAGATCTGTTCCAATAATCTTGCATTAAGTAATTGCTGTCAGAAGAAATTCATGGCCAAAGTGGTGCTGATAAGGTTGCAAAAATTCTGTGCAATGCACAGTGGTTTTCATGCCCATGCTTTTAGTGAGCAATAGAAAATCCTTGACAACCTTTTATTTTAAACCAAAAATCTCATGTGTATTAATTAAAATTTGAAACACTGCCAGAACAATAACTCGTGAATTTTAATTGCCATTTCAACTGACAGTTACCCTCACTCTATTTATTGAAAAACATAACTTGCTGGTAAGACAAGCTTTTAAGAATGGTGTTAATATGATTTGTTCAGAAGAGAAAAGTATACTTGTTAAGGAATATTTTTTAAAAGTCTCCTTGGAGCAGATTCAGTTCAGATCTTTTTGAAACTTTCTGAAATTGGTTCCTTTGTTCTTTCACATTTGTTTGGCATAAAACTGGATAAGCTGTTGATGTAATAGCTTTAAAATATTTGAAGCTACAAAGTTGAAAGATAATGAGGGATTCAAAGCTGAAACATGGATTTGAACATCAGACGACAAGGAGTTTCAAATTCAGAGTGCGGATTTGTATTCCATTTATAGCATTTATTTGTACAATTAGCTAATTGTGGCTTTAAAAAATTGCCAGTTTTGCAGGACTCCACAATATTCACAATTCAACATTGAATGTTGTTCACATTCATTTATGTTGAATTTTAAGTTTTTCTGTTGTCACTTGTAGTAAAGGTTTATTGTGTATCATTGTCTGGATTCTTTGATCTAAAGTAGAGGCAAATGATCTTTGCATTTTTAGTTCTGTGAATGTGACATTTTTTAAAAGATCAGAAACTCATTCTTTTAGAACTAGGCCAAAACAGCATTTCTAAGAAATCATCTGATGTAAGTAAATTAACTAGGCAATCTACCTGGAGTGATAATTATTGAAGTGTTTACTAATTTGAAATTTACAAATCTGAGAAAGACAGAACAACATCCAAAAGCAGGTTCAGTTTAGAAGCAAAGATCCATGCTAGCATTTGGGCTTTTTAGCAGCCCAAAAGTTGTCATAGTAACTGTAAAAAGCTCAGAGATTTTAGAGATCAGTGAGAAATATCAGTGAGTTAACCTGTTTCCGCTTGTCTTTGGAAGAGATGGAGAGAATAATGTCTGGTGAATGTGCAAAAAAATCAGCAAAAGGATGTACTTGCAATTTCATCAGTTGCATAAGAATTGAGGTTTGAGTATTGTGGTTCTGGTGAAGAAATGGTTGAGTCTTTCTTTTTGTTGTACATATAGTGTGATAAATTTGTGCCTTTTTGTTTAAAGTACATTTGCAGCCTTTTGTTAACAAAAGTGGTAACTGACAACTAAGGTAACTGAATTGTTAAAATTAAACTTATGGCCTATCAAACCTCAAATCACTCTGAGCTCTGACATGCTCAGTATTGAGTTCCGCTGGGATCATAATGGAAGAAAAGGAAAAAATGAAACATTATAAAATTGCAGGTTTGATTCAAGGACGTTAGATGAATTTGAAACTACTTACACTATGTATTGCTTCTTTTTGCTGAGGACTAAGACAAGGTCCGGGGAATTGCTGAACAAAAAGATCTTGTGGTGCAGGTTCATAGCTCCTTAAAGGTGGATTTGCAGGTTCACATGGTGGTGAAGAACTCATTTGGTACACTTGCTTTATTGAGCAATGCATTGAGTAGAGGAATTGGAAGGTCATGTTACAAGTATACAGGACATTGGTTGCATTCAATTCTGGTCTACCAGCTACGGGAAAGATGTTGTGAAACTTGAAAGGGTTCAGAAAAGATTTACAAGGATGTTGTCAGGATTGGAGGGTTTGAGCTATAGGGAGAGGCCGAATATGCTGGGCTATTTTTCCTGGAGCTTTGGAGGCTGAGGGATGATGTTATAGTTTATAAAATTAAGAGGGACATAAATAGGGTGAATAATGAAGGTCTTTTCCCCAGGGTAGGGGAGTCCAAAACTAGAGGGCATAGTTTAAGGTGAGAGGGGAGAGGTTTGAAAGGGACCTAAGGGGCAACATTTTCACGCAGAGGGTGGTGCATGTATGGAATTAACTGCCAGATGGAGAGGTGGAGGCTGGTACAAGTACAACTTAAAAAGCATCCCGATGGGTATATGATTAGGAAGGCTTTAGAAGGATATGGGCCAAATGCTGACAAACTGGGACTAGATTAATGTAGGATATCTGGTCGTCTTGGATGAGTTGGACCAAAGGGTCTGTTTCTGTGCTGTACGTCTCTCTGATTGTCTGACTCAATGACAATGTAATGGTTCACCAATCCAAACTGGAATCAGTGGTAATGATAATAATTCAATTGAAGTTGGAGGTCAGTTTGCATGTATTAAATAACATGGAATACCAAACTACTTACTGGTTCTCATTTTCTACTCCACCCTTCAAATTTTTATGGTCTTTAGGACTTTTGAGTGGCATAAGGAGTGACATTTTTATTTTTACAACATCTCAAAACTGAAAGTGATGGATCATCTATCAGTTATGCTTGGATGGAAAGGTTCATTAGGGGAGTATATAACGCATAGGTGATCTGCCTGCTGATTTTCCTGTTGCTGCCAATGCTGAATTTCAACCTCTTAGCTTTAATGTAAAGAATGACTTGTATGTATATAGTACCTGTCATTATTCCAGGATTTCCTTTAGTAATTTAAGTCAAATAAGTACTTTTGCAGTATAATTACACTTATAATTTAGCAAACACATGAATGAATAAGCATAAAGCAAGTTTGCACAAACAACAATGTCATAATGATTAAATATTGCATTTGTGATGTTGATTGACAGAAAAATACTGAATATTTCTGGAAAAGGATGTTGGTTTGTTGAAGCTTTCTGTCTTTTACTCATCAGAACATTTGAAAGAATACCAATGTAAAGGCATCTCTCTGACTCAATGACTCTATGATAACATAATGGTGCACCTATAATGGTGTTTTGGTGTTCTGGAGAAGGGTCACGGGACTCAAAATTTAATAAATTAGTTGATATACATTCTCTGGGTCAAACAATGGGCAAGGTCTTGACTGTTCAGAGTCAACTAGACTCATTTACATTTAAATAATGCTTTGTGGTTACCTGGCAATCATAATCTAATCAATTCGCTCTCCATGGCAATCACACCAGCAATCAGAATCTGAGATAGTAGGAACTGCCGATGTTGCAGAATCTGAGATAACAAGGCGTAGAGCTGGATGAATACAGCAGGCCAAGCAGCATCAGAGGAGCAAGAAAGCTGACGTTTCAGGTCTGGACCCTTCTTCAGAGAAAAAAAAAATTTTTCTGAAGAAGGGTCCAGACCCGAAATGTCAGCTTTCCTGCTCCTCTGATGTTGCTTGGCCTGCTGGGTTCCTCCAGCTCTATGCCTTGTTATCTCAGCAATCAGAATCAGCACACTCTTTCCATAAAACATACAAAAAATTTGTTGTTTCCCTTCACATTGGTATTCTTGTGAATACCCTGATGAATGGAAGACAACCAGTTTTGGCAAATCATCCTTTTTTCAGCAATTCTCAATTTTTGTACTATCAAATGTCTATTTGAATACATATTGACCAGGACACAAGGGCCAACTCCCTTTGGCTCTTGGCCAATATAGTGCCATGGGATCGTTTGTGTTCATTTCAGGGAGAGGGTATGGCCTCAATCTAACTATCTCATTCAAAAAACATTACATGTGGCAGTGAAGTATCCTTTTATTACTGAAATGGTTTGGCTAGCGTTGATTTTTTTTGTGCTTAAGGCCTGGAATGGGACTTAAATACACAAAATGCTGTTGACTCAGAATTGAGAGTGCCACCAACTAAGTCACAATTAACATTCACAAACAGTGTAATCAGTAAGAATATGTGTCTAACAAAAGGCTTTGGATTACAAGTAATCCTTAATCTGCTGGTTGTACAGTTCTTTAAAAAAAATCAGTTTTAAATTTTAATATTTTGCAATTTCACTGACTTGAAAAGTATGTTCCTCCTTTGTGAATTCTAAATAACATTTATCAGAGCAGCACTGAGATGTTTTAATTTCTGATTGCTCGCATCATCTGATATTCAACAAAGCTTTGTTACCAGCAGATGCGCTTCTTTTTTGAGTTTTGAATCTACCCTTTCTCCTCTTTCAGTGAGCTGACAGCCCCATACACCTCAATCACCTGCCTCTTTAAAAATACAATTTTGCAGCTGTAATTAGTGGTAGCCCAATTTAGACATTATTCAAAAAGTTAATCCCAATCTTAATGGAAGAAATGATTTCATCAAATAAGAACAATTATCTCTGGTTTTCTGTTTGTCCTTTTTGTTCTTATCTTGCTAGAAATGCAGGATTTTGTCTATAATTCGCAGCAAAAAATAACGCAGAATTCAAGGTGGAGCTACCCTATCTCCATGAAGAACCGCTCATGAATTTCCTCAATACCGTGCTATTGTTGCACTGGCAAATTTACCAGTTATCAATCATCCAACAGATGACCTTGTTTCTGATCTTTGTTCTTAAAAGTCCTGAATTCTGGTACATTCAATCGAGTTTCAAGTCAGTGCAAGTCTATCGTAGGAAATTACTCAGAATTCAGCCTTAATCTAGATGTCACTAAGAGTGACCACAGCCTGTTGTGGATGAAGGCTTTCTTCTGAAATTCAGGCTAGGAGTATTGTTGGAGTGTGCTTTAACTGCAAAGAAAAGTAATCTGCTTCCTTCATTCGATACTTCATTAATATCAGGCTTTCTCTCAGACAGAAATATTACATTGGGGAGGTAGTTGATTAATGAAGCATCCTTTTTGTATACAGGCCAGTGGATGCAAGGGCATCATTAGCTACGCCTACTCGATAGCCTATTCAGCAAGTAAAAATTCAAGCTAAATAAAATCAATATGTATAAAATGACACACAGGCTGAGAATTCAATGACATTCTGAAGAGCGAAGAACAAATTTCAAGTAATTTATTGAGCCCAGAACTAGCTGCCAATGTCAATCATTGCAAATGCAATGAAGTGATTAGAAGCTGCCCTGTCAGGAGTACAGTGCAAGTCAGAAATTCAGGGTTATTTTTGACTTGAAGAATTTTTGTTTGCTAGGCTGGGAAATCAATGTAGGAACTTGAAATTAATGGTCAAATGTGTTATTCTTATGCAACAGTTATTAAGGGGGATTGTAGTGAAAAAAGAAATATTTGTTTAGAAGTAAAAAGGTATTAATTCCCTCTCACTCCAAATTTCTACCTTTTTGATTACTATTTGGAACATTGTCTTCAGTGCTCCACCAGTATGACACTTGGGCCAATAAGACCTGAGAAAACAGAGAAGAGTTAGCAGAGAGTACATTGTCAATCTTAATTAGTTAAAATGTGTGTCTCCTGTCCTGTAGACACTGATAATGACAGTAAAAATGTGACTAAGGAGGCTCAGCTTTGGCAGGGACGTCAAGAATTCAAGAATTTTCTGTATAGCGAACAATACCCAAAAGGGTGTTTCCAGTGACAATTATGGCTAATGTGGCTCTTGCTTTTATCCACTGCGATCGGTTTAGGCTAATACAAGGAAAAATTGTCAAGGATGTGGATATCTAATGCTTTCTGCTCACCAGAATCATGGAAGGTACAATTAAATTATGTAGGAGGACCAATAACTGCATTATTTTAACACTGACCAACAGGCTGTGGGGAAAAGAATCGGAATGAGCTGTCAGAGGAAGTGGTAGAGGTGGGTACAATTACAACAAAAGTCATTTGGACAGGTTGATGGTTAGGAAAGGTTTAGAGGGATATAGGCCAAACGCAGGCAAACAGGACTAGTTGAACAGGAACAGTTCAATGTTGGAAACCAGGTCAGCATGGACAAGTTGGGTCAAAGGGTCTGTTTCCATACTGAATACTTCCATGACTCTATGACTTTAGATACAATGGCCTTTCACCCAGCAAATTTCCAGTCATCACAGTCTCTGTAACAATGATGATAATATGAATGTAATCTGTAACTAGTTGTGAACATGAAATAAACTACCTCTTGTTCAATACAAAAGCCCCTTCTGATAGACCAGTAGGTGGTTTTCCTCTATCACACCAGGCCAACCTGGCCCTGTAGATCCCTATACCTACAGGATGGTGGCAACAAACCTACCTATAGTGTGGTGCACACTCAGCTTAACTGCTCTGTGTGTGGATGTCTCAGATCTT
>NC_063340.1:61135177-61179381 GCF_021869965.1 Rhincodon typus
TGTTGTCCAGATGTTCCAAGGATGAGTGTAGGGCCAGAGAGATGGCATCTGCCGTGGACGTATTGCACCAGTAGATGAATTGCAGGGCATCAAGGCAATCTGAGAGGCTGGGGTTGGTGTGAGCCATGACCAACCTCTCAAAACACTTCATAATTATGAATGTCAGAGCCATTGGGTGGTAGTCATTGAGGCACACTGCATTTTTTTTGGCACTAGGATGATGGTGGTCTTCTTGAAGCAGGTGGGGACTTCAGATCACAGTAAGGAGAGGTTGAAGATGTCTGCAAATACTCCTACCAATAGGTCTACACAGGATCTGAGTTCACGGCCAGGAACTCCATTGGGCTAGTTGCTTTCTGCGGATTCTCCCTTAAGAAGGCCAATCTGACTTCTGCGGTGGTGACCGAGGGTACAGTGCATCGACACTGGTGGAAAAGGTAACATTGATCCACTGCCCTTCTATTCAAAGTAAGTGTAGAATGCATTGAGCTCATTGTGTAGGAATGTACCGATGTCCACAATTCTGTTCGACTTCATTTTGTAGCCCATTATGTCATGTAAGCCTTTCCACAAAGGACGGGTGGTCATGTAGTTGGCCTGGGCCTCAATCTTAGTTTAGTATTGCCTCTTGGTGGCTCTGATGGCCTTGCAATGGTCGTATCTGGATTTCTTGCATAGGTCAGGATTGCCCAACTTGTATGCCTTAGACCTGGATTTCATTAGGGAGTGGATCTCCTGGTTCATCCATGGTTTCCGGTTGAGGAACATGCAGATTAACTTCTTCGGCACACAGTCTTCTACACACTTACTAATGAAGTCTATAATGGTTGTGACATACACATTTAGATTGGCCGCTGAGTTCTTGAATAAGGATCAGCCCACCAACTCTAAGTAGTCCCGTAGAAGCCCTTCTGTTCCTCAGGCCAGCACTGCACTACTTTCTGTACTGAGTTGTCATACTTCAATTTCTGCTTGTAAGCCAGGAGGAGGAACACAGTGTTGTGGCCTGATTTTCAAAAATACGGATGGGGAATGGAGCAGTAGGTATGTTTGATGGTTGCATAGCAATAGTCAAGGATGTTCAGACCTCTGGTGGGACAGGAGATATGTTGGTGGAATTTTAGTAGCACATTTGTGAAGTTGGCCTGATAGAAGTCATTGACTACAATAAACTAGGCTTTGGGATATTCTATTTCAAGACTGTTTGTAGCTTTGTATACATCATCAAGTGCACTCTTCACTTCCGCATGGGATGGGATGTGGACCGGTCTCAGAATGGTGGAGGTGAATTGGCATGGCAGATAGTATGGACAGCATTTAACTTGTAAATATTCTAGGTTTGGGGAGCAGTGACTTGGCAGCATTGCCACGTCTGAGTACCACGAGGTGTTGATCAGGATGCAGACCCCTCCGCCCCTTGCCTTGCCTTGCCTGAGAACGCTGAGCGGTCCACTTGGTGAATTGAGAAACCCTCCGGTTGTAAGACACAGTCGGATGAAGCAGGAGTGAGTCATGTCTCTGTAAAACAGAACACACAGCAGTCTCTCAGTTCTCTTTGGACGGTGAGCCTAGCTTTAAGTTCATCCATTTTGTTCTCAATGGCTTGAACGTTTGCCAGGAGTATGCTGGGGAGGGAGGCTTGATACCTTAGAGTTGCAATCTCACTTAAAGTCCAGCATGTCTCCTACATTCCCTGGGTGGGTAGCTACTCCCAGTTGATCCCGGACATTGGTGAGTGAGGTCAACTGCTCCAGAGGGTAAGTGAATATATCGGATGGGGTCCTGGGCACCAGTTGTGGCCGTGAGGGTCTTGCAATCAGTCTAGTTGGACCTCCTCGATATTGGGTCACCACGGGGTCAGAACTCATTCCCATACTGGTCAGGCCTCGATTCCAGATCAATAATTGAGCTTCATGAACCGGAGGATCCCTAGATCTGCCAGTAGATTTATGAAAACATCGTTAGTAATTTTAACAGACTTAGAACTGAATTTTAAAAGACAAGACCAATTATAAGATGCATAAGAAATTAATGTAACAGAATCTTTCAGCTTTTAATGAAAGAATAGTGCTGTGCCACACATAATTGACAAATTAGCATGCGTAGACTTATATCAGAAGCAGGTAATTTGTGCTGTTCACTGTTAAATATCAAATTTTTCAGGTAAACATTGAGATTTATTTTGCCATTATGGTGATGTCATAGCCCTGAATGTTTTTCCTACAAAATGTTTCGTATATACTGTGACAGCAATTGGCTTGAAGCTCATATAAACTTTCTTTTCCAGTAATGAGTAATCATAGATATTCTCCAGGAGGCCCGGTTATCTCAGTTAATTAAACGGTTAACACAGTTCAGAATAATACAAACAACATGGGTTCTATTCCCATCCCAGCTGAGGTAGGCTTGCAATCTGCCTTTCTGCTCTATTCCTGAGAGTAGAAGGCAATTGCAAAATACCACTGACAAAAATTTGACTCAGAACAAAACATAAGCAGGCAATGAGCCAAAGACCGACCTTCAAACAGAGCATACATGAAGACAGCTATTCCTAATTAAGTATAATTCCTCATGTTCTACCCATTATTCCAAAGTTTGGATGAATCACTATGTTTCACTTCTAACTGTATGTGTTCTGAAGAGCACAATGCCAAGGAATCCTTGATTAGCCTTTATATCACACTATATTGAAGAACATTTTTTGAAAAATTGGTTTCCCAGTGTTCCAAGTTATCCTGGATTTAATAATGAAAGCCTTATGAACACATTCTACATATAATGTATCAAAAAATGCAAGATATTAGTGATGTGAGTGGCAGGAAAGTGTTACACGATTACAATAACTGATCTATGATTAGTGTAGGATATTCCACTGGACAGTAACATCTAGTCAAATAGATCCTTAATGTCAAACCAAATGATTTGAATGTGGAAGCTTGTGTGAAATTTTGCTGAAAACACAGTAAAACTGCTAGTGTTTGCATTAGAGTTACAAAACTACTAACATAATTATGAACATAAACAGAAATTGCTAAAAGCTCAGCAGGTCTGGCAGTATCTGTGAAGAAAAAAATCAGAGTTAACATTTTGGTTCCAGCGACCCTTCCTCAGAACACAGTTCCTCAGTTCTGAGTAAGGGTCACCGGACCCGAAACATTAACTCTGATTTTTTTCTTCACAGATGTTGCCAGACCTGCTGAGCTTCCAGCAACTTCTGTTTTTGTTCCTGATTTACAGCATCTGCAGTTCTTTTGGTTTTTATAATTATGAACATCTTATTTAAAGGATCTAGAATATTTTGAGAATTGGATCATCTCAGTGAACTACTTTGAGGTTTAGTCTTGTCGGTTATGAAATAATCTAATTCAGTCTATCATACAATCCCTATATAATAGTTTAATGTCTGTGCTAGTTTTAGTTTGCAATACACATAAGCACACAATGAGTTAAACCATAAACTTGATAACGTTGCCAGACTATAACAGGAGGAAAGCATCCTTCTAAAAGCCCTGTCTTTAAAACTAATTTTGAATTTTAAAAAAAGCCTCACCAAACATTACTACCAGCTGTGATAATGATTGAACGGAGATGGGAATATGATTCAGTTCATTCTGGAGAATAGGTTTATTTGAGATTGAAGGAAGCAGCTGATTGCTCATTCTGCTTCTGACATACATTTTCATGCACAAGCAGATAGAATGAAAACAGCTATGAACCCACAAAGTGTCCCATAATGAACTGGCAAGATCAAAAGTGTGTTTCTGAGAGAAAGTCTTATTAAATGAGTCCTTGTTGCCAAGCAGCCAGCCTCTCACTTGCTGTGCAGGGGCAAAGTGTGGGTGGGGGGTAATGGAGGATTGGAACGAGATCAAAGTGTTCCAACAGCTGTCAGGAAAATGGGTACAGACCTGAATGTGTTATTGGTGAATATGAACCAGTTGCACATCAATGGACTGGAAGCTGTTATGATTCCTGAAGGCAGCAGGGTCATCTGCAAATGCCCACAGGGTGATATGTGTAGAGTCAATGAAATCTTCAACCAGGAGGAAGCCTGTAATCAGCACAAACCCAGAACTACATGCTGCTGTTTTCAGTTGTCCCTGGGGAGTGGTGGCATGCGGGCTCCTGCTTACTGCAAGCATGAGCTGAATTGAAGACTAACTGATGGTGTTGCTGTTCCTTTCATCAGCTGAGAAGGTGGTGGAGACAAATACAGGCCCATAATAAGCTCTGAATTGTTAATCTTGTAACTTAAAGTCACATCCTCCCTGGAGAAGCACAAACATCTTATTGTGATGTCAGTTCTGATACTTATAATTATTTTATTGTAATTTATATTAGGATTTGGATTTTGAAACAGTGGCATATGAGTATTGTCTGTGTCCAAGAAGGTGCTTAATGATTATCTTGTAAGTACTTCTGTAGCCATGGTGATTTATCTTAAAACACAATTTGAGAAAGACTTCCTGGAGAGTAATGAGGTGACTTAGAGATGACAAATTTAAATATTTTTTTTCTCAGTGCTGGCTCTGCTCTTTCACCATCTGAGTCACCTGCCATTGACTCAGACTTGGCATCTATGTCTTACAGAATTTAACAACCTCAGTCAATAGTGGTGCAACTGAGCCACTCATGATGTTGGACATTGAAGGTACCCACTCAGAGCCATACTATACCCTTTTTATGCTCACACTTCAAAAACATAATTTGAAAAAGTATGTGATAATCAGCAAGAGGATTCCTTGGTCTAAAATTATGAGATTTCAAAGTTGAGGACACAAATGGCTACTTCTTCTCAGTTGTACACCACTGTGTTGCCACATCTAGAACATGGGAATGGTGATAGAGAAGTAGGCTGAAAGGTGGGATTCTCTGTTCATGACAATGTAATACTGTTACATGAATAGTCTGTAACATGGCTCTCAAATGTGGCACAAATTTCCAGACGTTAAAAAGACCCAATGAGTTAAATATGTGCCTTTGTTATGTTCAGTGCCTGGGTGATGTTTGGTGTTATGTCCAGTTTTATTCTTATTACTTTCCATCATGGTTTGATATAATTACTCAGCATGCGAGGTCAATTCCAATCTCATTATTGTAGGGTAGGAGTCACATGTATGGACAATAGATTTCTGAACCCTAAAGGACGTATTGAACCAAGTGTCATTTTTACAACAGTTTGTTAGTTTCGTGGTTACTGGGTAGGGGGATTCTATGGAGACCGAGGGGATTTCAGCCAATAGCAGAAGAGCTGCTGACCAATCAGTGGATAGTAGTGTTTTTGCTCAGCAATCCCACCTGGGGAGGTGGTGGCTGCTGTAGGATGTACACCCACTGGAGGCACAGAATTGCAAAGAGACCTGAGCTAGGCATAAGCAATAGCAGGAGAGGGTTAGCAACATGGAGAGTATATGTAGGGGGATCAGCATCAAGAGAAGATTGTAGCTTCCAGTGAAATCCCTTCCTAATGCCAGCTCCTTCAGTCAGGCTCTGGATGCCATTTGAATTCTCCCCAGGAACGACCCACACAGGTTTGGATCTTGAGAAAGGACTCACAGTCTCTGGAAAAGGCCCTTGTGTGGCAATAACTGGCTGCTGAGTGCCTGTACGTTGTAATTAGATATTGACATAGTTGCATACAGGCATGTTCCTTCAATAGTAATCCAGAGCCTTGTGTAACAATCCAAAGGCATGTGTTCACATCCCACCATGACCACTGTTGAAATTTAAATTCAGTTACTTCAATGGAGTATAAAGTTAGTATCTGTAATGCTGGGCAGTATTTTCTTTCTCACTTTTGTCATGAGTTTGGAGGTGGAGCAGGTATTTAAACAGGGGATAGAGGCCTGAATTGCCCAGATAAGGGCCTCAGTTGGTGATGAGGGCTGAAGGGCTGTCCATGGGTCTTCCCACCGTAGACTTAATTGAGGTAGAGGAAGAAAGGTGGTAGGGTTTTCCCCACCTTCCCCTTCCCCACCACCATCCCAGCAGATTAAATGAGCTTACTACCTCTGAATTTACCAACTTACAATGGCCAGGTGCCCAATGCTAAGTCCGACATGATTTTAGTTTGTGAAATTTTTGACCCTCAATCACCCCATCCATGTGTAAGTACAGAGAAGAAAAGTAGTCCCACAGAATCAAAATAAGAGAAATGATGGAAATATGCCTCTTTAATTTCACCTGCACAGACAAGTTTCATTCTGTAAGTAAAAGAAAGTAACAAAAATTTACATTTGTTATTGAGCCATACAGAATAGAAACAGGCCCTTCAGCCTACTATGTCTAAGCCAACCAACAAGCACCAAACTACACTTGTCCAATTTTATCTGCCCTTGGTCCATAGCCTACTATGTCCTCGCATTTTCAGTGCTCATCCAGATGCTTCTTAAATTTTGTGAGAGTATTTGACCCCAACACCCTCTCAGGTGATAAGTTCCATACTTCTACCACTCTCTGAATAAAAAAAAATGTTCCACAGATCTCCTCTAAACCATTTACTCCTCACCTTAGCCTTCTGGTCTTTGACAAGTCTTCCATGGGGAACATTTTCTCACAATGTACCCTGTCTATGCCTTCCCACAATTTTGTATATCTCAGTCAGATACCTCCTCAGCTTCCTCTGCTCCAAGGAAAACAAACCCCAGCTTATCCTCTTAAACTTTCCTTCCCAAGCAATATCCCAGTGAATCTCCTCTGTACCCTCTCCAGTGCAGTCACGTACTACTGATTGCATGGCAGCCAGAACTGCACACATTATTCCATCTCTGGGCTAATCACTATTTCATACAGTTGTAATAAGGCTTCTTTGTTCCTATATTCTATGTGCCAACTAATGAAGACAAGCATCTCACATGGCTTCTTCACCACCCCATCTACCAATGCCAACAATTTCAGAGACCTGTAGATTTGTGCACCATGGGCCCTTTGTTCCTCAGTACTCCGAAGAGACCTACCATTCATTGTGTTTATCCTTCCCTTATTAGACTGCCCAAGATGCATCTGCCATTTGTTCTGCCCAATTAACCAGCTGATTAATATCAGACAGTAGCCTGAGACCAGCTTCCTCACTATCAATGACACCACCAATATTCATGTCATCTGGAAACTTACTAATTATACCTTCTACATTCACATCCAAGATATTATTGTACATAACGAGCAGCAAGGGTCACAGTATCGATCACTGTGGTATATCGTTTATCACAGGCTTCCAATCACAAAAACAACACTTCACCACCACTGTTTGCAAGCCAAATTTGGATCCAGTTTGCCAACTTGCCTTGGATCCTATGGGCTCTTACCTTTTGGAGCAGTCTTCTATGTGGAGCCTTGTCAAAGGCCTGACTGTAAACCACATCAACCACACTACCCTCATCAATATATTTAGTCACCTTTCCAAAAAACTCAATCAAATTAGTCAGACAGGATCTATCTCCAACAAATCCATGCTGACTATCTCTGATAATCCCTGTCTTTCCAAGTGTTGGTTAATCCTGTCCCTCAGAATTTTTTCTAAAACTTCCCTGCCACTGATGTCAGACTAACCTGGCCTATCCCTGTTCTCCTCCTTGAAGAAAGGAACCAAATTAACTATCCCCCAGTCATCTGGCATTTTACCTGTGGCCAGAAAAGTATTAAATATCTTTATCAGGGCCCCAGAAATCTCCTCTCGTGCCTCCCATAGCAATCAGGCCTGGGGGATTTATGCATCTTTATGCCCGCTAAAACATCTAATTACTTTTTTTAATTCATTCATGGGATGTGGGCATCATTAGCTAGACCATCATTTGTTGTCGATCCCTAATAGCTCAGACAGTAGTTAAGAGTCAACCACATTGCTGTGGGTCTGGACTGACACATAGGCCAGGCCAGCTAGAGTTGGCAGATTTCTTTTCCTATAGGACATTAGCGAAACACATGGATTTTTCCTGCCAATTGGCAATGGTTTCATGGTCAACATGAGACTCTTAGTTCCAAATTATTATTAAATTTGAACTTCAATATCTGCCGTGGCAGCATCTGAACCCAGGTCCCCAGAACGTTATCTGGGTCTCTGGATTAATAGTCTAGCAATAATACCACTAGGCCATTGCCTATGACCGCCTTATTAATCTTAACTTGTTTTGGAACTTCATTTCTCCAGCTACAATGTCTTTCTCCTCTATGAAAACAGATGGGAAGTATTGATTTAAAACATCATTTATGTCGTGTGGCTCCAGGCACAGATTGCCCCTTTGGTCTGTGATGGGCTCCAATCTTTTTTCGGTAATCCTTTTATTCCTAATGTACTTATAAAATGTCTAGGGGTTTTCCTTGACCCTATCTGCCAAAGATATTTTGTGACCCCGCTTTTCCCTTCTAATTTCTTATTTAAACAACCTGCTACACTCTCTATACATTTGAAGAGCTTCCCTGTTTTTAATGCACTGTATCTGACATGTGCTTCCTTCTTTTTCATTATCAAACTCTTGAAATCCTACACATCGAGAGTTCCCTGGACTTGCTGCCCTTGCCTTTCACACTTGCCAGATCCTTTCTACTGATATTAAAACTGGCCTTCCCTGAATTTAGACACAACTTATCCTTATACCTTTCCATAATGACTTTGAAACTGACAAAGTGATGGTCACTATCCCCAAAATGCTTGCCCCCTGAAACTTCACTGGACCAGCTTCATTCTCTAGGATTTGGCTTAGCACTACCCTACCTCTAGTAGGACTATTGATCTTCTGGTACAAAAAGATCACCTGGATTCACTTTAAAAATTCCACCACATCTAATCCTTTCACACTTAGGCAATCCCAGTTAATGCAACAGTTATCTCGAACACCTTTCTGTGGTTTGACTGCATATCTGCTCCCTATCTCCCTCTGACTGTCGGGAGGCCTGTAGTATAATCCCAGCAAAGTAATTGCTCCTTTTTTGTTTCTAACCTCTACCCAGATGGCCTTCTTTGAAGACCCTTCTAAGACATTCTCCCTCTTTATTGCAGTGAAGGTTTCCTTTATGAATAATGCAATGCCCCACCTCTCTTACATCCCTCCCCTTTCACGTCTGAAATTTCTATGTTTGTTGAGCAGCCAGTCCTTCCCTTTCCTCAACCATGTCTCAACAATATCAATTTCCTTCACTGTCAGTGAAACCGCCTTACCAGTCAAGCTCCTTGCATTAAAATAGATACATTTATCTTTCTAGACCTCCCATGTGCCTTATCCTGCCCATATCTTCTTGCCACAGAACTGCCTGTCAAGTCCCCTTATTAATGAGTCCCCTATCACTAAAGTTATCCCAGGCTTTTTCCTGCCCTGCTGTGCAGCAGTGCCAACCATGGTGCCACGAACCTGGCCGATGCTACTTTCCCCTTCATCCCCCAACAACAGCATCCAACACAGTATATCTGTTTGAGAGGGAGATGGCTACAGGGGAATCCTGTACTATCTGCCCATAGTCTTCCTGGTGGTCATCCAACTCTCTGTCTGTGTAACCCTCACTGGTGGTGTGACCAGCTCGCCAAACATTGCTATCCACAGTGTCCTCGGCATCACGGGTGCTCCATAGTGAGTCCTTCTGCAGCTTCAGCTGCTCCATGCAGCAATTCAGGAGCTGCAGTTGACCACACTTCCTGCGTACCCGGTCACATGGAGACTACAAGTGTCCCTGATTTCCCAAATATTGCAGGAGGAGCATTTCATGAGGCCACGGTTCTCCTGCCATTGTGATCATTACCAACTGCAAACAATAAATTTAGGAGCAAATTATTCAAGCTTATTTGTGTAGACTTTTCACAAAATAGAGTGAACCATGGCAAGATGGAAAGCATCAAGCAGGGAGAAATTAAGAGGGATTGGAAGCAGACTGAAAGAGGAGCATTTTCACAGAGTTTTGAAAGAAGTTATCTTCATGACAAGCTGAATAATATAGGGAGAAACTGTTTAATAACATTGTGCAATAATTGATGTTTCAGTTGCCAATGGTCGAGCAGGAAATGAGCTGTAAACTGGAGATAGACAAATAGAGAATGTATGCTGGAAATGTAGCTTGTGATTTCTCAGATACAGAAATGTAAGGCCATAAGGAAATTTGAGAATGACGATAAGGATCTTTAAGTTCCTAATCTCAAGAGAAGGGAGCAGTGATGTACAGCAAGGGTTGCATGTAACAACTCAACCTCTATTTAAATTCTCTTCATTCATGGGTATTGTAAACATTAACTTCCACAGACAGACAAATAGAGTCATAGAATCCCTACAGTGTGGAAACAGGCCCTTCGGCCCAACAAGTCCACACAAACCCACACAGCATCCCACCCAGACCCATTCCCCTATAAACCAACCTAATCTACATATCCCTGAACACTACAGGCAATTTAGCATAGCCAATTCACCTAGACTGCACATCTTTGGACTGTGGGAGGAAACCGGAGCACCCAGAGGAAACCCACGCAGACACGGGGAGAATGTGCAAACTCCACACAGACAGTCACCTGAGGGTGGAATCGAACCCGGGTTCTTGGTGCTATGAGGCAGCAATATTAACCACTGAGCCACCGTGCCCATAGAGACTTACAGCTCGGAAACACACCCTTCGATCCAACTCATCTGAGATGACCAGATATCCTACATTAATCTAGTCCCAATTGCCAGTATTTGGTCCATATCCTTCTAAACCCATCCTATTCATATACACATCCAGATGTAGTTGCAGTTGGCAATTGATTCCATATATGCACTACCCTCTGCATGAAAAAGTTATCCCTTAGGTCCCTTTTAATGCTTTCCCCTGTCACCTTAAACTATGTTCTCTAGTTTTGGTCTCCCCTACCCTGGGGAAAAGGCCTTGACTATTCACACTATTCAAGCCCCTCATAATTTTATAAACTATAACATTACCCCTCAGTCTCAGCTCCAGGGAAAATAGCCCCAGTTTATTCAGCCTCTCCCTATAGCTCAAACCCTCCAAACCTGGCAACATCCTTGTTAATTTTTGCTGAACCCTTTCAAGTTTCATGACACCTTTGTAATAGCAGGGAGACCAGAACAGAATGCAGTATTCCAAAAGTGGCCTAACTAATGTCCTGTAGAGCCACAACATGACCTTCCTTCCCCAATACTCTATACACTGACCAATAAGGGCAAACATAACAAATGCCTTCTTCACTAGCCTGTCTGTGACTCTACTTTCAAGGAACCATGAACCTACACTCCAAGTTCTCTTTGTTCGGTAACACTCCCCAGGATCTTACCATTGAGTTTGTAAGTCCTTCCCTGATTTGCCCTATCAAAATGTAGCACTTCACATTTATCTAGATAAAACTCCATCTGCTTCTCTTCCGTGCCATCGGCCCATCTGATCAAGGTCCCATCATACTCTGAGGTACCTTCGTCATTGTCGATTTTTATACACTGAAGAAAGGTCCTTAGCTCAAATCTTCCAGTCCCTGGATCACTGGAGATATGAAGTATGACAGAAAATGTGCATCAAGAACCTGCGCAGACCTATTTGTGAATTTCTTGGGAAGGTTGAACTTCTGATGCATGATTACTTTACTGCACAGGATACTCCTTGAATGTGTCCAGGTCTAAGCTAGAGTCAGAGACTTGGGACAGTTTCTTGCAATTTACCCAGGTGATATTAGACAGTTTAAAACCTGGGAACTCCACAATTGAACCCACCCCACCAACCCCTGACAAGCCCCAAGCCCCGCCTCTCCCAAACACCCAAATACCCCTGTCCACACAATTACAACCCCAGTCAGGCCACACACATGACAAGACAGTCAGTTTAACTTTGGTGGTGGGGTAGCCCCTAGAAACAATTATTTCAGACAGAATTAGTAGTCACATGGAAAAAGGTGGGTTGATTGGAAAGAGATGGCATGGTTTTCTAAAGGGGAATTGATGCTCAACCAACTTGCTGGGTTTTTTGATGAAGCAATAGAGAGGTTCAATTACAGGAACACTGTTGACGTGTATATGGATTTTCAGAAGGCATTTGATGTAGTGCCACACAACAAGCTTGGAAGGAAAGTTATAAGTAATGGATTAAAATGTACAGGAGCATTGTGGATACAAAATTGGCTGTATGGTAGGAAATAGTAATGGCCAATGGATACTTTTCAGCTGGAAGAAGGATTGTTGCGGATTCCCCAGGGGTTGGTATTGAGTCCTTTGTTTTTCCTGATAAATATTATTGATTTGGATTTTGCAGTGAAGTAGACAATTTCAAGTTTGCAGATGACATGTAACTTCAAAGAATTGTGAATGGTGAGGAGGAAAGTGTGGAAATCCAAAGGACATTGACAAGTTGATCGAGTTGGCACTTAGGTGACAGCTGAGGTTCAGTGCGGGGAAGTGTGAGGTGATGCACATTGGTAGGAAGAACATGGAATGACAATCTAAAATAAGGGAACAATTCTAAAGGGAGAGCAGGAGCAGAGTTACCTGGGTGTCTATATGCATTGAACATTAAAGTGGCAAGACAGATGGAGGGAGTAATTAAGTGTGCTTGGCTTTATTAATGGGGCCATACAGTATGAGAGCATGGAAGTGATGCTGGATTTGTATAAGACACTTGGTAGACCTCAGCTGGAGTATTGTTGGTACCAAATTGTAGGAAGGATGAGAACACACTGGAGAGACTGCAGAAGTGATTTGCAAGAATGATTCCAAGAATTAGAAACTTCAGTTATGAGGATAAATTGAAGAGGTTGAGACTGTTCTCCTTGGAGAGAGAAAATTTGATTAAAGTTTTCAAAATTTAGAGCACTCTGGATAGAGTAGATAGGAAGAAGCTGTTTCTACTCATAAAAGAGAAAAGAACAAGAAGGCAGAGATTTGAAGTGATATGCAAACAAAGCAAGGGTAATGTGAAATAAAACATTTTCACTTAGCAAGTATTTGGGGTATGGAATGCACTGCCTGAAAGTGTGGTGGAGGCAGGTTCAATTGAGACATTCAAGAGGACATTGATGGATTATTTGGATCAAAATAGTGTGCAAGGTTATGGGGTAAAAGCAGGAAATAAGCACTAGGTTATGTTATTCGTTTGAAGGGCCATTGCAAGCATGATGGGCAGAATGGCCTCCTTCTGCACCATAACAATTCTGCAGGCCAACAATTCCCCTCCTAACCCAAATGACTAGTCAACTACAGCCCAGCCAGATCCCACTACTTCACAATCAGATTCCACCACACCCCTCCAGGCAGATACCATTCCCCAGCAGACCCAGTTATCCCACAGACCAAACTACACCTCGATTAGATCTGATTATCCACCAAGCACCCAGCTATACCCCAAACCAACTGAATTACCACACCACCAGTCTCCACATCTCCGCTTAAGCCTGACTATACCTCTGCCTTACTACCTTCTAGGTCAGTCTAAACTACTGCTCTGACTGCATGATTCAGGACATTAACTCTGTATTTCTCTCCACAGATGCTGCTAAATCTGCTGAGTAATTACAGAATTTTCATTTTTATCTCCTATAACTTGATATGTGCATGCACAAAGAATGGAAAGCAATAAATAAAGCGGCACAACAGAATCGATAACGAGGAACTTGCTTGGGATGTGCACTGGAAACTGCGTTAAATAATTTGTACACCTCTGACCCCTTTAACTGATGGAAAAATGCACTGCTGACAAACTGTTAGCTCAGCTTAAAAATGAAAATTTGTTAATACCTGTAGTCATATGGAAGAGACAGCTAGCCAACAAATTGAATAGATAACAGTATTTAAATAACATTTCAAAACAATATGATCTCAAAACCTTAACATTTAATTTCAGAGTCATTAGACTGTACTTCAGGATGAAAGTGCTACTTGGAAAATAAATTCCAGGATTTGTTCCCAGCCCAAACGTAGCACATCAAAATGTTTGCAGTAAAGAACATGAAGCACCACCTGGTAACCATAGTAGCATCATACAAGAAACAAGGAGAAAAGCCGAACTTCCACTGTTCCTTGATCCAATTCCAATATTCTCCATGATGTCATGCATATTTGTGAGAAATCTACTTCATTTTTCATCATCTGTACCCAGTTTCAATAACTAGCATAATTTGGCATTAAACAACTGCAGAAGAGAAGTATGACATGATATTTACAATGAAACACACATGGATGAGTTAGACTGAAGGGTCTGTTTCTGTGCTATATGTCTCTCTAACACACTTGTATAAAAGCAAAATATTGCAGACACTGGAAATCTGCAACAAATACAGAGAAAGCTGGAGAAATTTAGCAGGTCTCGCAGTATCTGTGCAGAAAGAAGCAGACTTAATTTTTTGAATCTGATATGACTCTTCTTCAGAACTGAGAAGTGTTGGAATCTTTTAATTTTTGACAAAGCCAGATGGTGTAGCAGCCCGGTGCAAAAGACAAAGGGGTTGTTAATAGTGGTGAAAGAGAAAAGGAGATGAAAGTGGGTGCAAATTAAAGTATGAAACAGACAGAATGGGTCCTCTACTAATGCAAAGTAAACAAGACACAAACATGACATGAGATAACAAGGTGTAGAGCTGGATGAACACAACAGGCCAAGCAGCATCAGTGGAGCAGAAAGGCTGACATTTCGGGTCTGGACCCTTCTTCAGAAATGGGGGAGGGGAAGGGGATTCTGAAATAAATAGAAGAAGAGGGGGAGGTGGATGGAAGGTGGATAAAAGAGCAGATAGGTGGAAAGGAGACGGACAGGTCAAGGAGGCAGGGATGGAGCCAGTAAAGTTGAGTGTAGGTGGGAAATTAGGGTGGCGGTTGGTCAGTCCAGGGAAGACGGACAGGTCAAGGAGACAGGATGAGGCTGATAGGTAGGAGGTGGGGCTGGGAGTTGAGGTGGGAGGAGTGGATAGGTGGGAGAAAGGACGGACAGGTTAGGGAGGTGGGGACAAGCTGGGCTGGTTTTGGGATGCGGTCAGGGGCGGGGAGATTTTGAAGCTTGTGAAGTCCACATTGATACCATTGGGCTGCAGGGTTCCCAAGCGAAATATGAGGTGCTGTTCCTGCAACCTTCGGGTGGCATCGTTGTGGCACTGGAGGAAGCCCAGGATGGACATGTCGTCCAACGAGTGGGCGGGGGAGTTGAAGTGGTTTGCGACTGTTCATTATATACAGTATACCTATATCGGTATACTGAATCCGCTGTTCCCGATGAGGCCTCCTCTATATCGGGGAAACCAAGCGGAAGCTTGGAGACCACTTTGTGGAACACCTACGCTCGGTTCGCGACAAACGACTGCACCTCCCAGTCGCGAACTACTTCAACTCCCCCTCCCACTCCTTGGACGACATACCCATCCTAGGCCTCCTGCAGTGCCACAGCGATGCCACCTGAAGGTTGCAGGAACAGCACCTCATATTTCGCTTGGGAACCCTGCAGCCCAATGGTATCAATGTGGACTTCACAAGCTTCAAAATCTCCCCACCCCCGACCGCATCCCAAAACCAGCCCAGCTCATCCCTGCCTCCCTAACCTGTCCATCCTTTCTCCCACCTATCCACTCCTCCCACCTTAACCCCCAGCCCTACATCCTACCTACCAGCCTCTTCCCCGCCTCCTCTCCACCTATCTGCTCCTTTATCCATCTTCCATCCGCCTCTCCCTCTGTCTCTACTTATTTCAGGATCCCCTTCCCTTCCCCCATTTCTGAAGAAGGGTCCAGACCCGAAACGTCAGCTTTCCTGCTCCTCTGAAGCTGCTTGGCCTGCTGTGTTCATTCGGCTCTGCACCTTGTTATCTCAGATTCTTCAGCATCGGCAGTTCCTACTATCTCACAAACATGACATGGTTGTTGGGGTAGCAGGGGAAAACAGAGACTGGACATAATGTAATCTGTGGAAATTCTGAGGAAGCATCACTGGACCCGAAATGTTAACTCTGATTTCTCTCCACAGATGTTGCCAGACTTGCTAAGCTTTCCCAGCAATTCCTGTTTTTATTTCTGATTTACAGCATCTGTACTTCTTTCCATTTTTATAATGTAATCTGTTTCTGAAGTTATTGAATTCAATGTTGAGACCTTGAGGCTGTAAAGTGCCTATGTGGAAATTGAAGTGTTGTTCCTTGAGCTTGGGTTGTGCTTCGTTGGAACTTTGCAGCAGGCCCAGGACAGAAATGTTAACATGAAACCAAGATGAAATGGCAAGTAACTGGGAGGTCAGGGACATTCCTACAGTCAGAATGGAGGTGTTCTGCATAGCAGTCACCTCATTTTCATTTGGTCTCACCAATGTAAAGGAAATCCACTTAGTGAGCAGTGAATGCAATAGATTAGTTTGAAAGTAGTACAAGTGAAATGCTGCTTCACCTGGAAGGTATGTTTGAACACTTGGACAATGAGGAAGAAAGAGGTGAATTGGCAAGTGTTACACCTTCTGCAATTGTGAAAGAAATGCCATGGGGGAGTAAGGAAATAGTGGGAATGGTGGAAGAGTGGATCATATTATCATGGAGGGAACAGCCCTTGAGGAATGCTGACATTGGAGGGGAGGGGAAGATGTGTTTGGTGGTAGATCAGGCTGGAGGTAGCATAATATAATCGATATATGGTAAATATCCCAAACTATCAGAATATTCACAAATTGCTGAATAACAGTCTCCAAAAATTAATTGACTTAAAACCAAGTAGTGGATTTATCGCTTCAAAATTGAAATTTCTCTTGCATGGTTCTCTTCTTGACAAGGAAGCACATTCACCTTAAGGGTTTCAGTAAATAACCATATACTTAATTGCAGACAGCAGGCAGTATTTGAGCAATTAACACATCTCCCTTAGGTAACACATGTTTGACCATGTTATGTATGAAAACCTGTTGTATATGTGATTTCCTGCAAACACTATTCACAGCCTCACGGGAATTTGATTTACACCATTGGGATTTGTGTGCATGTGAGATGGCCTGAGATTTTGAAATGAGGCGATATATATATCCCCCGCACATATACATATATACACACACACATCAGGTATAAAAAAGAAGAAAAATAAATCTTAGTTTTGGAAAGCTAGCATGATCAAAAGATGTCAAGGGATTAATGATCCATGATAGAAGATCCCAGGTGACTATGATCCATTCACATCTTAAAGACATTGATGGGAAGCCTACTCAGTAAATAGTTTCAGAAAATCTTGTTAGCAAATTAATCAACACTGCTTCCAAAATTAAATTAATATTGATTGATAATTTTCTGATAACATACCCACTTCCCTCTTTGTCTCACTCCTTCATTTTTAAAACTTCAATTTGTGGTTTTGCTTCCCTGCTTCCATACTTTTAATCTATTTGTTGTCTGATATATTGAAGGATTCAGCGCATTCTAACAGATGTGAAAAGAGAGGAGAGACAGAAGCCTTTATTTGTGTCAATTCAAATTATTTCTACATTAAAATAGCTGTGCAGTCCTATTTCAATTATCATGTGGCCTTTAGTTGTGTTGACAGCTAATAAAAGACTCAGTACTGCTTCCAAACACAAATTAATCTTTCCATTCATATTTCCATCTCCTCATGCAACATTTTATTGCAGAACTATTTGGTATGACTTTAATTTCGCACCCACCTACAATAAGGCTATTGTGTTGAGAGTTTTATCTTCCATGGGATACAGTTTAGATTCTGAGGTGCAATGTTTTAATAACGTATTCACAAAGCAAAATGTCGAGATCCAATCTCACTGAACAGCATCAAAAGATTCCTCAAACTGCCAGAGAACATAGCTGTAATCCCTCATTCCCTTTACTCATCAGCATGAGAAATAGATGAATATTCATCTGATTGAGGACCCTTCTTGTCCAATATCCTATATATGATTTTACTGCAAGTTCAATGCTGGAGTTGGGTATTAAGAAGCCTGTGTTAATAACCAGGGTTAATCCTTTGCTGGCCCAGGTAAATGTTGAATTGAACTGAATTAGCTTTATTGTCATATGTACTCAAACGAGTACAGTAAAAAATTTATAAGTCTCCACTTACAATGCCATCTTAGGTACAAAGGCACCTAGGTATAATACCTAGTTACAGAACAGAGAAATAAAGAAAAGTTACATTACAGCTATACACAGTATAAACATAGGTCAGAAAAACAAGAAGCAAAGTTAAAAAGACAGACATCACAGTCTCTCTCCAAATGTTATTTCCAGATAGACCAGCATGTTTGGATATTGTGATGGATCCTTGTTGTTGCCTCACTCCATTGCTAAAAAATGAGCAATGAACAAAATCATTAAGTCACTTGATCAAGTTTTTACTAAAATTCGCATTTACCTGAGCAAGCTTCACAACCATGTTAAGCAGTATTGTCATTATGTGAACCTTTACATCAGTTCACTATTCCAACAGCATCGTTATGTATATGAAAGCTTACACCTTGCTTACAATCACGAAAATCTTACATCGCCAAAATCTAGTCTGACACTCTTCACTTTAGACCAGTGCAAGCAAGGATTTAAACTGGGGTCCAACTTCATTTACTGACTGCAAGCTTCTGAGGATTTTCTTTTAACCCTTTGTTTCACAGTTTTTAATCACTGTTTTCTAAAATTCATTAATGAGTTGTGGGAGTCACCTCTAGGTCAGCATTTATTGCCCATCCCTAATTACCCAAAGGGCAGTTAAAAGTCAACCACATTGCTGAGAGTCTGGAGTCTCATGTAAGCCAGACCAGACAAGGACAGCAGTTTAGAGACAGCTGTTTACTTCCAAAAAATACATTAGCGAATCAGCTGGGTTTTCTCTTACTCCTGACAACCAGCAGTGGTTTCATGATCATTTTAAAATCTTAATTCCAGTTTTTTTTTTATTGAATTAAAATTCCATCATCTGCAATAGTGAGATTCAAACTGGGGGTTTCTAAAACATTACCTGGGTTTCTGGATTAACAGTCCAGCAACAGTATCACGACACCAACATATCCATTTTCTTGCTGTAATTTCTGTCATATACAAAAAGCACCAGCAGCACAAAACAAGCAGCCACTTGTGTATGTAAATAGAGAAGAGTGCCATTCTGTAACCATCCTCTTCATCTATCATGCAAACTAAGATGTAACGTCACTGAACATGGGAAGGGGCTCAAGAAAGCAAGTTCTGCAGGATGTATGCATTGACTGATTGCCCACTGCAGCAGCACTTCAGCCTTACCTCCTTTAACCCACTCAACTACAGATCACAGCAAACCTCCTTAACCCAACTGGACTTTGTCAAGAAGCTTTGCCTAGTGAACGATAGCACATCAATTGAGTGTTCACATTTCTGACAGAGCGAAGTGTCAGATATCCGTGCTGTGTACTTCAAGAAGACAATTCTTTCATTTACAGATGAACAATTTAGGCCAATGATCTAATTCACTACTCTTTCATAACAGACACATCCCTCTTGAGTGTAACATTGCCTTCACTGCTGCTATTCTGGGATTCTCTACGGCCGAGAGAGATATTGTAGGGCTGCAGGAGCAATTGTGAGAGAGATATTTGCTCAGACTGCACTTAAGAACCATGAGATTGAGATGGCCTGAAATTTTAGCAGCTGACTCCTATGAGGTATCTGTGTTGATGTAATCCCATAGGTTTGCTCGTAGTCAAGTCAGTCTCATCCTTCATCCTTCATCAAATGAAGAATTAATTGCTGCCCTGGTAAAGACCATGAACCCTGGAGAATCATTCTCCAAAACTGAATATAAGTTTGTTGTTCTTTATGCGTTCTTCTTTTGAGGGTAGTGTGCCTGAAATTTTATATCCCACTACTCTAACATCTTTGGCAACATTCTACTTCAACTTTTTGGGGGAGGGGGAGAAACTTGCCCACGAGCCACTTGACCAGTTCTCCTGTACTCATTGATTTCACCAAGTGCCAACTCCTTACTTTCCCTGTCAAAATCTCTTTCAGTTAGACTCTGGCCTGGCAAAATGATATTGATATCTCTGGTACAGCTGCACTGACATGCATCCCTACGAAGAGGACTACCTTCTTATCATTTGAATGAAGGCCCCAGTGTAAGGACACTCCTATTAGTGGCCTGTCACTGCTTTTCATTCAGGCTTCATTCGAGTATAAGTAAATAACACAAAATCTGGAAGTTGTGAGAATGTATCAGAGATAGTAGGAACTGCAGATGCTGGAGAATCTGAGACAACAAGGCATAGAGCTGGATGAACACAGCAGGCCAAGCAGCATCATAGGAGCAGGAAGGCTGACGTTTCGGACCGAGACTCTTCTTCAGAAATGGGGGAGAGGAAGGGGGTTCTGAAATAAATAGGGAGAGAGGGGGAGGCGGATAGAAGATGGATAGAGGAGAAGATAGGTGGAGAGGAGACAGACAGGTCAGAGAGGCGGGGATGGAGCCAGTAAAGGTGAGTGTAGGTGGGGAGGTAGGGAGGAGATAGGTCAGTCCAGGGAGGACGGACAGGTCAAGGGGGTGGGATGAGGTTAGTAGGTAGGAGATGGGGGTGGGGCTTGAGGTGGGAGGAGGGGATAGGTGGGATGAAGGACAGGTTAGGGAGGCAGGGACGAGCTGGGCTGGTTTTGGGATGCGGTAGGGGGAGGGAAGATTTTGAAGCTTGTGAAATCCACATTGATACCATTGGGCTGCAGGGTTCCCCAGAGGAATATGAGCTGCTGTTCCTGCAACTTTCGGGTGGCATCGTTGTGGCACTGCAGGAGGCCCAGGATGGACATGTCGTCTGAGGAATGGGAGGGGGATTTGAAATGGTTTGCGACTGGGAGGTGCAGTTGTCTAGTGCGAACTGAGCGTACGTGTTCTGCAAAGCGGTCCCCAAGCCTCCGCTTGGTTTCCCTGATGTAGAGGAGGCCACAACGGGAACAGCGGATGCAGTATACCACATTGGCAGATGTGCAGGTGAACATCTGCTTGATGTGGAAAGTCTTCTTGGGGCCTGGTATGGGGGTGAGGGAGGAGGTGTGGGGGCAGGTGTAGCACTTCCTGCGGTTGCAGGAAAAGTGCCGGGTGTGGTGGGGCTGGAGGGGAGTGTGGAGCGGACAAGGGAGTCATGGAGAGAGTGGTCCCTCCTGAAAGCAGATAAGGGTGGGGAGGGAAAAATGTCTTAGGTGGTGGGGTCGGATTGCAGATGGCGGAAGTGTCAGAGGGTGATGTGTTGGATCCGGAGGTTGGTGGGGTGGTACGTGAGAACGAGAGGGATTCTTTTTTGGTTGTTAGTGCGGGGAGGGCGTGTGAGGGATGAGTTGCGGGAGACATGGTCGAGGGCGTTCTCGACCACTGAGGGGGGGATGTTGCGGTCCTTGAAAAACGAGGACATCTGAGATGTACAGGAGTGGAATGCCTCATCCTGGGAGCAGATGTGGCGGAGGCGAAGGAATTGTGAGTAGGGGATGGCATTTTTGCAGGAAGGTAGGTGGGAGGAGGTGTATTCTCGTTAGCTGTGGGAGTCGGTGGGCTTGAAATGGATATCGGTTTCTAGGTGGTTGCCAGAGATGGAGACAGAGAGGTCCAGGAAGGAGAGAGAGGTATTAGAGATGATCCAGGTGAACTTAAGGTTGGGGTGGAAGGTGTTGGTGAAGTGGATGAACTGTTTGAGCTCCTCCTGGGAGCACGAGGCGATGCCGATACAGTCATCAATGTAACGGAGGAAGAGGTGGGGATTAGGGCCAGTGTAGGTACGGAAGAGGGATTGTTCCACGTAACCTACAAAGAGGCAGGCATAGCTTGGGCCCATGCGGGTACCCATGGCCATCCCCTTTGTCTATAGGAAGTGGGAGGAATTGAAAGAGAAGTTGTTGAGGGTGACAACGAGTTCGGCTAAGCGGATGAGGGTGTCAGTGGAGGGGTCTGGTCGGGCCTGCGGGACAGGAAGAAGCGGAGGGCCTTTAGGCCATCTGCATGGGGAATGCAGGTGTAGAGGGACTGGACGTCCATGGTAAAGATGAGGTGTTGGGGACCAGGGAATTGGAAGTTCTAGAGGAGGTGGAGGGCACGGATGGTGTCACGGACGTAGGTAGGGAGTTCCTGGACCAAGGGGGAGAAAATGGAGTTGAGATAGGTGGAGATAAGTTCAGTGGTGCAGGAGCAGGCGGAGACAATGGGTCAACCAGGACAGTCAGGTTTGTGGATTTTGGGAAGGAGATAGAAGCGGGCGGTGCGGGGTTGGGGAATGATGAGGTTGGAGGCAGTGGGTGGGAGGTCACCTGAGGTGATGAGGTTGTGGATGGTTTGGGAGATGATGGTTTGGTGGTCGGGGGTGGGGTCATGATCAAGGGGGCGATAGGAGGAGGTGTCGGAGCGTTGGCGTCTTGCCTCGGCGATGTAGAGGTCAGTGCGCCATACTACAACTGCGCCTCCCTTGTTCGCGGGTTTTATGGTGAGGTTGGGATTGGAGCAGAGGGAGCAGAGGGCTGCACGTTCTGCAGGGGAGAGGTTGGAGTGGGTGAGAGGGGTGGAGAGTTTGAGACGATTGATGTCTCGACGGCAGTCGGAGATGAAGAGGTCGAGGGAGGGGAGGAGGCCTTGGGGTGGTGTCCAGGAGGACGGGGTGTGTTGGAGGCGGGAGAAGGGGTCAGTAGAGGAAGGGTTAGGCTCACGGTTGAAGAAGTAAGCGTGGAGGCAGAGGCGGTGGAAAAACTGCTCTAACTGCTGCAGGAACAGCAGCTCATATTCCGCTTGGGAACCCTGCAGCCCAATGATATCAATGTGGATTTCACAAGCTTCAAAATCTCCCCTCCCCTGACCGCATACCAAAACCAGCCCAGCTCGTCCCCGCCTCCCTAACCTGATCTTCATCCCACCTATCCCCTCCTCCCTCCTCAAGCCCCACCCCCATCTCCTACCTACTAACCTCATCCCGCCCCCTTGACCTGCCCGTCCTCCCTGGACTGACCTATCTCCCCCCTAACTCCCCATCTACACTCACCTTTATTGGCTCCATCCCCGCCTCGCTGACCTGTCTGTCTCCTCTCTACCTATCTTCTCCTCTATCCATCTTCTATCTGCCTCCCCCTCTCTCCCTATTTATTTCAGAACCCCATTCCCCTCCCCCATTTCTGAAGAAAGGCCTGGGCCCAAAATGTCAGCCTTCCTGCTCCTATGATGCTGCTTGGCCTGCTGTGTTCATCCAGCTCTACGCCTTGTTGTCTCAGTTGTGAGAATATGATGTGTGTGAGTGTGATCGTGAGAGTGTGATGGGACAACTGATGCGATGGCTGTGAGCATTAGCTCAAAGGAAGCTATTCTGGAAGTTGGGAAAATGTCTTTTTTTAGGCTGAATTCCTGCAATTCCAGTAAAGACTTAAGGAGTTAGATGATGCAGTGCAGTGTGAAGGGTTAGTTAGTACCATGATTATTGCTTTAAGACAGTCAAGAGGATGGTTGTGCTCAGGGTGGAAAATTAAAAAGCCAACCTCAAGTGAATGCTTCACCTTGCCATATCTGGTGAGGTCATTGTAATTTTGGCCTGCATCATTCTGCTGTTCCAGACATGAGGAAGTAGTTGAGAGCATTAGTACCATCTGAATGGAGTTGGTGACTGTTTGGCCAGGCATGCAGGAGCACTGTCACAGAAGATTGTGGCTGTTCAAGGAAGCAGAAAGGTTCTCCTCCAAAAAGTTCACTGATTTTCCCCAAACCTCTTTGGCTATTTGTCCTGCTTTGTTTTTCTTGCATTGCCATCATGGGCTACTGACACCATAGAGAATTTTAAACAGAACTGGATGCAACATATTCCAAAATTGAAATCTGATAATGCCTTTAAAAAGTTACATCAATATTGTCATTTTCTGGAGTTTGGCTGCTTACAACTTGAGCTCTCTGTAGACAAACAGCCAAAGCTCTGTTGTCCACGTCCTGGCTCACACCAAGCCCTCTTCTCCTTCACACTGTGGTCACTGATCTGCATTTGTTCCTGGTCCAGAAGTAACTTTATTTAAAACTTTTCATCCTTGTTTTCAAATCTCACCATAGTTTAGTACCTCTCTGCTCCTGCAGCCCTACAATCTTCCATATCTCTCCGCTCCTTTAAGTATGGCTTTCAGCTGCCTGGAGCCTAAGCTCTAGAATTCCTTTCTAAAACTACCTCAGCATCTCTCCCTCCCCTCCTTTAAAAACTCTTAAAACCTAATGCTTTCCAAGCATCTCATCTATTGGGTGTAATCTTATTGAGGTCTGAGCCATGTGAACTATGTTGAACAGAGTGGTAGAATTGAACAAAAAGTATAATGAAGCTGATTTTGGGAGCATCTCTCTCCATATTTTCTGCTTTTGACAAGTAGCAAGGTGAATTTCTCACTAGGCAATAGTGAGTTGTCAATTAAGGGAATTATTGTTTGCTAACCACCTTGTTGAAGGCCCAACTCACCTGATTAATTGAATTAACTGCACAGAGGCCGGTACTCTGTCACTAGGTCACCCTTTAATTACATGTGCACAGTACATAGTCTGTGACCAGCCAGCTCAAAACCAGTCCCTTGACTGAGCACACCTTCCGAATCTCCTGTTTATATCTGTGAGCCAGGGCTCCCCGATTGATCCAGGTAAATGGCCCCAATCAAGAATCTCATAGGCAATAAGATTCACCTGGCCCAGGTTCCAATCACTGCATTCATATTCAGCATTCTATCTTACCAAACTCACCAAACAAGTTAGACATCGAGAAAATGCAACAAAGAAACCAGAGCAGGAACCTGGTGAATTCTTGTTTACTACTTGCTCCAGAGGACCTCCATGTTGTAAATTGGGCACCAAGATCTCAAGACACTCTCCATGGGCATTGACCACACTCTCTCACACGCACACCATTGGCATCCAACATGTGTCAGCCCCTAAGAACCCTTAAGATACATCTTCAGTCTACTCACAGGAAACTTCTGCACTTCATTAATAACCTCAGGCTGCATCAGCAATTATTTGTAATCAGTAATACTGCTCATTGTCACAGTGCTCACTTACTCTGAGCTACCGGGGATGTTCACAGCATCCCTGCTTTTTGCACCTTGACCCCTCAACCAGAGATACCAGGCTCGTATTACTTAGAGTCATAGAGTCATAGAGATGTACAGCATGGAAACAAACGTTTCGGTCCAACTTGTCCATGTTGACCAGATATCATATAAACCTAGTCCGGTTTGCCAGCATTTAGCCCATGTCCCTCTAAACCTTTCCAATTCATATACCCATCCAGAAGCCTATTAAATGTTGTAATTGTCCCTTACATTCACACTTTCTGTGTGAAAAGTTATCCCTTAGGTCCCGTTTAAATCTTTCCCCTCTCACCTTAAACCTATGCCCTCTAGTTTTGGACTCCCGCACCCCAGGGTAAAGACCTTGCCTATTTACCCTATCCATGCCCTTCATGATTTTATAAACCTCTATAAGGTCACCTTTCAGTTTTCGATACTCCAGGGAAAATAACCCTAGCCTTTTCAGCCTCTCCCTATACCTCAAACCCTCCAGCCCTGGCAGCATTGTGATAAATCTTTTCTGAAACCTCCAAGTTTCACAACATCTTTCCTATAGCATGGAGATCAGAACTGCCCACAGTATTCCAAAAGTGGTCTAACCAATGTTCTGTACAGCCGCAACATTACCTCCCAACTCCTATATTCAATGAACTGACCAATAAAGGCAAGCGTACCAAATGCCTTTTTCACTATCCTATCTACCTGTGACTCCAGTTTAAAGAAATTATGAACCTGCACTCCAAGGTCTCTTTGTTCAGCAATACTTCCCAGGACCTTACCATTAAGTGTATAAGTCCTGCCCTGATTTGCCTTTCCAAAATGCAGCACCTCACCTCTAAATTAAATTCCATCTGCCACTCCTCGGCCCATTGGGCCATCTGATCAAGATCCCATTGTTCTCTGAGGTAACCTTCTTTGCTGTTCACCACACCTCTAATTTTGATGTCATCTGCAAACTTACTAACCATACCTCCTATGTTGACATCCAAATCATTTATATAAATGATGAAAAGCAGTGAACCCAGCACCAATCTTTGTGGCACACTGCTTGTCAGAGGCCTCCAGTCTGAAAAGCTACCCTCCACCGCCACCCTCTGTCTTCTACCTTTGAGTCAGTGCTGTATCCAAATAGCTAGTTCTCCCTGTATTCCATGTAATCTATCCTTGCTAACTAATCTACCATGAGGAACCTTGTTAAACATCTTATGGAAGTCCATATAGATCAGGTCCATTGCTTTGCCCTCATCAATCCTCTTCATTACTTCTTCAAAAAACTCAATCAAGTCAGTGAGAACGATTTCCCACACACAAAGCCATGCTGACTATCCCTAATCAGTCTTTGCCTTTCCAAATACATGTAGATCCTGTCCCGTAGGATTCCCTCCAACAACTTGCCCACCACCAAAGTCAGGCTCAGTGGTTTATAGTTCCCTGGCATTTTTTTACTACGTTTCTTAAATAGTGGCACCACGTTAGCCAACCTCCAGTCTTCTGGCACCTCACCTGTGATTATCAATGATACAAGTGTCTCAGCAAGGGACGCAGCAACCACTTCCTTAGCTTCCCATAGAGATCTTGGGTACACTTATCAGGTTCCAGGGATTTAACCACTTTTATGTGTTTTAAGCCATCCAGCCCCTCCTCCACTGTAATATGGACATTCTTCAATGTGTTGCCATTTATTTTCCCACTTTCTAAATCTTCCATATCCTTCTCCATAGTAAACACTGAGGCAAAATGCTCATTTAGTACCTCCCCTATCTCCTGCGGTTGGACACATAAGTGGCCTTGTTGATCTTTAAGGTACCCTAGTCTCATCCTATTTACCCTTTTGCCCTTAATGTATTTATAAAATCCCTTGGATTCTCCTTAACCTTATTTGCCAAAGATACCTCATGTCCTCTTTTTGTCCAGAGACAGTAAGAACTGCCGATGCTGGAGTCTAAGATAACACAGTGTGGAGCTGGAGAAACACAGCAGGCCAGGCAGCATCAGAGAACCAGGAAAGCTGACGTTTCGGGTCGGGACCCTTCTTCAGCATTTCTGAAGACCCAAAACGTCAGGTTTCCTGCTCCTCTGATGCTGCCTGGCCTGCTGTGTTCCTCCAGGTCCACACTGTGTTATCCCTTTTTTGCCCTCCTGATTTCCCTCTTAAGTATACTGCTACTGCTTTTATAGTCTTCTAAGGATTCACTCAATCCCTGCTGTTATACCTGACATATGCTTCCCTCTTTTATTTGACCAAAACCTCAATTTCTTTAGTCATCCAGCAATCCCTACATCTACCAGCCTTGCCCTTCACCCTAACAGGAACGTACTGTCCCTGTACTCTTGTTATCTCATTTTTGAAGGCTACCCATTTTCCAGCCATGCCTTTACCTGAAAACATCTGCCTCCAATCAACTTTTGAAAGTTCTTGCCTAATATCATCAAAATTGGCCTTCCTACAATTTAACTTTTAGATCCTGCCTATCCTTTTCCATCACTATTTTAAAACAAATAGAATTATGGTCACCAGACACAAAGTGCTCCCCCACTGACACCTCAGTCATCTGCCCAGCCTTATTTCCCAAGAAAAGTTTGGCACTTTCTCTAGTAGGTATGTCCATATACCAAATCAGAAAATTTTCTTTTACATGCTTAACAAATTCCTCTCCATCCAAGCCTTTAACACAACGGCAGTCCCAGTCTATGTTTGGAAAGTTAAAATCCCCTACCATAATCACCCTATTATTCTTACAGAAAACTGAAATCTTCTTACAAACTTGTTTCTCAATTTTGCGCTGACTATTTGGGGGGTCTATAGTACAATCCCACAAGGGTATAGCACAAGGGTAGCCTTCACTGAGGTGAGGAGTGGGGTCCTGACACAATAAGTGGAGGGCAGCCTGCAATACCAGCCCAGGGCATTAGAAATGGCCAGTAAGCCACTTGCGATGGTCAGAGTCAGAATGATCTCCACATAAGAAGTGAGGATCTGAATTTCAGGAAGCCTGCCACTGTCTTGACTCTTTCAGCCCTAATGGGGGCTGTTAACCTCCTGGAATGAGAGAGAAGCAGGTTTTAAGGGATCAGAGACGTTATGAAGACGGCAGCAGAATAGGGCTCCTGAGCCGGGGTTCATCCACTCCAACTGCTTTTTTTGTTTTTTTTTCCTCTCTTTTCCTTTACTTACCTCTTGCCCTGAGCTCAGACAGTATCAGCAGTAGCAAGGGATCACAGAGTGGACCTCATGGCAGTGGTGAGTATGGATTTGAGTGAGCCCTTACTTTCTTTTCCAGGGCGAGCACAGGACCTGGTATCGGAATCAGCAGCTGCTATTTCGGCAAGAGGCGAGGTCAATGAGGTAGGCCCAGCAGCAAAAGCTGGCACCTGAGGATCGATGATCTTGTTATGGTCGGGTCTGGCAGCATCAGAAGGATATCACAGCGGCATTGACAAGGTGGGCCCAGTGGCAAGAGATGGGACCCTGATGTTGGCAGGTTTGGCATAGGCAGTGACGAGGCAGTAGCGGAGAAGAATGGGCCCAGTGGCAAGAGATAGCGCCTGAAGAATGGAGACTTCAATGTTGGTCGTGTCCAGTGTAGATGGTGGCGAGGCAGTGGAGGAAGGGATGGTGGCACAGACGTCATTGGTGATGAATTGGTTCAGGACTGATGGACTCTCTTCAAGCTATACCTTCAATTTTTTTCCTTATTCTTAAACTATTCATCATGGTGGTAGAGCATGGCCACAGTGTAAAAGCTTTTCATTGTATTTCACTGTTTTTCTCACTGTAAAATACAGGTGACAACAAAATCATTCATATTCATGGAAGTGTGTGGCACAGCCATTACTTTTAGTGCAGGCAGGGAGGTGCCCTGAGCGGGTGAGTGAGTAAGCAGCACAGAGGCCATGTATGGTTAATGATATTGGTGGTTGGGTTGGGTGACAATTGGTATTGGCACTTACACTGGCGGAATGGAGAATGTCATTAACCTTCTGTCCTCCAGATGGCCAAGACTGCTTTAACCTTGGTGGCAACCTCACAGCAGGCTGGCATAGTCTGGTTCCATGGCCTCCACTGTTGGTCCTGGACCTCCAGCACCGTGCCTGCAAAGTGGGCCAATGACTTCCCCGTCTGCCATGTCCGGGACAAATGTCAGGAACCAGGCAGGACAACTCTAGACTAACAGAATTATCTGAGTGCACAACGGGCTTTTCAATATGGTGCAGGTACAAGGGGTGGTAGTGAATTCTAGGATATCTTCTGCATGGTGAGTTGATCTCGGAATGGCATACGGTAAGATAGGGCTGGAATCAAACAGGAGTCGCCACAATCACTGTGTAGCCAGTGATTGGACAATTAGTAAGACATAGCAAGAAAAGTTGTGATGCCTTGTGGCAGAAATCCCTCCAGAAAACTCAAAATGACTCAAACCTAGTCAAAAAACACAGGATTCAGCCCAATATCTCTTTAAGATTAATGGCAATTTTTCCAAAAGCAGAAGACTGCACATGCTGGAACTCTGAAATGAAAACACAAAGTACTCTACAAATTTGAGTGTCTTTGGAGAGGAAAACAGTTTGTCTCACCGCTGAAGCTGTCTAACCTATTGGGTGTTTCCGGCACTTTTCTGTTAGTAGTTTGTTTAACAATCACTCCTAGGTATCTTGGGATGTTTTTATCAAGTTAAGGGCATTGAAGTTGATGTTTTTCTTGCAAACCGCATCACTACTTATATCTATACTTAACAGCTATTCATTTGCTAATTAACTCACCCAGGATATTTTCATGTACCACTCTCTGTTGGTGAATAGTATAACTTGCTCTGGGGAAGTTTGGGGTAAAGAACCCTCCCCTAAAAATTAACCCCCCCCCCCCACCAAATCCATGTACATTGTAGATGCATATCAAACCTCTTCTAAAAAAAAGTATTTCTCTAATAAAAATGAGTTCCTTTTCCATTGACAGAATTAAGTGCATTTAGAAATTTCTACATACCATCCTCTGGCCCCTAACATCAAGCCACCACCCTCTCTGCACAAGATTAATCATGTTCTTTCTTGGAAAGAATCATCAACATTGTCAATTGGCCTGGGAAGATAAGAAAATAGAAAGAGTCATTAAAAGTACCTTGGCAGCTAAAACACTGGCACTGGTAGAAGAAATATATAGGAGGGGTGTATTTGTCTAATATTCAGAAGGAAATTTTATACAAGGGTGTTTTGTGGGAAGAAAATCTCCCCATAGAATGTTATGTGGTTATTGGTTCCTCTGGGACAATGTTTTTTGACAAAGGACGTCACAGAGAAAAGGTTGAGATTTAATCTTGCTTTGTGAAGGAAATGTTAGAAAGTGTTGTTAGATCTGCTTGGCCTAAGATATTGTTAAATGACGACCTGTATTATGATGAAAACCTGGAATATTGTGTTGTAAGAAAATAGCTGATAAGTTGTTTATTTAATTGCCTCGTTATTATTTCTACAAGTAGATTATTTTTGAAACAACAGGAACATGGGATCTGGCATTGATTGGTTATATTATTATGTGTTGACAGAAGATTGAAAAAATGCATCTTTTATTTAATTGATTAGTTTTTGGAAAGATTGTAATGAAAAGGTTGAAATTAAAGCAAAGAGTGGAATCTGTTAATGCCGGTTAACCACATTGTTGAATTTGTGACTGTCATTATTTAACATTACATAGAAATGGGTATTCATAGAATCCCTACAGTGTGGAAACAGGCCATTTGGCCAAACAATACTGACTATCTGAAGAGCATCTCACCCAGCCTCACGCCCTACTCTATTCTGGTAACCCTACATTTCCCATGGCCAATCCTCCTAACCTGCACATCTTTGGATTGTGGGAGGAAACCGCGGCACCCGAAGAAAACCGACACAGACCCAGGGGAAAGTGCAAACTCCACACAGACAGTCACCTGAGGCTGGAATCAAACCTGGGTCCCTGGTGATTTGATGCAGCAGTGCTAACCACTCAGCCACTGTGCTGCCCTGTAGTTGCTATTAATTGTCTAACCATGTATATATAGGGTAACCTATAACATGTTTTGGAGATGAGAGACCAAGGCTGAGAATGTCAATAAAACTCTGCAAAACAAAAGATATCTTTGCCATGGTTTCAACTTTCTTCTGGCTTGGATTCTATATTGCATTACCAATTTGACATTGGTATATCTCCTATTGAAAGCAATGAAGCTGTAAGAACTCCTCAGAACACTCCAGAAGTGGATTATTCATAATAAAAACCAAAAGAACTGCAGATGCTGTAAATCAGGAACAAAAATACAAGTTGCTGGAAAAGCTCAGCAAGTCTGGCAGCATCTATGAAGAAAAAATTAGAGTTAACGTTTTGAGTCCGGTGAAGGGTCACCAGACCCGAAATGTTAACTCTGATTTTTTTCTTCACAGGTGCTGCCAGACCTGATGAGCTTTTCCAGCAACTTCTGTGTGTGGGTTATTGATGTTGCTTGTGTTCATGTTGCCAATCACTTGTGTTTAGTTATATACAAATAGTCAACATTAACTGGAGTTCTCTGCGTCCCTTCTAAGTAACATATACTTAAACTGTGCTTAAGAGGTACATGCATGTAAGATGTAAATCTGCACACAAGAATAAAGATTGACTTCAGTTCTATCCTTCACTATTGGTTTTCCGATAGATAATGTTGGGCAAGATTATGTAATAAAAACATAAGAACATAAGAACTAGGAGCAGGAGTAGGCCATCTGGCCCCCCGAGCCTGCCCTCCCATTTAATAAGATCATGGCTGATCTTTGAGACTCAGCTCCACTTACCCGCTCACTCACCATAACCCTTAATTCCTTTACTGTTCAAAAATTTATCTAGCCTTGCCTTAAAAACATTCAGCGAGGTAGCTTCAACCACTTCACTGGGCAGGGAATTCCACAGATTCACAACCCTTTGCGTGAAGAAGTTCCTCCTGACCTCAGTCCTACATCTGCTTCCCTTTATTTTGAGGCAATGCCCTCTAGTCCTAGTTTCACCTCCTAGCGGAAACAACCTCCCTACCTCCACTTTATCTATTCCCTTCATAATCTTATATGTTTCTATAAGATCTCCCCTCATTCTTCTGAATTCCAATGAGTATAAGCCCAGTCTACTCAGTCTCTCCTCATAATCCAACTCTGGAATCAACCGAGTGAATCTCCTCTGCACCCCCTCCAGTGCTAGTATATCTCTTCTCAAGTAAGGACTCCAAAACTGCGCACAGTACTCCAGATGTGGCCTCACCAGGACCCTATACAGCTGCAGCATAGCCTCCCTGTTTTTAAACTCCATCCCTCTAGCAATGACAGACAAAATTCCATTTGCCTTTTTAATTACCTGCTGCACCTGCAATCCCACCTTCAGCGATTTATGCACAAGGACACCCAAGTCCCTCTGCACAGCAGCATGCTGTAATTTTTTACCATTTAAAACATAGTCCATTTTGCTGTTATTCCTACCAAAATGGATGACCTCACACTTACCAACATTGTACTCCATCTGCTGGACCTTTGCCCACTCACTTAGACTATCTATATCCCTCTGCAGACTTTCAGTGTCTTCTGCACACTTTGTTCTACCACTTACCTTAGTGTCATCTGCAAATTTTGACACACCACACTTAGTCCCCAACTCCAGATCATCTATGTAAATTGTAAACAATTGCGGTCCCAACACTGATCCCTGAGGCACACCACTAGCCACTGACCGCCAACCAGAAAAACACCCATTTACCCCTACTCTTTGTTTTCTACTGGTCAACCAATCCTCTATCCATGCCAATACATTACCTGTAATACCGTGCAACTTTATCTTATGTAGCAACCTTTGGTGTGGCACCTTGTCAAATGCCTTCTGAAAATCCAGATACACCACATCTAACAGGTTCCCCATTGTCCACCATGCAAGTAATGTCCTCAAAGAATTCCACCAAATTTATTAAACATGACCTACCCTTCATGAACCCATGCTGGGTGTTCCCAATGGGACAATTTATATCCAGGTGTCTCGCTATTTCTTCCTTAATGATAGATTCAAGCATTTTCCCCACTACCGAAGTTAAGCTAACTGGCCTATAGTTACCTGCTTTTTGTCTACTTCCTTTTTTAAACTGTGGCGTCACATTGGCTGTTTTCCAATCTGCGGGAACCCCCCGAGAGTCCAGTGAATTTTGGTAAATAATTACTAGTGCACTTGCTATTTCCCCCATCACCTCTTTTACCCTAGGATGCATTTCATCAGGGCCAGGAGACTTGTCTACCTTTAGCCCCATTAGCTTGCCCAGCGCTGCCTCCTTAGTGATAATGATAGTTTCTAGGTCCTCACCTGCTATAACCTTCTTGCTATTAGTTTTCGGCATGTTATTTGTGTCTTCCACTGTGAAGACCGACACAAAATAATTGTTTAATGTCTTGGCTATTTCCTCATTCCCAGTTATTAAATTGGCCTTCTCATCCTCTAAAGAACCGATGTTTATCTTCGCCACTCTTTTACGATTTACATATTTATAGAAATTTTTGCTGCCTGTTTTTATATTCTGAGCTAGTTTACTCTCATAATCTATCTTACTTTTCTTTATAACTTTTTTGTGGCTTTCTGTTGGCCTTTAAAGATTTCCCAGTCTATTAGTTTCCCACTAATCTTTGCTTTTTTGTATGTGTTTTTTTTCAATCTGATACTTTCCTTTATTTCCTTAGACATCGGGCTGGCTCTCTCTTTTCCTACAGTTCTTCTTTATCACTGGAATATACTTCTGCTGAACACTGTGAAAAATTGTTTTGAAAGTCCTCCACTGTTCCTCAATTGACCTACCATAAAGTTTTTGCTCCCATTCTACCTTAGCTAAATCCTTCCTCATTCCTTCATAGTCTCCTTTGTTTAAGCACAGGACATAGGTACTGGATTTAACCTTCTCATGCTCCATCTGTATTTTAAATTCGACAATACTGTGATCGCTCCTTCTGAGAGGATCCCTAACTGTGAGATCATTAATTATTCCGGTCTCCCTCGTAGGTTCCATTACATATTGTTCAAGGAAATTATCGTGGATGCATTCTATGAACCCCTCCTCAAGGCTGCCATGACCGACCTGGTTTGACCAATCGATATGGAGATTAAAATTCCCCATGATAATTGCTGTACCATTTTTACATGCATTGGCTATTTCTATGTTTATTGCCTGCCCCACCACGATGTCATTATTTGGTGGCCTATAGACCACACATATCAGTGACTTCTTCTCTCTGCTATTCCTAATTTCCACCCAAATAGATTCAACCTTTTGTTCAGTAGAACCTATTCCATCTCTCACTACCGCCCTGATATCATCCTTAAAAATCAGAGTGACACCACCTCCCTTACCTTCCTGTCTGTCTTTCCGAACAGTTTGCTACCCCTGGATATTTAACTCCCAGTCATGACCCAGTAATGGTGAGAAAAAAAAGTGAAATAAAAAATGAATACAAAAGATTATAGTCTTACCTGCCATAGCAGAAAATGGCAGAAAGCAAGTGTAAATTCTTAGGATATAATTGCTCTCTGATTTTCTCAAGGTCAGAGCCATAAGGCTAGTGGACAAATGATGGGGACATGTGGACAAATGATGGGGGCATGTGGACATTGGGTAAGGTCCTACCAAACTGAAAGCAACATTTGGCCTGTATGCCATTGCTTCCTACCAGAAGTAAAATTTAAGGTAATGTATTTGGTGAGATGAAAGCCCATCAACTGGATAGTGATGAAGATTTGAAACTTTTCTTAAAGTTTTAAAAGAATATTGATCTGTTAAATACATGTCATGCATTGTCAGGCATTGATAGGTTTCAGATTGCTGGAACTTTCACTGCTTTTTCATTCTTTTTATTTTATTCTTTTATCAATTTTGATTTGGACCTGTGAACAGGGAGCTGTGAACTAAAGATGACTTTTGGAGTATGGGTAACAACTTGTGTAAAAAAGAAAACAGACTAAACAAGCTTTTGTTTATTTGAGAGACCAGGCCTAGAAGTTAATTGCTGGTTTATTCCTGATCAAAGGGTTCTGCAGATGCTTCGTCACCAGGGAAGACCATTACGTTTAGTGAAATAGCAGAATTTGGCTATTAATGAGGTTGGTACTTGGGAAGTGGTTCCAGAAAGTCTGGAAAAGACCTTATGATGAAGGAGATGCTCAAATAGATGTTGAATGGTAACTGGAATTTCTCAGAGGAGATGATCAGTCTCTCAAGGAGGGCCTAGGGTTTGGTAGCTCAGAGAATAGGAAACTAAGTTACAAGTGTTACTGCCTTTATCTGAGTGAACTGTAAAGGTGGCCCTGATTGACACCATCAGAAAATCAACCAAAAAACCATCATCTATGCCTGTGGATCAATGCATCATGAAAAGCATTTAAGTAATCTGATGAATTTTGTTATTTTCCTTCATGTATCCCTATAGGTTTATAGCATAGACCAAGTTAGTTACTTTGTTTAAATTTACTCTGCTAAAGTCAGTATGTTGTTAATAAATGGCTAAATTTTTTGTTAAAGTTACAAAACAGTGTGCAGAATTGTTTATTCACAAAGTCTGAGACTGGATACTCAAAAGTCTGGTTAGGAGCCATTGGGGTCAATTTTGAGGGTCTTTGAAGTTTTTAATTATAGTACGTTGCAAAAACAGAGGTGGAAAGACTGATTTGATTTGCTGGTTATCTTTATATTGTAATAAGTTGGAAAAATATATTATGTACTTTAAAAATAGCATAAAAGATTGACAAATTCAATTTAGGTATTTCTGGATCAATACCAGTATATAAGTTGCACTAAGGTGTCTTTCTTAGCCATCGGTGCTAGCTCACATTCAGTTCTCAAAGGTGAAGAACTTGTTGGATCAGATGTCCATAATCTTGAAAATACTCCAAGGGAAAAGTAATTTTCTCCACCTTTCAAGGAAGAAATTAAACATTCTGTGGCGACACAAAGAGACCTCAGTGATTGCCAGATTTTGAAATGGTCGAGGCACCAGTTTGAGGTGTCAATACAGAGGAATGATCAAAGGCCGAATATTGGTGAAATAATCTTTAATAGATCCATCAATTACGACAGAAAACAAAATCAGAGCAGCACTACAAAACAGAACAACACCGACAATGCCCTTGGAACAGTAACTAGATGACTTGAATTGCTTCTTGCAGTGAATTGCCCAAAATAGAGAGGCAGCATTTTTAAAATCACACGTGACAAAGAGAATTAAGAATGGAGGTGAAGATAATGATAAATCTGAAAGAAACAACACAGATCAAAAGCAGTTCTAGTCCAGTGATGAATGTGTCTGCCTCTGACTCCTTTAACGATGAGTACAGATTGTATTTGCAATTTAGAAGTGTTTGGAACAGATTGGCTAAAATGTTACCTTGATTACTAAGTAGTGAGAGTTGTCAAAAGGTTAAGGAACTTAAAAGTATGACTTGGTTCAGGTTTGATGATGACAGCGCATTGAGATTACTGAAGAGATTTGCAATTGAATGCAATATTACTGGAGTAAGCTATTTTATAATTGTTGATGTCGTGTTTAATGAGCTACCTAGGATGCTGAACAAACAAAAAAGGCACAAATGAAACGTGAAATGGAAAAGATAAAACAATAAATTTTAGAAATTCGGTGAATCTAGTCAGCACATTGCTGTATCCGCTTAACAACACCAGGTGCTTCTCATCAAAGTATGAGACAAGTAAGCAATAATATCCAGTGATAAGAATCAAAGAGAAAGTAAAAAGATTGTCTTAGACTCATAGAGTTATAGAGTCTTAATGTTGGATTGACAATTTATTCATCTTAATTTTCAAAGGTTAACTGGGCGGAATACGTTACTGTTAGTTTTCTCGGCATGGAGTAAAAAAAGACTTTGATTTTGAGCCTTACTGGAGGCAATTGCAGTAATTCTGGTTTCAATGATTAAGTAACGCTAGTTATCTGCTTTCCATTTGCAATCCTTCGGCAGGTCAGTTAATGTCCAAGAATGCAGATTAAAAATTAAGGCCTCTAGCAAATATGAGCATTACATATTCACACTAATTGCCTTCTTGCCCTGTGAGTTAACAAGTTTCATGAGAACAAGGCACTTACAAATGGAAACTGAAGTTCCCAACTCCCAACCACATTCTGTAGCAAGTTCTGGAAGAGAAAACCTTGCAGCTGCCAGATTCTCACATTGAAATGTAAGTATACAAGGACAAGACCTGTGGTGTGGAAGGGAGCCTGAAGGTTTGGGGAGGAGTTTGCATGGTGGCTTACTGCAACATCCTAGTTCCAAGCGTAAAAACTTTCATCGCGCACAATTGGAAAAAGTCTCACAACACAGAGCTTTTTATTGAGGCATGACGATGATCTCTTTGGGAGACCCTATGTCGCACCAAGCAAGGGCATGATATGAGGTTTCATTATAATGGATCTGAGGGCTCAGGAGTAGCTTAATAAACTTGCATTATCTTTCTGACATTACCCGTAGATTATCTGCTCACAGAGTTCAAATGGCAAACACCATCAGTGAAGTCATTGTGGCCTTGTCGATTCAGCAAAGACCATGCAGAAGGAAGCAATGATTACAATACCATCAACAAGCTCACAAGAAAAGCAACCTCCAGCAGCTGCCACATGGTATTCAGAGTGGGAGGCAGCAGGTGGCCACAACAGCCTGAGAAACAGTGCACGAGTCGATTAAAGATGTCCCACCCCATCATTGCTGAACTTTGAACTCTGCTGGAGGTGAAGGTGAACTCAGAGGTTCTGATGGCAATCCTATCTCAGAGGGCATTGAGGTCATGGCTGCCCTGAAAGTTTATGTTGGTGACTCATTACAAGAAATAACCAGGGGAGCTGGGGTTTGGGGTGGAGGTGTGGCATCTCCCAGTTGTTCTCACACCAATGCACCTGGAATGTTACTTATGTACTTTTCTCTTCTTATCCTCCCTAATTCAGGCAGTGGGATCAGCCTCCTTTTTCCAGGTACAGGGTGCTATTACCCACATCCACATTATCACAAACCTGCAGAGTTCTAAACAGAAGAGACTTTATCTCCATAAATGTTCAAATTATGTGAGACCATCGATGTAGGAAGTCTGTTTCAAGTATCCTGAAACCTGCCATCACTGATACACACTGGGAACAGCCTCCTTCCTGGGATCTCAGTGTATATAGGGATGGCTGATGGGAGATAAGGGCTCATGATACCCTTAAGAAACCCTCTGTCTGACAAGACAGCCACAGTGGCCTCTTTAAGAGGAAGTTCTGATGTCTGGGCTATTCCAGTGGGGTCTTACAGTATAGGCCAGATAAAGGCCTTTCACAACTGGAGCCAACAAAATGGGTAAGACCTGGATGCAGACAAGTTGATGGATTGGCAGCAGTCCTCTGAGAATGAATATGTGGCAGCGGATCAGAACATTCACAAGGAGGGCATCCAGAACTAAGCAATATATCACAGAACCCGATAGGCTTGAGTCAACCTCAGGGCCAGCTGCTTTCAAAATAAATGAGCAGAGTTTGGACTTTGTTTAACTTTCCATTACTCTGCTAAGTAGCCCCTGATCAGTGCAAAGGGCGTGAGCACTTTATTATTTCTGCATACCTTGTTATTTTTGTAGTTGCTGACTTTTTGTATTGCTGAATAAATGCCTTTACCCATGTGATTGTACTCAAGATATTTTTGGGTGATCCTACTTTAAAGCATTCACACAATATCTGGCCCATATGACCTTCAGGGGAAAGGTAGCAGTCAGACAGTGCAGTAATATTGCATGCTGCTAATGTTAGGCAGCTCTTAAGGCACATTTGAGGATATGATATCCAAGTATTGTGTAGTGACATCCCTCATGATAGCCACTAGGTTGATAGGAATCCTGAGGAATCTCCTTTTGACCCCTCTGTCATTGGTAAAAAGGAAGGGGAAATCGGAGTGGGGTCAAAGTTTCTTGCTCCCCCCTCGCGCGAGCTCGCCATTGATACCAAGCAACTGTGGCAAATGAGGTAGAGTGTAGGTCTGTGTACATATCTCTTGGTCCCTTGACTGTGCTACACCTGGGTCTCCATGGCAATCATCAGGCAAGTAGGTATGTGCTTGCTGAAAGCACAGGACAGCATCAAAAATGTTGGTGGGCTCCTCAAACTTTGTTCCAGCCTGCTGCGTGCCTGTGGCAATTCTGTCTAATGTTCATGGGCCTGTTTCTGCTCCTTCACCATGTCATTAACGGCTGAAAGCAGGAGTACACCTGCCTGGGGCTGAGTGGGTACCTGGTCTCCAGCAGACTTTTGAGTTCCAGAGACTTGGGGTATTATATCACCTAGCTGCAGCAGACACATGTCAGTGATACACTCACCGGATTATTCACCCGAGTTGAAGCTAGAAGCAGTACCCTCTGAGGTGAAAGCCTCTGAGCTGGTGGAGGGGGCAGGTGAAGGTGTATCCTCAGAAACTGGCTTCATCCTCAAAGAGAAAGGAGGAGCTGAGGGTCTCTGAGAGCCTCTTAGTGGAGGATCACTATGTGCTACTAGTGGCTGCGTGAGGAATGAGAGGAAATTTGTTGAAGAAGATACACAAAGGTTTGTGCAGTTTAAGAATCGGTTAGTGCTCATATTAGCAGGAAAGCAACTCAGCACCATGAATCTACCCATTAGTGTCTGCCCATCACTATCTGAGCATTTCTGTTCATCTGCAGCCAGATCTTCAGTGGGAGTAAGAAACCTGATGTCCACCATCACCCTTAGTGATATTGACACTCTTATTTTGATTACAGACTAGCTTCTCCTGCCATAAGAAAAGAGGTGTCATTATGTATGAAAAAAGTGGATGGATTAACAGTTAGTGGCGATGCAGAAGCAGGGGAGGTTGTGAGGTGACCCCAGTGAGTATGTAGGAAGCTCAGAGGCAGCATGGACAAGTAGTTTGGGAGAATGAGCTGGGTGAGAGCTCCTTGAGTGGGCATGGTGAATGCAATACCGAGAGCTGTAGTTCAAGACCCTTGATGAGATGTGTATATAATGGCAGAGTTAGAGTGAGTGGTTGTCCAGTGAGTGTGAGGTAGCAGAGAGAGGGGAACTAACTCTTGAGAAGCACAGTAGGACATCACCCTTCATTCTGGTCACAGCACTGACCGGGCTGCTTGTGTTTTGGCCTCCCTGTCAGTCAGCAGGAGAAAAGACTGCTCTCTTCTCCACCACCCTGTTCACCAGCACCTCCAGGTCTTGTCCTTGAAGTAGGGAGCAAACTTTGCTTCCTACTGGGACACCTCATCGGTGTTAGGCTCAAACACCACAGTGTGAGGGATTTCTTTCTAGCTTGTAGTGCCTGAAGTGATATGTAACAAGGCTTTAATAAAGTGTCAGAGGTGTAGATGATGGATGGTTTGCCAATGAAAAGCATTTTCATCTTACTGGCCACTGCTAGAAATGTGACCAAGAGTCCAGTTTTATTATGAGAGAGGTGAAAAGCAGAAGACCGTATCAGAAAATTCACCTCAGGCCATGGATACAATGAAGCCCATCCCTCAAATTCTGATCCATGTTTATAAACTAGAGTTTGTGGACATCAGGGGCACATGACTGGAGAAGCAGAGAATGGGGCCATTAAATTTTGTGCACTCGTCTTGTTAAAATCTCAAAGGAGACCAGTAACTTTTAAAAAGAAATTCAAATTTTGGTCATTAACGGAAAGAATTATGCCACAAAATTTCACATTTTTAAACAAAAAACTTCACTGTACAAGAGTTCAGCAAAAGCAAGTTCAACTGACTTAGTGCAATTTCGTAGATTCATATTTTTTAAGCCAGAACAACTCAACAGGACACTCCTTATTCTACTTTTATTTGCACCCGAGGTATTCCCTATAGTGTATTGAGGGTATTGAGTACAAGAGCTGGCAGGTCATGTTACAGTTGTATAGGACTTTGGTTCGACCACATTTGGAATACTGCGTACAGTTCTGGTCGCCACATTACCAAAAGGATGTGGATGCTTTGGAGAGGGTGCAGAGGAGGTTCACCAGGATGTTGCCTGGTATGGAGGTTGAGTAGATTAGGATTATTTACATTAGAAAGACGGAGGTTGAGGGGGAACCTGATTGAGGCCTACAAAATCATAAGAGGTATAGACTGGGTGGATAGCAAGAAGCTTTTTCTCAGAGTGGGGGACTCAATTACTAGCGGTCACGATTTCAAGGTGAGAGGGGAAAAGTTTAAGGGAGATATGCGTGGAAAGTTCTTTATATAGAGGGTGGTGGGTGCCTGGAACACGTTGCCAGCGGAGGTGGTAGAGGCAGGCACGGTAGCATCATTTAGGATCTATCTAGATAGATACATGAATGGGCAGGGAACAGAGGGATACAGATCCTTGGAAAATAGACAACAGGTTTAGATAGATGATCTGGATCGGCGTAGGCTTGGAGGGCCGAAGGGCCTGTTCCTGTGCTGTAATTTTCTTTGATCTTTGTTCTTGTCCTTTGTATGTTTCCAAGATCTTGTAATTTCCTTCACTTCTCCTGGGGCAAAACCAATGAGTGTCACAGCTCTTCAGAGATCATTTTGGTTTCCCTTGTGTACCTGCTATTCTCTGGGGCTTGGGATTTCTTTAGGTTCTGCTAAGTGAACCCTCCAATTCACCTTCAGCATCTCACAATTGTGGGCTTCCCGTGTTCAAGAAAGAGCCTCTTTGCACTCTTGCATTATAGTAATTCCAAATCAGAAAACATCCATGGTTTCAGATATAACACAATGTGGAGCTGGAGGAACACAGCAGGCCAGGCAGCATCAGAGGAGAAGGAAAGTTGACGTTTTGGGTCGGGACCCTTCTTCAGATAGCTCTTTGCTACAGGCAGATTGTCTCTTCTGCTTGCCTCAAATCTTCTCCAAAGCTGATGCAATGGCCTATTATTGTAAGAAAACATGCAGAAAACACTCAAAACTAAAGGGGACATCCTTGCACAATTATTTCCATAGCAACAAGGCATACCTGGGATGTTTCCACATAGAACTTAAAACTAATGGTTTCAGCTGTTCAAAACTTCACTTTATCTGAAATGAATATGGATATTTTAACACCTTCCCTTGCTTATAAGTTGCTGTCAACACTCCCTTTGATTTTGAGGAATTATATAAATAATGTAAATCACTAACAGAGACAAATATAACCTTGGCAGACTCAATGGTGGTATTGGGAAGCTAAAAGCAGACCACCAGTTGTGTAGTGTTTTCACACATCCAAATCTAATTTCTTTAAGTAAAGTCTGACCACCCTCTGTATTGTAATTATCTTGGGAATGTTTACCAGCTTCCCAAACCCACTTTTTTTTCCATTCCTACATTTACCATATTTCCATAATCTTACAAGTTTCCATATTTATACTTGTAAATACAATTTCATAAAAAATTACAAATCTATAAAACATACAGATATGAAATTAGATATTAGTAACATTGAGCATTGATCAATTATTGAATCAGTGGAGGTGAAGTGATGGTTCCTGCTCTGCCAATGATAACGTACCAGACCAAAATGCTCCCATCAGTCCCAAATCCTGAGAATGGGTCATTTTACTGGTCAGAACAGCCTGCTCACAGGCACTTGATGGAAGGAAAGAGAGGCTGGATAAGCTGGGACATTTTTCACTGGAACATAACTAGAGGGCATTTTTTTTAAGTTGAGAGAAGAAGGTGTGATGTTAATGTAATTTTAAAAAGGCTATTTTGTCCTAGGCTTTTTTTGAAGAGAGGTTGTAAAGGCAGAGGTAATGAACTGGCTACTGAAAGCAGCTTAAGTAAATAACTTATGAGGCCTTTAGGCATTTTTAAAACAGTTGTAACAATGGATGGGGTGTGGTCAGCTTTCACAGACCAGGCTTTCTATTACAAAATTAGAAGTTACTGGAAAAGCTCAGGAGATCAGTTATGACTAAGGGTCACCGGACCCGAAATGTTAACTCTGATTTCTTTTCTTCACAGATGCTGCCAGACCTGCTGAGCTTCTCCAGCAAATTCTGTTTTTGTTCCTGATGTACAGCATCCGCAGTTTCTTCAGGTTTCTACTGTTTTTTAGCTATAACAATCAGAAGCTGTTCGGGTCTCGAAAGGGTTGGAAGATTCACTAAATGATTCCTAGATGCCACTTTCTCTGAAATTTCTCTTGATGTTGTTTCCTCCTGGATTGGAGAACTGCATGTAAGAATCTGAGTCTGAGTTTAACTTTATTTGTCAAAGGGTGTGTTTATGGGATGTTACTATATTGGAATAGTTAATTAATAATAGGTACTGTATCTATTATTCTGTTAACCTTTCTCATATTTGTTATTTTAAATTCCTTTTCTTATGTTTGTATTTTAACTACAATGTTTAAATAAACTGTGTTTTGCTTAACGTTGAGTAGTTTGACAAGTCTCATCACATCTGGAACGCGCACTTCACAACTACCATTAAAATAAGAAAAATTTAGGATCTAGGCAACATTCTAAAAATATTTTGAGGGTGTCTGATCTGGTATAACAAAAGATTTAAAAGGGACCTGAGGGGCAACTTTATCACACAGAGGGTGTTTCATATGTGAAATGAACTGCCAGAGGAAGTGGTAGATGCAGGAACAGTTACAATATTTAAAAAGCATTTGGTACATGAATTGTAAAGATTTAGAGGGATATGGGCCAAATACAGCCAAATGGGACTGGTTTAGTTTGGGAAACCTGGTTGGCATGAACAAGTTAGACCCAGTCTGTTTCCAAGCTGCATGATTCTATGGCTCTGTACAATACAAACAAAGTAACAGAGCCCAGGAAGGGCCAGATAAAAAAACAAAAAAATTGAATTTTAAGCTCCCGAGGGAAATTATAGGATTTGGTAGTTTGGCAAAAAATTTGGATCAACTGCCTTTCAACATTACCTTCTAAGGTTCCTGATAAAGTTTTATCAGGGTTTGTGTAGCTTCCAGCTGGCATGGGTTCCACAAAGCTCGCAAAACACACACTGGGCTGATTACTCAGGACAGGCCAGCCGGAAGCCGAGTGCAAGTTTGCTTCTCCAATATCTGTTCAAATGTAGCTGGCTAGAAATCCTGGAAGAACAGATTCAGCTTCAAGTCATTGAAAAGTTTCAGTGGTACTGTATTAAAATGTATGTGTTGTTATGAAGTGCTGCTATCTTTAACAAAGTCAAAAACTGTCTTTTATAACTTAAAAAAAGAACTGCGGATGCTGTAAATCAGGAACAAAAACAAAGTTGCTGGAAAAGCTCAGCAGGTCTGGCAGCATCTGTGGA
>NC_063340.1:61179781-61194661 GCF_021869965.1 Rhincodon typus
CTGAGGAAGGGTCACCGGACCCGAAACGTTAACTCTGTTTTCTCGTCCACAGATGCTGCCAGACCTGCTGAGCTTTTCCAGCAACTTTGTTTTTGTTTCATAACTTAAAACTGGGCATACTTCAGGAATTGTAGGCTATCTCCTACAATATTGTTGGAGACCATTAATTCAGTAACGGTAATTTGAATTTAGGAGATAATACAAAATAGCTGATATTGATAAATTTGTCAGCCATTAGGCATAGGCTTATTTCATTTTAAAACCAACTTTAACAGAAAGAAGAATTGAGCATCTTGACTTCTGTTATGTTATCCAGGTCCTTTAGCATTAATTTGCAAATGTAATGCATAATTGTCTTCCCTTGATCAACAAATCCCCTTTTAATTGGCATCAGGCGACAAAGAATGTTTTAAACCTGCTGTCCTGTTTGGTCAATACTACCAATCCATTTGATCACCTCTCGCTTTATAGTTGTGATGAGAAATGAAATAATTGATTGCGAATGACAGCAACAGATAACTCAAAGGAATTAAAACAAATGTGGTGTTTGAAAACCAATGTGGGGAAGAAACAGCAACTACTAGGGATGGAACAATGTGTGTTATGATGAGATCAGTGGCAAAATAGCACAATAAGTCCAGCGAGGCCAACCTCAATGTCGGGAACAACTTGTGGCATCTTTCATGCAACTGCAAGGCACTGAGGCAAGATTGTCACAAGGCAGCAGTGAGTTGACATTAGGGGAATCATTGCTCATTAACCACATTATTAACTGCACACCTTACCTCCTTAATATTCAGCTTTCCATCTTACCAACTGAGAAAACTAGAATTCTCGGTGTGGCAGTCAGAGCGGGTACCTGGCAACTTCAGCTCACTGTTGCCTGCAAACAGCCTCCACATTGATCACACACAACAGCACCTTAGAGCACGATCCACTGGCACCAGCTGCATCTACCCCTCATCCACAGACTTTAGCATCCAACATTTACCAAGCCCTCAGGATCCTTGTGGCACCTCTCTGATCCACTTGTGGGACATATAGGAGGTACAGACCCTGGTCATTGGCAACTAGCATTGAAAGGCATTTGAATGCAGGTCCAGGCACCCAGCTCATGGATTGGACTAAGCTCTATCTCAGGGCTGCACACCTATCTGCATGGTAGCAGTATTCACAATTTGCCTTGCTGTGCCGATTACTGCAGTCAAACAAGCAGGCAGCTTGTCTTGCTGGGTAGCGGTGCTCAGTCAAGAGGGCATTGATCATCAAAATCATACCTACACTCATTCAGAGTGTATGGTGACTTTTTTATGTTTTATTGAGATCTGTCTCTTGACTGAATTTTAATATAAAAAACGTTATTGCTATTGCAGAGTAGTGTTTTTGAGCAGTAAGACTGTGCTAACAGTGAGTTTTTGAACAAAGTCTGTTGTGTTTGTTTTTAGCTATTTTCTGGGTTTGTATATTGTTAAAGGGGCAGAGATGGCTTTCAGTAGAGTGATGCTCTCTTCCTGTTGGATGTGGGTGATCAGGGAGCATTTCAATATTCCTGGAGACAATGCCTGTAGGAAGTGTGTTTGGTTGTGAATCCTATCAGATCACAAGGATCTGTTGGAGGCAATTAGAGGCAATGAGGTATATACAGGAGCCTGGAGGTGTGATAGATGGTGGTTTATAAGGGAGCTGAGGGGCAAGTTTTTCATGCAAAGTGTAGTGCATGTACGGAATGAGCTGTCAGAGGAAGTGGTGGAGGCTGGTACAATTACAACATTTGAAAGTCATCTGGATAGGTACATGAATAGGAAGGGTTCAGAGGGATATGGGCCAAATGCTGGCAAATGGGACTAGATCAGTTTAGGACATTTGGTTGGCATGGATGAATTGGACTGAAAGGTTTGTTTTCATGCCGTGTAAATCTATGACTCTATGTGTCAGCAGCTTACATGGCAAATACACTGCATGTCCAGCAAACAAATGGACATGTCTTACAGTCTCAGGAGGATAGTTCTCACTGAACATCATGGAGGAACCCACCTGTTGCAGGGGTGTCCTGGCACAGTATGTCAAGGTCAGCCTCTGATGCCAGTCAGGTCCAGGAGACAGGCCACAGTCAGGCAAGCAGTCAGGGAGATCTCAGTCAATGGGGGGCTCCATGCCTCAGCAGTCTGGGGAGTAGGTCATGGTCAGTCCTGTGGCTCCATAGGGGCCGGTCCAGTTGGGGATATCGGGGCAAGTGGCAATTCTTCTGGGAATGGCATGCAGTAAGATGGTGCTAGAATCACATGAGAGGGACACCCTAGGTAGTTAATGAGGTGTGTTTGGTAAAATACAGTGGGTGACCTTGTTAGGCCTTGCAACTCGAAACCTTCCATGAAACTTGAAAAATACTAACACTTAGCCAAAAAAATGTAAGATTCAGCCCTAAAGTTCTGTTTGCATTATTGTACAAAATGTCTGGCCATAAGTCAGCATTCCTAACTAGCCAGCTGAAGAAACATCTAATGTTGGTACTTGGTGCCAATTAAAGTAGCATTTTAATTCCAAACTAATAAATGATAGTAACTTTTCAAAACACAGATTTTTTAAGATTATGATGGGTTAGACACAGCGAATAAGTTTCTACTTGTGGGTGAATTCAATTCTAAATTAAATAAATACATAGGACAGTGACTAACATGGAATTCAAGTAAAACATCTTCACTCAGAGAGTGGTGAGGATGTGAAATTGACCCCCACATGGAATGGTTGAGGTCAATTGCGTTGATGCATTTAGGAAAAGCTCAATGCATTTGTGACAGCAAACAATCTAGCAGAGTGTGTTAATGGACTGACATGAATTTGGATGTGAGAAAGCACACAGAGTATAAACACCAGCATAGATTGTTTGGGCTCAATGACCTGTTTTCGTGTTGTACGTTATATGTAAAAAAGAAACATTGGACTTTTCATGATCCCACATGCTCTTAATGAGTACAAACTTTATTCATTCTTTAAATTTAGAGACATGTTAATTTATTCTTTAGAAGCATATGCTTTCTTGGCTAAGATGATGACAATTGTACATTGCCTAGCATTGGCCACATAAATTATGTAGGAACAAATAAAGCATTTTAATACATGGTGCATTTTTTAAGCAAAATCAAATTTCACAACCATTTAGTCAGCTAGAAAGATTTATAGCAGGGCATTGCCATATCCAATTATTTTACTGATTTTAATTTGACACAGCAATATATCAAGGAGTTGGCTTTAGAATTACAGAAAATGAGGTCTGGAAATGAAGGATTCTTACAGTGAAAAATGTGTTGCCAACTTGCACAAACTACATTATCCGTTCAAAAAAATCACATATTAGGTCAAAGTACTGCATCAAAAGAAATTATAAATTTTCTCCATCATAACATCAAAATTATGAAGGTAATGAACACAAAATTGACTACTTAGTTAATTACCATTTATTTGCTATGAAAATATAAGTCAGTACCATATCACAGATAAGGTTAGATGTATGAAGGGGAACTGCTTACATAATAGAGAGGATACAGACAATAAGCTTGTGCAAAATTAGAATATAAAAACCAAGGAACATGATGTAATTTTTATTTGGTAATTTCATCAATGTTTAATAGTAGGTTTTGATGGAGGAGTTTCGATTCAATGGAAGGAACATTCCAAATCCTCAGGCAACAGCATTCATGGAGAGTGTCATTGAAACTATAATTGGAAGTTAAAGTATACCGGAATATTTTATCAAGCCCGCCTCCCCCTGGGGAGAAACCTGGGGCCTTGAGAAGCCTTGGTTCTCACCCAATAAGTCATCAGATGTGCTGTTTCAGGATTCTTTATGAGCAGGAGTCAGTAATGTTACAGTTAGCAGCAGTATCAGGGCAAGAAATATTGTCTGGCTATCTGTTTTCAATATCTCTGTTGAGTGTACATGTGAACACATTAGCTGTGAATAGATAGGGCTTGCCCACAGTGCATCCATGATTAATACCTTGTTCTTTTCCCGGGTCCAAAATTTATTGTAGCCAACATATAACTTGAGGTTAGACAGTAGTGTAGTGAGAATACCACTGGGCTAGTAATCCAGAGTCCCAGGCCAAGGGTCTAAGGATGTGGGTTTAAATCCTTCAATAATAATTTCAATTCCAATTATAAATATCTGGAACAGAAAACTCATCTCAGTGATTGGAGTATGAGTACTATCTGAGATCTGGGCAATCAGGGTGAAATATCCGCAATGGATGGTCATGTCTGAGTACAGAATTCAATGCCAAACCAGGCCCAGAAACCAAAGAGGAGAAAGGTTGAATTAAGAGGGAGAGATAAAGAAACAAGTTAAGTAGAAAAGGTTTTCTTTGAAATATTACATTTTTAATCTGGAATGAAAATTAAGATCTGAAGAGATGAAAATCCACGTTTATAATTATTAATTTCCAGCACCAGAGAGATTGTTTGCAATAATTAAGATTAATCACATTAATGGAAAATGTATTTGGACTGAAATGGAGAAAACTTCATTTTCTGTGTCACGTTTAATTTGTATCTACTGTGCAAGTACGGCAATTTCACACTGTTCAATGCATGAGAATGACAGAAAGATGCTGACTTCTTAAAGTTCATGCAAGGGGGTGTATCTCAGGCAGCAATATCCACAGTTTCAAGTTAAGCACGCATCTTTCCTCACTTGAAGTTGCTGTGTGATCCCCATCATTGTAACTCCCTCCAGCTTTACAACTTCCTGAGATCCATATGCTCCAATTATTCTGGCAACTTATGCATTTCCAGCTTTAAATACGCTAATATTGGGAGCCATTCCTTCATTGCCTGAGTAATAAGCTCTGCAATATATCGCTGAACTTGACTATCTCTGAACCTGTCTCTCCCCTATAAGGATGGGTTTTATCATTTGAAAACGTACTCTTTATGGTTACCTACTTCAATATTTCTTTATGTCATTTTGTAACTTGTTTGATAATGGTTGTAAAATACTGTGGGATGTCTCATTAAGTTCAAGGTGCTATAAAAATACAAGCTGTTATTTGCATAAATAATAATGAGGCTGATGTGTTAGCTTCCATATCATTTTGAAAGCAAATTCTAGCTCTATGTCTCAGACGTTATTAATAGCACCATAAACAGTCAAGGAAAGATAAATTACTAACCATTTTGGAGCTAAGGAAAGAAAGGAAGTAAATTTGAAAACAACATCTGTGCAAATTGTGTTGGGGCAATGTAAGGAATAAATAACATGGATTACAGAAATAAAACCTATCACCTCTGTCCTGATGATTGTCTCAGCTCCCTAAACACTAGAACTATCTTCAATTTTTATTGTTATACTTATTTAACAGGACAGATGGTTTAAGTTGTATATAACTCAATAGCAATAGGAAAACAAATTTCATGGACTTCCATCATTAAAAAAACAAATCTCAAGGTGGTGCAGACATCTTTTATTCAGTGATATCCTTATTTTTTCTCCTCTTGCTCCTGCTTCCTTTTCTCCTCTCTTGAAGAACTCAATGAGAAATGAGGTCATTCAGCTCCACAGAATTCTATTCTCATCTGACTTCCATAAGGTAGAAATCTGACTTTCAACAATTCTAAAATTACTTCATTGTCATTGAAGTTGCTTACAGTAAGTATGAACTTTTGCACTGTTAAAACTCAAGTTTTACCTCATTCAACAAGATATAACTTTTTAATGGTTTTTAATCAGTGAGCCTTAACATGTAATCGTGAAGTTTTCATCTATTTGATGATTTATTTGAATAGAAATTTGAATAGCACATCATCCAGAGAAGTGTAAAATCACTGACAGAAACTTCAGGACTTTTGTACTTAACTATAGTATGCACAGTCAAGTTCCAGAAGACGTGGACACTTTTCTGAGAGTAATTACAGTGAAGACTAACAGTTTCATTCCTGTTAGAACCACAAAATTTGAAATGATGATGTACAAGCTAACAACTTGGTTTTAATTGAGATTTGTTTAATCCAATGTATCACTTTAACTGTAAACTATATTAAGCCTAATATAATTTATATTATAAAAATAATATAAATTATCCATCAAGAAGTGACAATTTTAAATTACATTTTATTGTGGGGTATTTTGACCATAACCATTAAAACTTTAAACATTGAATAATAGTAAATCAAAGAAAGATTGAGAATCCGCTATAAACTGACATCACAGCATGCAGTACACACTGTACTGTTAGCAATTACTGTCAATATTACAATTACCTTATATTATATTAACACATGGGTTTAATAGAACCACAACCAAATTGAATTATGCGCATTTCCCTCAGATTCTCTAAACAACAAATCTCATGTGTTTCTTCAGAAAGCTTCAAGTGACTGCATCTCTCAAAGAGCCATCTATTATCTCTGTGGGAAGCTACAAGAAACTCAAAGAGGATCATAGACCACAGGAGTCTTGTTCAGTATTGAAAACTTCAGAGTTTTCTCTGGAACTAAAGGAAATAAGATAGCAAGAGACTCTACTGTTCCAGATTACTTTATGTCTGCAGCAAGCTTCTATTTCCTTTCTTTTCTGAGCATGCCCACAAAGTATTTGGCTCATTGATGGAATAAGTCACCTGATGTACCTTATTGCTATTCCTCTAGCATCTGTTCAAAGTCACCATTTCAGGACATAAATTGAATTCTCATAGCACATGGATATATATGTCCAGAAGACCATAAGAAATAGGAACAGAAGTAGGACATTTGGCCCCTCGAGCCTGCTCCACCATTCAATAGGATCATGGCTGATCTGACATTCCTAAAGTCCACTTTACTGAGTCTTCCCATAACCCCTGATTCCCCTATTGATGAACAATCAATCTATCTCAGCCTTCAATATACACAAGGACTTTGCCCCCACTGCTCTCAGGATTCCAAAGATTCACAACCCTCTGAAAGAAGGAATTCCTCCTCAATTCAGTCGTAAATTGGTGCCTCTTTATTCTGAGACCATGCCTTCTAGTCCTCGACTCTTTCATGAGGGGAAACACCTTCTCAGCGTTTACCCTGGCAAGCCCCTTAACATGTTTCGATGAGATCACCTCTTATTTGTGTAAACTCCAGTGAGTAGAGTCCCAACCTGTTTAGCCCTTGCTTATAAGACAACCCCTCCATACCAGGGATCATCCTAGTGAACCTTCTTTGATTTGCCTCCAGTGAAATGATATCTTTCCTTAAGGTGACCAAAACTACCCACAGTACTCCAGATATGGTGGAGTAGCAGATAGTGAAGGGGACTGTTGGAGAATGCAGCAGAACATAGATTGGAGAGTTGGGCGGAGAAATGGCAGGTGGAATTCAATCCAGGCAAATGCGAGGTAATGCATTTTGGAAGATCCAATTCAAGAGCGAACTATACGGTAAATGGAAAAGCCCTGAGGAAAATTGATGCACAGAGAGATCTGAGTGTTCAGGTCCATTGTACCCTGAAGGTGGCAACGCCGGTCGATAGAGTGGTCAAGAAGGCATATGGCGTGCTTTCATTCATCGGATGGGGTATTGAGTACAAGAGTTGGCAGGTCATGTTACAGTTGTATAGGACTTTGGTTCGACCACATTTGGAATATTGCGTACAGTTCTGGCCGCCACATTACCATAAGGATGTGGATGCTTTGGAGAGGGTGCAGAGGAGGTTCACCAGGATGTTGCCTGGTATGGAGGGTGGTAGCTATGAAGAGAGGTTGAATAGATTAGGTTTATTTACATTAGAAAGACAGAGGTTGAGGGGGAACCTGATTGAGGTCTACAAAATCATGAGAAGTATAGACAGGGTAGATAGCAAGAAGCTTTTTCCCAGAGTGGGGGACTCAATTACTAGTGGTCACGATTTCAAGGTGAGAGGGGAAAAGTTTAAGGGAGATATGCGTGGAAAGTTTTTTACGCAGAGGGTAGTGGGTGCTTGAAACGCGTTGCCAGCAGAGGTGGTAGAGGCAGGCACGATAGCGTCATTTAAGATGTATCTTGACAGATACATGAATGGGCAGGGAGCAGAGAGATACAGATCCTTGGAAAATAGGTGACAGGTTTAGACAGAGGATCTGGATCGGCGCAGGCTTGGAAGGCCAAAGGGCCTGTTCCAGTGCTGTAATTTTCTTTGTTCTTTGTTCTTTGGTGTCACAAGAACCTTGTACAGTTGCAGTAAGACTTCCCTACTCTTACACTCCAAGCCCCTGAAATAAGTGCCAACATTCCATTAACCTTCCTGATTGCCTGCTGTACCTGTGCACTAGCTTTCTATGCTTCATGTACAAGTGCCCCTAGGTCCCTTTGTGATGCAGCTTTCAGCAGTTTTTCTCCATTTAAATAATATTTTGTTCTCTTGGTCTCCCTTCCAAAATGAACAACTTCACATTTTGCCATATTAAACTCTACTTACCAACTTCTTGCCCAATTATTTAACCTATCATTGTGATATCAATATGTCTCTGTAACTGTTTGTATCTCTCTCACTACCTGTCTTTCCACCTATTTTTGTGTTATCTACAAATTTGGCTGCAATACATTCACTCCCTTCTCCAAGTCATTAATATACATTGCATATATTGTATCTATTATTAGGGGAGGGAATGACCTAGTGGTATTATCGCTGCACAGTTAACCCAAGACCCAGATACTGTTCTGGGGGCCTGGGTTCAAATCTTTCCAAAGCAAATGGTGGAATTCAAATTCAATAAAATATCTGGAATTGAGAGTCTAATGATGACCATGAAACCATTGTTGATCGTTAGAAAAACCCATCTGGTTCATTGATGACCCTAAGGGAAGGAAACTGTCATCCTTACCTGGTCTGGCCTACATGTGACTCCAGACCAGGGCAATTAGGTGACAAATACTGCCTAACCAGCGATGTCTTCATCCCGTGAATGCATTTTAAAAAAGCAGTTGCTGTCCCATCACTGATCCCTGTGGAACCTCGCTGGTCATAAGTTGCTAATCTGAAAAATAACCCACGGGCTGTTTCCTGCCCATGAACCAATTCTGTACCCTTGTCAATATAATACTTCCAACACCACGGGAACTTATCTTTATAGTTACCTTTTTGTGAAGTACCTTGTCGAAAACCTTCTGGACGTCCAAGTGCCTCCCTCCTTTTTTTGAATATGGGCATCAATTAGCAGTTTCCAATCCTATGGTACATCTCCAGAAACCTACAATTTTTGAAAAATTTTCAATCAATACATAAGATGTCTCTGCATCTTAGTTGGCCTAATGCTGCTTCTTTAGTGATGGTGATGGTATTTAATTTCTCCCCATATTCTTTAGTATGAATGAGATGTTCAAAGTACCTTCCATCATAAAAACTGATGTCTATGACAGCTAGTTTGTTGAGGACAAATCTTTATCCAGATTGTGATTGTGCTTAGGCGTGACTTTCATTGGAAGAACCTATTATTAGGCACCAGAGTAGGCACAAAGGAAAGGGTGAGGAAGATAACACAGTACCCTTGCTGCTGTCATACTGTGCATTCATTTCTGTTTCCTCTGTTGATCATTTCTGATATAAGGGAGTGAGTAGTCAGTGTCAACACAATATTCTTGCAGTTAATGCCCAGTTTAGTGTAAGAACAACCTGGGAGTTTAAGACATGGCTTTTGATGGATTGCTTGGAAATCACCATCACACAGACAGGCTGTGCTCTGTTTCTCTGCAATCACTGCATGGTTGGAAGTTGCCCAATGTCCAGAACTTTAGTTTCTGAGATGATATTCCACTTGCTGTTCTCTTATATCTCAATTTCCTTAACATATCTATTTCAAAGAAAGCTTCCAAAAATTCATTAAAATATTGTGTAAAATATTGAATTAGGCTAATTGGGCTAATTAGGCTCTTTTACAGCTAGTATATCAGATGGTGAAATGTAAACTGGAATTTTTAAAAGTACAATCAGTAAATAAAATGATGAGTAGTGTAGCATTGTTGGGGTTGGTGAAGAATAAGAGTGAATACTGCAGAAACAAAAACAGAAACTGCTAGAAAAACTCAGCAGGTCGAGCAACATCTGCGGAGAGAAATCAGAGCCAAGGTTTCAGGTCCCGTGACCCTTCTTCAGAACTAACAGCAAATATAGCAGATTTATTTTAGGCAGTCTCCAGAGTTAATCCTGCTCCTTCAACTACTTTGTAGTAAATTCATGAGTTTCACATGTGTTCAGACCAAATTACACCAGCACAATGAAAACATCTCTAAGGAATTTCCAGACTGTGCTCAGGAACATATTTCTGGCAAGCAGAAAAGTCTGTGTTTTTTTTAATGCAATTTTACACAATATTCCATTCTGAAAATTATGCACTTCTGTATCATATGGATTGCATGTACATAACCTGACTAATTATTACACAGGAAGATTCGCAGGCTATTCTATTATACCAGGCATCACAGCTGAGCTCAATCCAATCTTCACTTAACACTCATGAATTTTACAGCAGGAATTACTGGGTAGTGTTCAAGAGTGAAGAGGACTATGTGCACAGAAAACGTCCTGCTTACTTTAGATAAACAATTTATTCAAAGTTTCAGGAAAGGAGGTTTGCACTTATTTAATGCTATTGGATGTCTTAAAGTATGTTATAGCCAATGAAGTACAGTATTTATTGTAATGTAGGAAATACAGCAGGCAATTTAAACACAACAAACTGTCACAATCAGCAATGTGCTAATAGCAATAATAATTGAGAGATAAATATTGGATAGGACATCATGGGCAATTCCCCTGGTCTTCTTTCCATGCATGAATCATTTACACTAACCCTCCTGATGCATCCTAAAAGAGTATCACAGCACAGATTTCACATCTCATGTAAAAGATGTCCCCACATTCCAATAGTGTGACATTCCTTCAGCGCTACATTGCAGTCAGCATTGAGTTTTCTGCTCATCTCCTGGAGTGGAACTTGAACACAGAGGCATAAATGCTATTAATTGAACCGTACCTATCACACTCATATTGGGCAAAATGTTTATCTGTGGAAATTCACAACCGAGGGATTTGGTTTATTTCCCTTTCCTTGAACTATTAATTCTTGGGGAACTGTAGTTGTTCACTAGTACCCAATGAAAAGAAGCTCAACATTTTTAGTCTTTGTTGTCTGCAGTGCATGAGAAATATATTCCGGCCGGACTAAACCACAAATGTAGCGCTTCTCTCAAGGGTAGAAAGCCCATGTTTATTAGTATTCAACAAACAGATACAACTTTATTGGCTCAAGCACATTTGCCAGAAGACAGTCATGTACCCAAGGACTTTCTGTATGGTGAAATAATCAGAAGCAGCTGACCAGTGAGATGCACAAAGCTCTGTTTCAAAGATGCTTGCAAGGATGACATGAACCCTAAACATAGTTTATTGCACCTGGAAGATACTAGCTGACAACAGAGGCAAATGGCAGCACCTCCTACAGACTGACCATGCAGTTCACAATGACCAGTGGTTACGTAGGATTGGCACCAGGCATCAGCGTGGAAATTAATAACACACGAGGCCATTTGGAAATTTCACGTGCGGGCAGAAAATTGTAACAGAACCTATCTCTGAATGTTTGCATTTATTCATCTATCAGCACATGTATGCTGTATGAAGCAACCTCATTGGAAACGGATTGTTTGCTGTGCACCTCTGTGTCCATCGGCTTTCATGGATGGATGGATGGATGACCAGTTGCTGACAAACTTTATTGGTATGTGGACAATGTCAATAGAGAATAATGATATGCACTGTTGAATATCCACTAGAAGAAACATTTTGCACTGTATGGCAGATAAATCAAAGGTAAATATATAATGTCAGAGTTGGTATCACCCATGCGCACGGTTGCTGACACATAAGTACTATTGGTTGTCAAAGTCAAACTAAAAGTCAGATTTAGACCAAGTCTATTCATGACACAAGGGCTTAAATAATGGGAAAATGGTGACCAAAATGCATTTGTCTTCTTATAAAGCTACACTGAAAAGTTTCCAACCTCCAATAATTGTGTGATTAGGCTGCCAGGCAACAGCAGCAGCTTGCAAAGTGATTGCAGAATGGTTTCAAAAATAAAGGTTATGACTAATTGATTAAAATAAAATGCACAGCCCTATCTGAAGTGAGGAAATGAAATGATAAACAAAAACCAATATCAAGTGCTTCATAACATTGTGATTGTATCCATGCGTTACTAGCAACTGGAGCAGACTGTAGAATGCTACTTATGATAGAGAAAATCAAAGCTGGTAATAAACATGTAATATCTAGTGGCAAAGTATATTAATCATTGGCTAGATATAGGAAAATGGGGCTAACAATCCAGGGATATGCTATATGTTCCTGGATCTAATGTTTCATTCAACATTCCTTAATATAAAAAAATCAATTCTTAAGAACGTAAGAATAGTTTTAAATGATACCATTCAATCCCTTCACCTTTAATTGAAAACATGTGTTTGTTGATTTATAAATTATTTCATCTTTAATCTGCCTCAAGTTCAAAACCAGTAACTCTTCTTTGAGTCCTAAATTGTGCATCTCGATGCCATGGCCAAAATTTCCGGTCTTCCCTTCAATCTCAATGCCTAAAGCCATCCCTTTCAACCTTTAACACGGATTTGCAAATTTCCCCTTTAAAGAGTCATAAACTGAGCACTCATGTTGGTTGAAGGCAATTTATTCATTTATGTGTGAAAGCTAGCACACACAGCAACGCTTACAGGGTTTGAAAATTACTAATTTGACAGCAGAGAGAATAGCTCTTTTGTTTTCACAGAAAAAAAGAATGAAAATGGAGAAATCAGCCAGATGTACCTTTCAGCAGTAATTAAAGTAAAAAGTACAATACTGTCAGAATCCCTGGAGAGACCCATAACCCACACAATAAGGAAACCCCAAATATTCATAGAATCCCTACAGTACGGAATCAGGTCTTTCAGCCTGTCAAATCCATACCGACCCTCCAAAGAGCATCACACCCAGACCCACTCCATCCCTGTAACCTTGCATTTCCCATGGCTAATCCACCTAGCCTGCACATGCCTGGACACTATCAGTAAATTAGCATGGCTAATCCACCTAACCTGCACATCTTTGGACTGTGGGAGGAAGCCAGAGCACCCAGAGGAAACCACACAGACGCGGGGAAGAATATGCAAACTCCACACAGACAGTCACCCAAGGCTGGAATTGACCCAGATCCCAGGAGCTGTAAGGCAGCAATGCTAACCACTGAGCCACCAAGCTGCCCCAATGAATGGAAATGAGGAACAGGGTTTTGCATCATGAAACATTTCCTGCAACAGTTAAACTCAAAATCAATATTAAAGAAAGCATGTATTAAAATTAGATTAACAATAATTTGTTTCTCTCCTCACACATGTGACATCATGTGCAATGTAAATCAAAGTTTTCACTCAACTAAAATAAAACAAAGACTGGTGGATGCTGAAAATCCGAAACAAACAAAAGCAGAAATTGCTGGAGAAACTCGGCAGGCCTGGCAGCATCATTGGAGATAAAATTAAATTAATGCTTTGATTTCAATTCTGATGAAGGGTCACTGGATTTGAAATGTTGACTGTTTCCTCTCCACAGATGCTGTCTGACCAGCTAAGTTCCTCCAGCAGTTTCTGTTCTCTGACCCAACCTCTGTTACGTAAGATCTCTCACTTGTCCACTCATTTATTTCAGCCCTTGAATCATGTTCAACAGCAGTCATATTCCATCCGAGCTTCCTGGTTGCAGTTAACACTGACAAGAAGCAAGCCAATGAACCCTCGCTCACTCAGCTCACTTCAATGCAAGAGTTCCTTTTCAAGTGACCAACCAACAACACATGGTTTGTGGTCTGGTCCTTTGATATAAACTCTCAGGTCTATTCCTAAGCTACTCACACTGATTTTGGGATTCAATTCCATTCGGATCATTCATGTATCACTTTGTCAGGAGCTTGTAGAGTTGAATTTCTTTTTTACAGCCTAACAAGAAACTGACCTTCTTAGAGAGAGCTTTGTTGATCTCTCCTTAGATGAATTATGTGTTCTACAAATCTATCCTGTTGTAGCACATGAGGCTGGAACATGATACTATCCCATTTGTTTTAATTTAAAAGGATGATTGCTTGCATCTGCTGTCCTTCATTTTTAAAGTTTTCACCCCTTGAACATCCTTAGCCAGAGTTTAACTTCTCAAATGTGACTCCATACACAAGAAATTCAGTTATTATATTCCATCTTTCCAGGATCTTTCTAATTTCATTTTGAATTTTAAGAGACTTTTCAGGAAGCCCTCTGTCCAGTAATGAGCTCATCACAGTCCTTTTGTTCAGTTCATGGGAAAGGAACATGTCTGACAGGGCAAAAAGCTGTTACCTATCCCTCATTACCCTTGGAGTGACAATGATCTGTTGTCTTCTTTAGCTACTGCAGTTCATTTGGTGAAGGTACACACATCACGTTCTTATGAAGGTTGTTTCAGGATGTTGAAGGTGAGGCTATATATTTCCAAGTCATGGTGGTATGGAGTTTGAAAGGGAACTTGTAGGCAGTGATAATCTCTTACATCTTCTGCCCTAGTCTCTTAACGTGATAGTGATCATGAAAGCTGCTGCGAAAGGAGGCATGGCAAGTTGTAGATGGTATACATTGCTGCTGCTGTGTATCTGTGGTGGGGTGAGCAAATGTGGAAGGTGGTGATTCAAATTGTTTGCTTTGTCCTGGATTGTATTGAGTTGTTTAAGTGATGTGGCTCCACTCATCCAGACAAATGGATAATATTTCATCACACTCCTGTCTTATGCCTGAGATAACAAGGTGTAGAGCTGGATGAACACAGCAGGCCAAGCAGCATCAGAGGAGCAGGAAAGCTGACGTGTT
>NC_063340.1:61195061-61291493 GCF_021869965.1 Rhincodon typus
CAGCTTTCCTGCTCCTCTGATGCTGCTTGGCCTGCTGTGTTTATCCAGCTCTACACCTTGTTATCTCAGATTCTCCAGCATCTGCAGTTCCTACTATCCCTGTCTTATGCCTAGTGGACAGGCTTTGAAGAAATATGAAGTGTGTACTCAGCATAGAATTCAAAACCTCTCAACTGCTCTTGTAGCCACAGCATTATTAAGGCTGGTCTGGTTAGGTTTCTGGTCAGTGGTAACCCCGGGATATTGATAATGGGAGATTCCTTGAAAAGACCCAGTTACATAAATGTTTGGAGAAACTGTCACCTTGATTGCCACTAGGATAGAATGGCCAGCCATACTTCAGGACACAGAGCCTGCTCCTACGGTTGGTATTGTTCAGTGATGTATCCTGGGGCATCTCGGTCTATGCTGACGCTACTCCTTGCTCATGTTGGGAAAAAGGCATCATGGATGATAGACTCTGAGTCTCTTGTTTCTCCTGTGCATCCTGACCTTCAGCTGAGAGTTCTTCAATTTGAGGCTGTTACTGGTCCTGAGCTGCTCAAGCATTTGTTCCTCCTCCATTTCTCCCTGCTTCCATTACATCACAGCAACAGCAACAAGAACCCCTTCTGTGGCTGGAACCATTGGTTACAATTGCAAGTGATCCTGTGTAGGGAATCTCAGAAACAAAACAGGTTCAGACAACATTTGCATCTTACACAAGTGATGGTTTAGCATAGTTCTCCATGTAATGGGACATTAAGCACTTAGACAAGGAGGGCCAAGGAATGCCTCAGCATGGAACTTTGACATAGGGAAACTTCTTTCAGTGAATGCAGCACAAGTTATGCAAATACAGCTGGAGGTTGTAAGTGCTGTATGATTCCTGACACCTTGGTCCTCCCACATCAGCCAAGAAAGGCAGAATTGTATAGAAGAGTATGCTGGTGAATACTGACAGTTCAAGATGGGAGGAAATCAGCTCCATGCCCTTACACAGCCCCTGAGATTATACATTATCTTTGTGAATTTTGGCCCACAAGTGAGTTTTTTAAGGTCACCTGTGATTACTTTTATTTCACAGAGATGACCAAGAGCGATCTATAATGACCAATGGCATGGTCAAGATTGCTTGTGGCCGGGTCTGTAGCCCATACTGTTAGACAGCACACACTTTTACCTGAAGGGGACTGTAGTTACAGGTTACTTCAGTCTATCCCATGTTAGTGCCTGTTGAATGCAATTGCCCTTCACAACACCCACAAGTAGACTTTGTGTGCTCAGACAGAACAAAACTCACTGTTTCCACCCACTCTGTGTGTGGTCACAGCCATTTTCCATTTCCATTTTGCATTTGTTTGAGTTTGGAAGGCAATGCAGGTCTCATTTGACACAATGAGTCACAGGCTCAGCCTGGTAATTAAGGCCCCACCCCATGAATCTACATATTTCTTTCTTCCTTGCACTCCCTGTGGAGTCCATCAGCTTCCACAAATTCTTAAACACCTCTTTGAATTCCAACTTCATCTACAAACATTATCCCCTCAGCCCCACCCCTACAGTTTAGCCACTGCCATCCATCATGCTGTTCTGTCCCTCTGTTGAAGCCATGGTGATTGTGATTGCAGTAATCCCAAATCACCAATGCACTATTAGCTTTCCTCCTTACATGTTGTATTGCCCCCTTTTCATAATTATTGTCCCTTCTGCATCTCAGCATATTGTTTGCAATTCCCAGAATTGAATTCACCCACTTTCCAACCGTAACCCCCTTTGACTTTCATTGAGCCGACCTCAGGACTGACCCCAACCAACTTGGATGGACATCCCTGACTCATGACTGAGCAGACCCCTGACTAATCTCTTCGCAACTCCCTGACTGAGTTACCGTGACTCCTGAACTAGTTGCATTGAGAACTGACCATGGCTCACTCTGCAGATTTCAGTGATATGGCTCTTGACCTTGGTGCCCCAAGTGACTGACTGAACATGTCCAAGCCCTGGCCTGACATCAGGCACTTCCCTTGACTGACTGTGCCAGGATACCCTGTCTGAACATTGTCTGTCTTGAACTGACTGAAAACCTGTCCCCTTAAATATTGAGGCATAGCAATTTGGGTGAAGCATGTGCAATGTGTTTACTGATTGCACTGCTGGCACATGGTGCATGTGTCAGATTGATGTACCATGGTACTGTACGGCAACATGTCCAACCACTTGACTAATCACTGATACTGGGTACATGTTGGATGCCAATGTCCATGGATGGTGGGGTGTGCATTAAGCCACTGCCCATGATGTGTGCCCTGAGATGTGGGTGCGTGGTGTTCAAGATGGAATTCCAGAGGAGCTTATGACATACTGTGGTCATCTGGTACCTCCTCCAACTTTGGTGTTGGGAATTGTGGGGCAATCCTTTTTTTTCCTTCATTTACAGTTTTTAATTATGTTAATTAGTAATTCTGTAGATCTATATCTTTTATGAGGATTTCCCACATTATTGAAGTCAAAATAAATGTTTCCCATCTGCATGCCAAAACACAGGCTTCTCGCTTTCACAGGCTATTAGACAATGCATGGCATTTTCCATGACATCTCAAGTAAAGCATTGTAATCAAGCCTGAATAAATACTTCCCACCAGAACCATAGTATTAATTATTGATATCTCACTCTTATTGCAGGCTCAAGAATCTTCTATCTTCTTCTGTTAAATTTTGTCTGCCTTGTTAAGTTGTCCCTTTCATTGCCTTAATTTTTCTTTGCAACATTCCCAGTGCTGTATAATAGCCAGGAATTTCCCTATTTTGGCTGTGCCTTGTGGTGGCTGCTCACTGCAGCAGTGATTCCCACCGTGATCTGTAAGTAATCCCTTTATAACTCAAGCCTTCTCAGATGGTTTTTGCACCATTAAAGTTTTTCAGCTTACACAACAACAATTTTAACTCTACTCACAGAGCTCCACTACATTTGCTCCCCAGCCAAACTTCTAACCAGGTATTATCCTGATGTAATCTGTAACTATCAAGTGTGACATGTCTTTAAGCTCGTTCTAGTATGCGCTGCTCCTTCTGTATGTTTTCTTGCTCTGAAATAAAGGTCTGAACCTAGAATGCCGTTTCTCCTTTCTCCTTTCATGAATTCCTGCTGACAACTTCTTCATTCAAGTGCTTGAAGCTGCTTCTGTCTGTATAAGGAGATCATAAAGTGGTAAAGTCTTTTAAGTTGTAAATTCACTTATTCTTCAAGAATTTTCTTCTCCTGGATTCAATTGGTTTTTCACTGTTGTACTTTGTGCAAATAAGCAATGATGCCCACTGCTGATCACCGAACAGTATTTGCAGGTAGAATGATGGTGCCACTATTCCTCTTTCCTCTACTGAGTCTAAGGGCTGACTAGGTTTATAGCAGTAAAGGAACAACCATTAGTGAGTCTTTACAAGATGCAATTTATTGCATGATAGCAATTAGATACAGGTTACATTAGCTAGCTAGACATTGTTACCAAGGTTATTGGGAGACATGGATGACACATCTCTCCACTTTGAGATTCAGAGCTGTTCTCCTGTTATCCCCAACTCAGATTGTATGACTTCATTAGATTTGGATTGAGTTTAATACAGTCTTCAACACTAGCCCTTTCACAACCAATATTTTATAAACAGTAACCCGCAAAATATGTTATTTTTAGTAGCAAGAGGGAGAAACTTCAAATATGTATGAGCAGAGCACAATACTATCCGCATTCCATGCGGAGTTCAAATATTATTTATTAGTTGGCCTTGACCAGTCCAGAAATAGTTTACAAAGGCCCACCTACAGCATGGGAAAACAAAACTGATTGGATGATCAGTGGGTCTATGATGAATAAGTTATTTTTGCTCCTCCCATTCTCCCTGCCATAGGTCCTCAGCTTAGTGTGGTGGAGTTAACCATATAGGGTGGTGTGAGGGAAAGTATACTGCTGGGTACTTAAGGAACTGATTGAAGGAAGGCTTCTGTTCAAAGAGATGTTTTCTAGACGAAATATTCCTCAGGCCTGGGGAGACAGAGGAGATGAGATTGGTTATAGAGAGTCTGTGAGAATGCGTACTGTTGCAATGAATTGGACTTCAATACATTTGACGTTGGGTGAATCAATACCATAGATGGGAATAGTTATCTGCAGTTGAGTACGTGACAGGAAAAACAGAGGTCCTTAGGTCTCGACCTATGATCCCCATGAGATACAAACCAGTTTACTGTGGATACCATTCTGGGTTTTAATTTTTTCCAGCAATCTTAATGAGATACTGTGTGAATGTAAGAGTTCTGACAAGGGTGATGTTTATTTAAACAGAGTGGGGATCATGCTTCAGTCTCTCGCCCATCCAAGGTGACGTTCAGCTCCCCCTTAGCACTGAGATTGTGGAAGTGAAATATGTCAGAGACTGTTTTACTGGTGCTTGGTTTTAGCATCATATCTTGCAGTAGTTGGCCAGCTTCGCAATATCATCATTTTATGCATCTTCCAATTCAGGGAATGTCCGAACCTGTATGCTACAGCAGAAGTCATCTGTATCAATAAACTTCTGGCACCAGGTTGAGAGTAGATCATTGCTCTACAAGTTGAATAGCACTGGGGCTGAAACAAATCTCTGGGGTAGGCTGTTTCCTTAAAGTACAGCTCTTGTCACCCATGTGCACCTTGAACGAACTGTGCTGAAGGAACAGTTTAATAGCAGCAGTAACATGGGGAGTAACTCCTGGTAATTTGATAAATCAATCAATGTGCTGGACTGTATAGTTCACTGCAATGACGTCAAGGAAAATGACCCCTGTTTTAATATTTTTTGGAAAATCATGTTCAATGCACATAGTTAATGTGAAAAGTCAATCAGATAAGCTATTTCGTTGTTGATCGCCTGCTAGGTCTGCACTTGTGGTTTGATCTTCTGTAGGATTAGGTAATCTGCTATCTTGATTCATATTGGTAATAGAGAAATTGGTCAAGAATTCATTGGTAAATCTGTGCCTCTGTCTGGTTGCAGGAGCACAGTGATTTTATACATGGGCCATGTTTGTGGAAGTCTATCCTTGACCCTTATAAAGAACTGGTCCAACCAAGAATGGACACCTGGGCCAAGTGGCTTTAGGATCTGAGGGAGGATGTTGTTATAACCAAGTGCAGTGCCAAGCTTAATGGTTTGCAGTACTTTTCCAGCTTCAGGGAGGTGAGAGCAAGGCCAAGATTTGGAATTGTGCTGCCTGTGTGAATTATGCAAGTGATGGCACAGGTCTACACTGTTTGTTCACACTGATCTCTGCTCAAGCAAAATATTACTCCTTCACATCACAACAATAGTGAAATTCATGTTGTTGGAAATAAATAAGTGAGAATACTACCTTGTTTTGTCATTTGGTAGCTTATAAGTGTTGTGTAAGTTAAAGATTTTGAAGAGGTTAATGTTGAAGACTCCATTATGGTCGACCCCATATTCTGATGTTTTAAGGAATTGTTTGGGGAAAGGCGATTTATCTTAGGATCTTGTAGGGTGAAGACCTATATCCAAAGATCTCCCAATAGTCTTAAGAACAGAGTTTAACTTTCTAATGTAATTTGTACCTGATCGCTATTATGCAATAAACTACGTTTTATTTGAGGCAAGAACTTCTTCTTGTTAAGATTCAGTAATGACGCAAATTAAGAGGGGGTTAAGTTCTGAGGAGGATGAAGGAGGCTTCAACAGGACTTGGACAATCTAATTGAATGGGCTAGAACAGGGCAGTGTGAAGTTTGTTAAACTTCCAGTCCAAGATGGCAGCGGAATAGGACGCTTCAGCCCGAGTTCATTGACTCCACCTGTACTTTCTCTTTTTCTTCTTGTTGCGCTTTATTCTTCTTCACTCTCAGCTTCTGGTCCACTTCTGGCCTCTCGTCAACTCCCAGCCTCAGCGCAGACATGACAAGGGGTCCTCTCGGCCTGGTGTAGTGGCCCCCATGGCAGCTTCCCAGGGCTCAGTGTGGTGGGCTCCCATTGCAGCCTCCCGGCTAGGCGTCACCTCGGCCTGGTGTGGCGGTCTCTCCGCCTGGCATATCCCCAGCGTGGTCTTCTGGCCCTGAGGCAATTCCAGAGTGATCTCCCAGCCTCATGAACCATGAGGTAAAGCCTGGTGTGGTCTGGAGCAAAGGCCCAGTGCAGGCTGGAGGCTGGTCTGGGTTGGAAGACCATCATTCTGAACTTTTATTTATTTCTGCAACGCTGAACTTTTTATTTTGCTGTTTTCTAAGATCTTGTAACTGATGAAGCTGTGCCTTGGTACCTTTGTACCCAAGATGGTGCTGTAAGTGTCAATGTATAAACTTTCACTTTTGAGTACATGACAATGAAGCCAATTCAGTTCAATGAAGTTGTCCACTTTGGGGGAAAAAGCTGAAAGGCAGAATATTTGTTCAATATTAAAGACATAATGCAGGCCTAGCCAGCGACACCCACACCCCATAAATAAATAATAAAATGACGAGAGGTTGGAAAATGCTGGTATCCAAAGGGATGTGGGTGTTCTTGTTCACAAGTCACAAAAATCTAGAATGCAGCTGCAGCTAGCAATTAAAAAGATAAATCGTATTTTGGCCTTCATCACAGGAGAAATTGAGAGGAGAAGTGCTGCAGCTAGAGTGAATTAGCAAATTAGGTTAAAGGATAAGTCGATGGGCATGTAGTGGCAGACAATTAAGGGAATATTTCAGAATACACAGACCACATAACTTTCAAAGAGTAAGAAAATCAGGGACAGATCCAATATAAGTGCTTAACTAGAAATACTAAAATATCAAACATAAAAAAGACTTTTAATTTTGCAAACAGAAGTTGCAGTTCAGTAGATTGGACAGAATATAAAATTCCGTAGCTCAGAATTTATGGGTCAGATGTTTAACCAGTTGGAACTTGAATTGTTTTTAAAATGTTCCTAAAGATTTTCTGTCCACTGGGAGACCAACTAAATTAATTAAGTGGCCAATGAAGGGCCACTTCCTGTACCTGTGACCATTTTCACCATGCCAAGAAGGCCTGTTGTGTATGGAGATCACCAAATGAAACAGCAGCCTCCCAATGGAGTCTGGTAGGTGTATGGGATTGTCTTAAGGGGCTTTCCTTTGTTCACAATGGCTTCCTCCACACCCCCCACACCCAACACACCTTCTTTGTTGATATCTGCTGGGCCTGTCTTGTCACCAGTGGCATTCAGCAACCTCTTCCACTGAATGCCTGAGCCTGTCCACCTAGTCCCAGTGACCACAACCCCACTTACATGTTTTTGAGGGAGCCTTAGCCATTCAGACACACTCTGTTTTGCATCTCCCATCTCAGCAATGGCCTCGAGTTGGACCAGCAACTCTTGGGAGCAGGATGCCATCCTTAGTTGTATGACCTCTGGATATATGCCTCCCCAGATCCCACTTGAGGCAAGGTGGCCTCGAACTTTCAGCTCCAGTGGCAGGATGTCCTTAACCTCCGTATCAATCAGCCAAATCCAGGAGAGACTGGGCAAACATGACTGAAACATTGAAGAGCAAAAATAAACCAAAAAAGTTAGAATAGATAAGATTGCACATGATCGAGTAAGACAAGACCCAGAAGAGGATGAAAGCAAGAAGTGAGGACTTGAGGCCTAAATGAGGGAGAGAGAGGGATAGGTAGTGTTACAGGGAGATTAAGAAGGAGAGTTATGCATCATTTTTGTGCGTTTTGCCACAGAAAGTTTTCAGAGTCACATTTACACAGGGCATGTGAAGGTCACTTGATCTCTTGGTCTCTGAACATTACAGCTGTTACTGATGTCAATCAATAGCAACTGATAAAAGGCATACTCAGCATCATGGGAAAAAATAGAACTGTCAATAATTTTTTTTTCTTTTCACAATGGACTGCTTTACCGTGGTGAGTTACAGCCAGCAACTCATTTAAAAATAGACAGAACCCCTACGTGAAGCGTAAAAACCCAGTGCGCTATATGATCCACAGATTGGAATTTAAGCATTCCAAGGGGATTTCTGTAACACCAGAATTACCAGGCTGCTGATTCAACAAAATAATTTTAATTAATGAGTGTTACAAAGAATACACAGAAACTGTAATTCAATCATGTTAGCCAAAATTTTTAAAAAGCATGTTGCAACACTGTTTTGTTAGTGTATTTGCAAACTGAATTATTCAACCTGTACAAGTTCTGACAAATTTATTCATAAAAGCATAGGAAATAGGAATGGGTTATTTGTCCCCTCACTGTGGCACCTCTAGTCAATAAGATTGTGGTTGATCTGCAGCCTTTGTTCCACTTTCCGATCCCATCCAGAATTCCTTAGCTTAATTTTTAATGACTAAAGAAGCCTATTCATTGCAGTCTTGAATTTTCCCTCTTAATGTACCGCCTCAAAGATTGCAACAAAATCATTTGTTGGGAACTTCAGTGTAATTTTATCTGATTCATTAAGCAGTTCTTAGAAATGACTTTTACAAAGCGAGTTAGGTGTGCTGCTCTCTTTCCAAGGACATCCTATTCAGTCATTTCAGTGAGTTTCCAAGGTAACCATTTTTTTGAGAGCTTTTGAACTTCACATTCATTGCCACATTCATGATCAATTTGTATCCTCCAGTGAAGTCAATGGCTTCATCTCCATGGGTCCTTTCCCTGGCTCGAAATCAAATAGTCTCACTGTGCCTGAAAAAATTGCCACAAACACACTGCTGACAAGGTCATTTGGGGAAAAAAGATTGATGAGAGTCATTGATTCATTTTCCACAATTTTCTATGAGTTTAAGTAAAACCTATAAGTAGGATGGCCTCAAAAACTTGAAATGGTTTAATTTTTGGGGCTCGCTGATCCAGATCCATATCTAGCTTTCCGCAGGGACCGTTCCCTCCGGGACACCCTGGTCCACACTTTCTTCATCCCCAACACCTCCCCACAGCCCTACAGCACCTTCCCCTGCAACCGGTGAAGGTACAACACCAGCCCATTAACCTCCTCCCTCCCCAGTATCCAAGGGCCCAAACATACCTTCCAGGTGAAGCAACACTTCACCTGCACTTCCCAATATCTAGTCCACTTCATTCGCTGCTCACAATGTGGTCTCCTCTACACTGGGGAAATGAAGCGTAGACTTGGCAACTGCTTCCCAGAACATCTACGTTCTGCTCACAAAAAAGACCCTGAACTACCTGTTGCCTGCCACTTGAACACACCACCCTGCTCCCTGGCCAACATCTCTGTCTCCAGCTTGCTACAGTGTTCCAGCGAAGCACAATGCAAGCTGGAGGAACAACACCTCATTTTCTGCTTGGGGACCCTACAGCCCTCCGAACTCAATATTGAGTTCAATCATTTTAGGGCCTAAACTTTCCCATGTCCCAGACCCCTACCTGACACACCAGGCCTTGTTACCACATAGCCTGCCATTACACACCCCCTGTTGTTAGTCACTAACAGTCCCCATTTACAACTATTCACCCTCCCAGCCTGATCGTTAGCAACTCCTTTGTCTGTCCAACTGTCTTTCTCTTTCTTTCAGCTCTATCCTATCATGTACTCCTTACCCCACCCACCTCCCTATTTTCTGCATATAAACTGGAGTTTCCCCAGCCACCACCAGTTCTGAGGAAGGGTCACTGGACCCGAAACGTTAACTCTGTTTTTGCCTTCACAGATGCTGCCAGACCTGCTGAGCTTTTCCAGCAACTTTGTTTTTGATCTAGCTTTTCAAAGTTGGATTGAGTTCATTTTTCTTGTTGTGTGAAATGATTGTGTAGCGATCTTATTACAACTTAGGAAATGTAATGAATATTATTGAAACATCTTTCTCCATTTCCCCCTTTTAAATAACATCAAGTTCTACAGCAACCTGATAAACAAAGGATATCATAGATTTGTATTTTTCTGCCAAAGACATGACTTTAGCACAGCTTCTGAAACAAGACATTCCTACAAGTGGAAAGTTTGGATTTCATGACCCATTTGTAAACCAACTGAGTGAAAGATTAAACAGGATGTTTCAGCAAAAATTGACATAATTACTTCAGGAGCAGTGATGGACAGCAGAGGGATTTCCCTAGAGAACCTCAGTGGTCGGACGAATGGGATTTAATCAAAGATCACCAGTCTGTGGAAATAAGATCTAAACACTGACTAGGGAGTGTGTTATGAGTCTTTGTTGGACAGAAGTAAAACAATAGACAGCTGGCACAAAGCTTTGGTTAGCACGAGAAGACTTAAAGCTGAAGGGACTGCCACCACCAGTATGCAGATTAACACTCACTATATGTCCATTTATCGATTCAACCTTTGGTCCCAGTAAACCCTTCTCACCTATCACGGGTAGTATGTCTTTTCTGTCTACTTAGCTTCTGTATCATATAGTCGTATCGTACTGCTACTTCATAGAATGCTTTTAAATCACTGACTCCCTTACGGAAGCATGGTGGCTCAGTGGTTAGCACTGCTGCTTTACAGCACCAGGGACCCAGTCTCAATTTCACCCTCGGGTGACTGTGGAGTTTACACATTCTCCCTGTGTCTGTGTGGGTTTCCTCCGGGTGCTCCAGTTTCCTCCCACAGTGCAAGATGTGCCGATTAGGTAGATTGGCCATGTTAAATTGGCTCATAGTGTTCAGAGATGTGTAGGTTAGGTGGATCAGCCATGGGAAATGCAGGGTTAAAGGGTAAGGGGTTGGGTCTGGGTGGGAAGGCCTGCTTTCGCTCTGTCGAGGTTCAATGATTTGGGAAGTCTGCAACTTCAGAACAAAATCATACATGATGATGTATATGATTATGAATGTGATGGCTCCATGCAATTTATTACTTACTGAACTGGTGTTCCTGAGTGTTGTAATGGTGTGTCCTGACTATGGCTATATCCCTGGATCATCCATGGAGGCATCGACCCTTTAAGTACAACATGTTTTTTTTTAAACGTAAATGCGGTTGAAAAATGACTGGGATGCAATTCAGTGGCTGTCCTGACAGGGAGATAGAGAGAGAGAGGCATCTTGTAATGTCATATTTGATAAGGTGTCAAAGAAGCTTCAAAGGGATGGGCTTAAAAGTGAAAAAATGCACTACACACGGAACTGTAACCACCTGGGAGTTATCTCAGACTATGAACTTGATGAAAGAAAAGGCAGCAGTCTGGGTGAGAAACTTGTTTTATGTTTTCCCCAGTCAAGAATACACAAGAACAATTATTAAAAGTCTGTCCACCCTGGTCTATGTGTGCTAATGAAGAAAGTAAGCTAGTGATCTGATGTACTCATGTATGCTAATGGACCATGGTACTCATATACAATCCTGAGTTTGAGCATTGGTCCGCTGTGAATGTCACAGTTAAAGAACCACATATTAATCAACTCTACATTGCAGATAAAGGACTCCCTCGTTCTGTGAGCTAGAAGCCAATGAGCCAGTCAAAATGGAACAAGACAAAATTTCAGTTAACCTGCAAAGCCAAGAATCCCAAACCCATGATCTACTCTTCACAAATGATCCATAGAGACTGATCCATATATTTTTAAACTTTTATCTTTCTTTGGATTCAGTTCTCATTTCTAATCTGTGTATATGTGCGCTACATTATTACTTCTTCTCACGTTTAGCATATAATAAACTCTGTTTTACTAAATCAAGAAAGCCTGGCTAACTTCATTATTTTTAAAACCTAATTGATTTGGCTTGGGCGAGGGTAGTAATCCTTTGTAAGGGAACCTTGTTTCAATGAGCCAAGGAGTGGGGCAATAAAGAAGGGCAGCCAGGTTACTCCTTCTCAACTTGTGGCTTGACAATTTGGGGTATCCTGTCTAGAACTGTAAAAGCTGAAACAATCATCTTTCAGAATTTCAAAAAACTTCTTTCCCAGAAAGAATGCACCTAGAGGAACAGACAGTGACCGGATCCAGGCAAGCCACTATACTAACTGCTCATCCTGAACCAAAACCTGTGTTGCCAAAGAAATTCCACATCTAATCACCTATAACCAACTGGAAAGGATAGTGTTCAGGGGAGTGATTGGAAATGAGAACCAATGGGAGAGAGGGAAGTACTAGGAACCCTCTCAGAACAGAAAGAATGGTGCTGAGATGTAAAGCGAGGCCAAGAGTCCTGTGTGTTTTAACTGTTAAGAGTTCAGAATGTCTGGGCCAATGACAGAAAGCAATAGGAAAAGCCAGCGGGATTTGTTGGGGCTCAGAGAGTGTAGCAAGTCCTAAGGTAGTGGGAAAAGTGCATGAAGGAGAATATGTGACCATTTCTCTTCACTGAGTACATCTGCATTGTGACCTTGTGTTGGCACCAGTTATTGTGGGAGTCACTCGCACTCTGTCTCTGAATGGGTTCAGCTAGCTCCTCGGGATCAGAGCTAATAGAAGCCCCAGTGATCTCCAGGAAGCATGCTGAGGTCAGGGAGACGGAATAGCTCCAGGAAAAAGTGCCCAGCAAATTCCCTAAGTATGTGCTCACACGATACATGTTCAGAAGATCAGCCAATGGAAGCTGAGGTGGCACTGCAAATTTATGATCCTCCAGTCTAGGTATCTGAAACCACCTTTGAGGAGTCCAGAACAGCCCACCAAGCTGACCCACTATTAGTAACACAAGTTTAGACTGCTCTCACTGAACAGAAATCCCTGAACATTACTGTATTAAAAATGAGGTGCTAATGAGGAACTAAAGACCCCCTTCACTGATCTGCAATTGAAAATTTACCAGGTAGCAGTGCTACTGAGGTACTGTAGGGAAATATTGAAGCTAGCTCACAAGAGTCCAATGAGTGGGTACAAAACTCAAGCCCACATCAGCCAGCAATTTTACTGGGCATAGTTCCACAAGAATATAGTAAGATTTTGAAGAATCTGCCACAATGCCAGATTGTGGGAAAGCTGAATACGACCTACACTATAAATCTCACACCAACATTTTGGGAATCTATCAGCATGGTGGTCTGTGTGGGACCCCTGTTCAAAATAAAAGGGGTCCACCGGTTTATCCCTACCATCATGGATGTAACTATCTGTTTCACAGTCACTGTTTCCCTGAGAACTATACCTGCCAAAGGCAGTGATGAGGAAATTAATCCAATTCTTCTTCCCGTATCATCTGCACACCAACAAGTGCTATGTTGTAATAGGTGCCGTGAATATTCCTAAAGCCCTTGGATCCTAAAAGTTATCACTCCAGTCTGTGTAATAATTGAAATAGCCTTGGTACAAAGGGTTGACTGTCCAACAAGTTGCATTTACATAGCACCATTAATACAGTACAATGTCCTCTGACCTCACACAGGTGTATTCTCAAACAGAACTTTGACACCAAATCAACTGATATCAGGTATCAAACACTTGGTCAAAGAAATATTTTTTTGCTTTAAAGGAGGATGCAAGAGTTTATCTTCTAATAAGTTGATTCCGTTGCCACCAGTGATGCAGCAATGAGTAAAGTATTAAGTGAGAGATCAGATTTGAAGGATAGCAGAGATTTATAGGGTTAAAGCTGGTTATGGAAATGAAATGTGAGAGACATGAAGGAATTTTGCCTATTGCCTGGGAGGTTATCTGAGGAACAGCCTATCCTGTGATACTGGCCACTAAGCATCTATATATTCATAACACGGAAACCCTTGAAATGAACTTGTTTGCAAGAACATGGATGGCAGTCTGAGTGCCATCAGTAAGCCCCTGAATATTGAAAAATCTTATGATGCAGGATGAATTGAAATATTTTCTCACTCAACTTCCATGGGAGAAAATAGTGAAGGTATTTGCCCTTAAAGATTTTGCTTTAGTAACCTGCTTCACTGATGGTGCTGAAGGCCCTGACTTGGCTTGGAATCAACCTGAGGCATAAACATAAAGAAAATGGTGAATTTTGCCGACACTGAAAGTACTATCCCGAATGAGTGGTACCTGCAGAACATATTCTAACAGATAGCACTATTCCATCTCTTCCTCCCTAGTGTAGCAGAGGCCATGAATACAATTATATTCAGGTATTTTTAGATGCGTGCCTCTGTCTGCATGCAAGTACATAGAGGGAAGGACAGATAAGGTCAATCCAGCTCTGGTACTAAGGAACCTTACAACCTCCTTTTATCCACAATGGAGAGGAACCCCCACAGGAACTTCTGTACTCTGATTTACGAGCATAAAACGTCACTGGAAAACAATCCGGAATCTGACATTTAGCAATGAAAAATCCAAGGATAAGTAACTACATGATTTTGTAAATTAGTCATGATGTAAACAAAACTGATCACTCCACAAGCAATTTTCTTCAAAATGTTTAAACAATTCAATATTGGGCTCATTGCCTTCAGTAGATAATACTTGTGGCAATAACTTTAACTGATTAATGTTGGTAGTTAATCTGCTTATCACAAAAATATATTTTTTCTTTTGTCTGCCAATTTAGCTGATCTTTAATTAAGTACAAAGATTTCTGGAGTACAACGAATTATTTTAAAAGGCCATCTTGGTTCTATGTAGTTCAAATATAATTAATGAGAGTTTTGTCTTGTAATAGAGAGACTGTTATTACAGATCAATTCATTATTCAAATTATTTGCGTAAATTACCTGAAGACAATTAAAATGTGATCAGCACTTTCTTATAAATAAAAATAGACAAAATTCTATGATAAGACTATTGAAGTTCTGTTAAAAATTCAAACAAAATAACATTTTACATAACAGCTTATTTCATGATGTGAATTAAACAAAAAGTACAAATCAAATACAGAGACATTTGTTGACATGGAACGCCAGTAACTAAAAGAGAATCAGCAAAATAATTGCATTTCAAATCATTTATTTTAATAGTGGCACAGATTTTTTTCAGGCCATTACTTTAAGGCCCTTTAATCCAATATGCTGAGAGAGTCAAAGTGGATAATTCTTTCCATTAAGCTACGTCCATAGTTCATTCCATATCCGTATTTTTGAATCTTGTAGAGCAGTAGTTCACTCATTAAATAATTTTTGGTTTACCCATATCCACATAAGTGATTTCAAAACAACAATAGTTTTAATGGAATAACAACATTAAAAAATACAGGAAATGCACAGCAGTTCAGCGAGCAACTGCACAGAGAAAATTGGAGTCAAGAAGCTGAATTTTACCACAGGCCTTGGGATATCCACATCAGGATCAGACGGAGGGCTCAAACACACACTTTCTAGAAGCAGGACTGGCATAAGAATGTTCCAAGAGATAGCATCCACACTGTTTACCTTCATGCTCGCCATCTCAAATAGAAGCTATCCTCACTGAGGGAAAGTAATAAACATTGAAAGTGCCAAGCAGGCAAGGCCCACCAGATCCAAAGGGGAAAACCTATGGATGGCTCACATGCCCCTCTTTGAATCATGAAGACTCTGGCTCCATTAGCCTCCCCACTCCAGCACTCAAGAGTGAGGCTGTTTCGATGGAGCTGGCAGTCAACCCAAGTGACTGTCGCTAATAAATGGCTGATGAGCCACTAATTGCCTCTAATTTGAGTTTCATATGTAAAATATTGGGGGCTATTGTGGTGCAGGAGTAACATCCCCATCTCTGATCCAGGAGGACAGGCTTCAAATTCCACCTGTCCCAGACATATATCCTAACAACTTTGAAGAGGTTGAATAAAAAAAAGGTGGAATGAGGGGGTTCTTATGGCGTAATTATTATGTCCCTACCTCTGAGGCAGGAGTTCCTGTTCAAGTCCCATATGCTGGAAAAAAAGCAGGACCGTGTATAAGTTGGGCCGAAGGACTAAAAGGTAATAATGATATTCGACAGGCACTTGGGAAAATAGATTGTACTAGATGGGAAACTAGGCTGGGAAAGTTTAGGATGATACTTGAGAAGCTGCATGACCTTGAATGAGTCCTGCGAACATTGTTTTACAGGCTGAAGATGACACCTGCAGCTTGTTTATCAGCAGCTGTTTTCTGTACTGGCCAGAAGTTTTGTTTTCTGTCGGTTTTTTTTCTGTGCCTTGCTACTAGTTACACTGTATAAGAGAGAGAGTTTCGTTTCAAGTTGTTGGGCTTCGCCTCAGACCGGAATTGAGAATGGTGCCAGGAATAAGCCGTGATCCAAGACAGGCCATACACAAATAAATTAAAGTAGTTTCATGATAGGTGAAAGCTGTCTTCTGAATATCGATGCTCAACTTTCTTAAACATGGGGAAAGAGCTTAAATATGGGGTTAGTTCTAGGAATAAATTTTGTAATTTCATATGAGAAGCATTATTTTCTTCAGGAAGAGTTTGTGTGATGACGGTTGTGAATTTAGCACGAAAATCAGCAATAGAAATTTGCTGCTATTTCTGTTAATTGAATTATCCCATTCAGCATTAATCTAAAGTCTTTTTTATATAGCTTCATTATATAAAGTTTGTTTTAACATAATATTTGGATCTCCACCATTCATTTCCATGCTCAAATGGTTTGTAACATATTCACTATTTACTGCATTTTTGAAATAAATAAGCAAGATTGTAAGCCTAAAAGAAAATAAAGCTGACCAATTGCCCCTCTTCAGCAGTTATGTCCATGCCCAGTGTCCTTGGAGACAGAGCATGCAATGTCCATCAATGCTCTTGATGCCTTTAGAGACAGTGGGTACTGCAGACGATAGGCCACTTTATCTCCCCATCCAGGTCCATTTTGATGTACCCCTTTCCTGTCTCCCAGCCTCCCCTTCACCTTCTGATGGTTTGCATTGCCCTTTAATGATCTTTGCATGTAAATGTCCAATTGATTACACAAGTGATAAACTGGTGGCAGGTAATAGTTAAAAAGAAAATGCCCCAATAATTTGGTGATGGGGAAAGAACTATTCGGTTGTGTGTGATAGCACTTTTGGATATGAAAGGAGAGAATAAAGCAGACCCAAATAAAAAAAAAAGCAGGCTCGCCTCCACCTAACTCCGTTTTTATTTTTACAACTCCATTTTGATTTAGTCCCTTCTCCCTCTCCTTACCTCTGTCTCACCTTTGATGCTTTGCATTGCCCTTAATGTCTTACAAAACATTCAATCAGAAGAAACAAGGGTGATTGTGGGTAATATATGGAAAAATACACATGACAACTACAACTATGCCTATGTGTTGGGTTAGATTTAACAGTGCAACTCTGGATGCTTTTCAAAAATTAATTGCAGGTATTGTCTCTGTACTCTAGCCGATCATCGTTTAAAACACCACCACACATGAGGATTGACCTGGTTCAGGAAACCAATCCTTACCTCCTCAGGATAATGAGAGGTGAGTCATAAATAGGACATTGCCAGTCCTTCAACAATAAATGTTTTTAAAGGTGTTGGTGGATGAGAAAGAATCTATTCTATGTTCCTACATATTTGTATCCAAATTCATCAGGCCTTTCTGTAGATCAGCTGCACACTTTGTATTTTCTTTTCTAGGTGAGAAGGTTAAAAATATGCTTTTAGCCATCAGTAACAACAGGAAATCATCCTTCAGCATATAAGCAATAAACAGCCCAAAGCAGCTAGGAAGTTAACATAAACATGACTTCAACAGCAAATAAAATGAAAGATTGCATTTGTTATTTTTCAAAGTAAAACCCTCAGATTTATTCCAGTCACAGATAAGGCCAAGGAACATGATAATGCTGCGGCAACTAATGCTACTGAGTATTAGTTTGGAAGAAAAAGAATTTGAAGAACTTCTCCTGCAGAAATCCAGCAATAAAGAAAACACTACCAAAACAGGAAACCAAGTCAAGGATTGATTTACCTAATTTGGCAAATTTAATCTTGTGTTTGATGAATATAAACAGATGAGTAAGAATCCAAAAATGATCATACTAGGCCGGTTGTTCATCTAACTTGTTTGCTATGATCATCTCTAACATTTTGTACTGCACTAAGCATTTAAATCCTTTTCAATCCCCTCACTGGAATTAACATTGTAGCCAACTTGGACAATGAACTGGATTTTACTGGATTCATTGGTTTAGTTCTTATTTAATTATTATTGATCCCTTTGTTCTAGATTTTTCTATTTTCAGATTCTTTCATTAAGCAAAGCATCTAATCACATCACCTATTAATCTTTTTTAGCTCCATGACATCTAACCCAATTATTTTTCGTTATAGCTACCTTTCACCATCCCAAAATATCCTTTCTAAGGTGAGGCATACAAAATTAAAGGCAATGCTCTGAGGGGGTCATTTTTCTCAGAGATACTCCACCTCTACCACTATAATTTCAGTATGTGCTTATTTTTTATATTTGACACCTCTTGTGATGAAACCCAATGCCTGAAAAGTGAGACAACAAGGTGCAGGGCTGGATGAACACAGCAGGCCAAGCAGCATCATAGGAGCAGAGAGGCTGACGTTTCGGGCCTAGACCCTTCATCTCTGCTCCTATGATGCTGCTTGGCCTGCTGTGTTCATCCAGGCCTGCACCTTGTTGTCTCGGATTCGCCAGCATCTGCAGTTCCTACTATCTCTGGCCTGAAAAGTGATGTTAGAGCATTCCTCACTCAAAGCTGTATTGAAACACAGCTGCAAGGAATGGCTAAGGTAGGATCCTTTGTATTTAGATAGATAACAGGAGAACGATTTAAAGCACAATAAAGTTACAGTTATAAGAGAAAAATAGAGCATTGAGATTACTTTTGGACTAAGCCAAATAGAGGTTGCAGAGACCCTATGTGGCCTCCTTCTATCCTCTAAACATGGATGCTTACAGAAGTGGTCACTGTATGTTTTTTCTCCCATTGTCATTCCAAGGGCTGTGCCTGGACTTTTTTAGGTTGGTTCCTTCTTAAGGGAAAAGCATTACATTTGGGTTTACCATTCTCTTCTAATAGATAGCTGTACAGAGGATCCTCCTTCTCTTGCTGTCTGCCTTCAAGGATTTGCAGGCTGATCATCAAACTCTTTAGCCTTGTTATTACTGTTACTTCTATGGCCAATAAGACCTAATGTGGAACTCGACCAAAGAGCTTCTGGTGCTCAGTAGGGAAGCTCCATTGCTTTAGAAGATCTCCTGAAACCTGTACACCAGATAAGAAAACATGGCGACTCATCACTCAATATACTGTTTCTTGAAATTAGGACCCCATACTCTGATTCATCCTCCCTTTGCTGGAACGAAAATCAGCTGGAGAGATAAAAGCAGAGCAAAGAGTCACAGTTATTCTCGCAAGTTAATATCTGAACTGAAAGGTTCTGAACCTCATCATGTCTCTTTTGTTCCATTGAAATGGGCACCTCTAATAAGGGAAATAGGAAGATGTACCCCATTGTGTTCAATACAATGCTGCCAAAGATGGATGTGAGCCCAAACTGCAAAACCTTTCCAAACATTTATTTGAATGCACTGAAGCTATTCCATATTAAGTTCTGATAGGTCTCTGAAAGAGAGGATTGGGCTTCCAACATCATTGTCTGTATTGTCCGCTTATAACACCAATGCCAGTTTTGAGATTCATCTCTCAGCATACACAATACTTTCTGAAAAGAACCCAATGTTCTTCAAAGCTTTTCACCTTGGCTGACATTGTAAACAATGTATTCGAAGCAGGTCTGCGCAAGATTGATATTGAGAAAACAGTGGCAGGATCATACAGAGTCAGCATGGATTTAGAAAGGGGAAATCATGCTTGACAAATCTATTGGAATTCTATGAAGATGTAACAAGTAGAGTTGACAAGGGGAAGCCAGTCGATGTAGCATATTTGGACTTTCAGAAAGCATTTGAAAAAGTCCCACATAAGAGATTAACGTGCAGGATTGGGGTAAATGTATTGAAATGGATAGGAAACTGGTTGGAGGAAACAAAGAGTAGAAATTAATTGGTCCTTTTCAAATTGGCAGGCAGTAATTAATGGGGTGCCACAGGGATCAGTGCTGGGATCCCAGCTATTCACAATATATATTAATGATTTGGATAAGGGAATGAAATGTAACATCTCCAAGTTTGCAAATGATACCAAGTTGGGTGGGAGGGTGAACTGTGACAAGTATGCAGTGATCCTTCAGCATGATCTCGACAAGTTGGGTGAGTGGGCAAATAAATAGCAGATGCAGTATAATTTGGATAAATGTGAGGTTATTCACTTCGGAAGCAAATACAAGAAGGCAGATTACTACCTGAATGGCTGTAAATTGGGAGAGGGGAGTGAGCAGTGGGACCTGGGTGTCCTTGTGCAACAGTCGCTGAAGGTAAGCATGAAGGTGCAGCAGGCAGTAAAGAAGGCAAATGGTATGTTGGCCTTCATTGGGAGAGGTTGAGTACAGGAGCAGGGATGTGTTGTTGCAGTTATACAGGGCCTTGATGAGACCACATCTGGAATATTGTGTGCAATTTTGGTCTCCTTTTTGGGGGAAGGATGCTCTTGCTCTCGAGGCAGTGCAGTGAAGGTTTACCAGACTGATTCTGGGGATGGCAAGTCTGATGTACATGGAGAGATCGACTAGGTTGGGATTGTTTTCACTGGAGTTCAGACAAATGAGGGGTTATCTCATAGAGACTTATAAAACTCTAACAGGACTGCACAGGGTAGATACAGGGAGGATGTTCCTGATGGTGAGTGTGTCCAGAACCAGGGGTCACAGTATGAGGATTCGGGGTAGACCATTTAGGATGGAGATGAGGAGACATTTCTTCACCCAAAGAGTGTTGACCCTGTGGAATTCTTACCACAGGAAGTAGTTGATGCTAAAACACTTAATGTATTCAAGAGGCAACTAGATATAGCACTTGGGGCGAATGGGATCAAAGGTTATGGGGAGAAAGCAGGATTAGGCTATTGAGTTGGACGATCAGCCATGATCACGAAGAATGGCGGAGCAGGCTCAAAGGGGCGAATGGCCTCCTCATGCTCCTATTTCTATGTCTCAATTATGTTTCTATGACACAGATATGTGGCGTTGAAATTGTATAATCATGTCATTCTATCAGCAGTGATTCGGAAAAAGATTTGTACAGTTTGTTCCCAAAATTGGGTTTGAGCTCATCAAGTATGTTGGCTATCGTTGGAGAAGGCAGTCAATCATGGTTGGAAAATGTGATCTGCTTCATTCTCATACTTCAGCACCATGATTATTCAAAACATTTACAGAGTTCCTTATGATGAGTGAAGGTGATAATGAATCTGCCGTTGCAAATGTTGTCACCATCTACCTAAGGTTCTGTGCCAACTGAAACTGTTTGAACAAGCCAAGCTGAAGCTACAGTCCATGCAAACACATACCTGACCTATATGATATCATTCAGTAGTGAGCTTTGAGAAGATCAATGGATTATTTCTTTTAAGCTCAAAGCCAGGGAGCATTGACTCAACTTTCTGATCAGCAAAGGGAAAAAAAACAAGCAATTTCATCACTTGCATCCAGTCAACAAGCTCAAATCTTGAAAAGCTATTTGACCTGACAACTAACAATCTGCTGTCATTGCTGAGATGTCTGAACTTGTATGATGAAGATCTCAAATTAACTCCTTAGTTGAGTGCACGGAAGGTTTCTGGCTTCAAGACATACCGTCTGTGGACAGTTTATATGATGAATATTTTATTCTTACATCACAGTTAAAGGATGTTGATAAGGATAAATCATTTCCAGAAAATTTGAGAAACCCATACATAGTGGTATTATTTCGCTGAATCATAGCCATATCAAATGCATAAGTTGAGAGTGTGTTCTCCTTGATGGGACAGTGTTGAGATGGTTGTGGGAATAGCTGTACTGTTGAGCTCATAAAGGCTGAACTGCAAGTAAAATTAACTACTGAATGACGTGTCATCAATTTATCGTGGTCTGCTGAAAAATCTGCTGCATTAAAAGAAAAGTGCCTTTAACAAGTGATTTCACTGAGACTCGACATTTCAAAAGGATTACAATCAAGTGTATAATAAGTGTAACTAAACACCAAAGTACCAATTACTGCAAGGTTTCACATTTACATCAAACTTTTATTAGGATCAGCGATTGAATGAATTGGAAGAGTTTACAAAATGATATATCATCATAAATTATGTGCATAAGAGGAAGTAAACAGGTCATTTTTTTCCCTTCATTCTTTAATGGAATGTGAACATCACTGACAAAGGATAACAAGGTGCAGGGCTGGATGAACACAGCAGGCCAAGCAGCATCATAGGAGCAGAGAGGCTGACGTTTCGGGCCTAGACCCTTTGGGCCTGCTGTGTTCATCCAGCCCTGCACCTTGTTGTCTCGGATTCTCCAGCATCTGCAGTTCCTACTATCACTGACAAAGGATAGTTGTTTTCTGCCTATCCCAAACTGCCCTCAACTGAATCAATTGCTAGGCCACTTCACAGGGCAATTAAGAGTCAACCACATTGATGTGGAGCTGGAGTCACATGGACACCAGACCAGGGAAGGATGCCAGATTCCCTTCCATTTAGTGTGTTGATAAAACAGAACTTTTTTTAACAATCTTTCAAATTTATATAATCCCATGTTTGATTAATTGACAAGAGACATCTACTCTGGTGGGTGCGTAAATCTTGTTCCTAATATAAATAATTCTCTTTCCTTATTTGACTCCAGCTAACAGGGGTCATGGTTACTGCGTTAATATAGTCAATTGCCTCCTTCCATGTTACGTGCACATGAATTTTTACAACAAAACCTCTTTTAATGGTGAATTCGAGCCCTCCAGAGGCTGCTGGCTTGCGGGTTTTTGTGTCGTTCCTTCCCAGTCCACAATTATTTTTGCCCCTGCTGGATGAATGTGTATTTATGTGCAACAAGATATTCAAATGAGCAGTCAGCCTTGCACTTCAAAGACAGGCAGCCCTCTAAGCTGACAGTGCAATGTAGCAGCTCCATTCCAGCCTCACTCAGTGTCACTGGGATTTTATGTTTGCCAGGTAGAGATGAGTAGCTGGAGCCAAATGAACAAATTATCTGCTGATTGTGCAAGTAAATTCACATAACAAAGAAACATTTCCTTTTAAAGCTTGTTGCGAGATAGATATTAAAACTGTTCACTGCTTCACTCGCCCAATCCTAAAATGAGTAAACATTAGGTTTCCCATCAAAACATTGACATTTAAATACAGCAATGGTAAATGTTTACCTTCTTTGGTGTAATTATTTCTGTCAGATATGTCAGCTTTATTTCATTCTTTCAAAGTATGTGAATATCCCTGATTAGGCCAGCATTTATTTCCCATTCTTAATTGCCATTGAGAAGGTGGTGGTGAACTCCTTTCTTAAACCACTGAAGTCCATATAGTGTGGGTACACCCACAATGAGGGACTTTCAGGATGTTGACCCAGTGACAGTGAAGGAATGGTGATATATTTCAAAGTCAGTGTGGGTTGTGGCTTGCAGGTGTATTGCAGTTGATAGTGTTCCCATGTAACTGCTGCCCTTGTCCTCTGAGTGGGGGAGGGTGTGGGTTTGCAAAGTGCTCTCTAAGGAGCCTTGATGAGTCGTTATGGTACAACTTGCAGATGGTACACAATGCCGCCACTGTGTCCGGGATGGAAGGCATGCATGTTGAAGGCGTTAGATGGGAGCCAATCAAGCTGACCGCTTTGCCCTGGTTGGTATCAAACATAATTAGTGTTGTTGTAGTTTCAGCCAACCAGGAAAGTGGGGAGTTTTCCACCAAATTTTATCACCCTTGTGCATGCAGATATTGGGCAGAATTTAGGGGGACAGAATTGTAGCAAAATTCCTGGCCTTGACCTGCTCCAGTAACTGCAGTATTTAAAGGGCTGGGTTAATTCAGTTTCTTCTCAGTTGTAACACCAAGAATGTTGACAACAGGGAATTCAGCAATGGTAATGTTATTCAATATCAAGGGGCAATGTTGCATTCCGTCTGGTTAGAGATGGCCACCGCCTGTCACTTGTGTAATGCGAATGTTACTTGCCACATATCAGCCCAAGTTTTAATGTTATCCAGGTCTTGCTGCAATGGTGTTTACGCACTGATTAAGGGACAATGCCTTGTAAATCAAAGGCAGCTATCTCTATGGACAGCTGCCTGTGATTGAAAGCGAGAGATTACCTACAGATTGTAAAAGTCGTAGGAAATAGTGTTTGAAAGGGCAATATGTTAATTAGATAAAAGGAAATAACAGAAGTATTCTTTATTCAAAACTCAGAAATGAAACATATTCTGTGTGCATTTTGACTAAAACAAAAACCGAAAGAACTGTTGATGCTGGAAATAAGAAACAAACACAGAAATTGCTGGGAAAACTCAGCAGATCTGGCAGCATCTGTGGACAGAAAGCAAAGTTAACATTTTGGGTCCAGTGACTCTTCTTCAGAACTGACTAAAATAACTGCCCTTTCTGAATCTAGATGATGTATTTAAACTATTTACAACACTTAAATTTATCATTTCTTATTGACAATCTCTGTAACAAAGGTCAGGATCATCCCAGTTAAGAGAGGTTCCTGGCACCACTGTTAAATAGAGGTTGTGCATCAAAAAGGAAAACTGAGGCTATAATCTCATGGATTGACTTTACTGAAGTCAGTTGAGGACATTTAAGAAGCAGTAAGTCAACCAATAACAGGTACGATTAGGAAGAATTTCCCTCAAAAAAAAATTGTCATATTTAGCAGGCAGTGTGCGGCTGTTCACACAAGCTGCATAAATAGAGGGCATTGGGGAGTGAGATGAATGAGGCCAGCTGTGCAGAAGTGGTTCAAGTCAGAGATGGGCGACTCCAAGATTTGATGAGTCCCCCCTGGAGAACATCGTACGGGAAATGAGAGAATGGAGAGAGGCGCTCTATCCATTGGATGAGAGAAGTAACCCATCAAGCTTCAATAGGAAGAAATGGCCACGGCGCACAGTGTGGGAAGTTACTTAACAACTTACTACAACTTGGCAAGATGATTAGCATTTATAATTGCAGGCTGACAGCCCTACATGTCTAACCCTAAATGGTGCCCATGAGCTGTGAATTGAAATGGCCAAACCATGCAATGCATGTGACCAAAAACCAGTGCCTACAGCGTGATATGAGTTGCCTCTCACCCTGATTGTTAGAGGGATTGTTACATTGCTAAGACTGAATGCCTGCTTGCAGCAGTGTCACAAAGCTATACATTGTAAATGGTACATCTGGGCTATGAGATATGAGCAGCGCAGTGTATGCTCATGGTTGAAGATGAAGCACATTCACAATGGTAGGGAGAGAAGAGAAGAACTGGAGTTACTGGGTCATTCATAGCTGCAGCGACTTCAATGGACAATGAGAAGGAGGCAATGGAAAGGTTCTGAGTTGCAGCAGGGCAGCACGTTGCTGAGAGCAATGTAGATGTGGAGAACATTGAGAGTGAGCACAGTAATGGATTAGGGTGCCAAACCTCTGATGTATTCAAAGACTAGTAGGTGAGATAGCCCTGTTGTCAAGTATTTAACAAATCCAGGAAAACACGAAGGGCAAGTGACCCTTCAAAAGCTGGGAAAGGAACGCCTGAAATTTAGGGAGATCTTCTCAAGGCATTCTTTGCATTAACAATGAATCCTGAGTCCTTTTGACAGCATCCTGACAGCTGCATGAATGACAGAGGTATCCCCTGCACAGGTACGGGTGACCACCCTCATCGCATATCCCTACCTCCTAATGTTTATAGAATCCCCTAATGGTCTGAAAAGTAGAGGATATCTGTTGCACCAGAACAGAAAAGACAGCAGCTTACCTCCACATCAACTGCAAGGACCAGGCAAGAACAATGTACAAGAACCGGAATCATTCATATAAATCCATCTAGTTTCACTTGGGTCTCACTGGATGATAGTTTTGTGCTGAGTGCCAAAGTGTTAGATGCAAGTAGAACATTAAAGGTCTTGTAATGCATTTTTTAACAGCTCATCTGCTCAGTTCTGCACCAGTCAGCTGTTAGCAGATGGTGAACACTTGAAATGGAGGGCACGGAGGAGGCACAGAATGAGGGCAATGAGAAAGATAGGTCATGGGTTATTGTCATGATGCAACCTCTGAGATTCAAATGGCATTTAATGACGGGCCATCGAAGCTCAGCATGAAGACTGAGGGGCATTTAACAGTCTCTCAAAAGAAACCTGTTCTTAAGAGTAAGTTGCATCTCTCACTGGTGTACATGTTAATACCTGTTAACATCAGAGCTGCAATGTATTTGCATTGGCCTCATCAATCCTCCAGGTGAAAGATTGGAAAGTGTTAATGTCCAGAAGGAAATGGATGGCCTTGTTCTTACTTCATTGAAAACTAACATGCAAGTACAGCAAGCAAGGAGGAAAGCAAGTCATATTTTGGTCTTTATCACAAAAAAGATTTGTCTGTCTTTGGGTACAGGAGTAAAGATGTCTTCCTTCAATTGCACAGGATCTTGGTGAGACTGCAGCTAGATAATTGTGTGTAGTTTTGGTCTCCTTACCAAAGGAAGAATATAATTTGCATGAGTGAAAGCAACAGACAGATTCCTGGGGTAATGGAACTGTCCCTGGAGGAGACTGAATCTGTATTCTCTAGAATTTAAAAGAATGGGAGGTAATATCATTGAAACTGAAACAAGAATGGATGGTTCCCCCAAGCAGGGGAGGTGGGCGTGGTAGTGGTTGGAGGGTGGGGGTTGGTGTTCTTGAACCAAAAGACACAGTTCACAAGGAATTTTTTACTTAGACGGTGATAAATATTTGAAATTCTCTACTGTGGAGAGCTGTGGAAGTTCTGTTGATAAGTATATTTAAGGCAGAAATCAACAGACTTCTAGATACTACCAACATGATGTGGGGTTAGTGCAGGAAAATGGCATTGAGGTAGATGATCAGCCTTGAGGTAGGATTGCAGAGCAAGCTCCATGGACTGAATGGCCCAATCCTTCTCCTATGTTCCTACATGTTCAGGATAGTTGTTAGTTTCCACTGCTACTCCCTCTTTGGAGGTTGTGAAGAGTGCAGCATACTAAAACATTACCTGATGTGAGGTAGCTCGGAGAACTCCCCAGATTATCCAGAGCCATTTTCAGAAAGCCTGTTGGTGAGCCCTTATGTTGAGTGACGGCAGTTGAAAGTGTCCCCTCCCTCTGTGTCAGGCAAGTCGTTCGTGGGAACTCCTTCTCACCCAACATCCCATCCACAAAGAACGTGGTCTGAAGAGCTGAAGCACCCAGGGCTGTGATGGTCTTTCCCCCAGGGGAAGGGAGTTCACAGCCAGAGGGCATAGGTTTAAGGAGAGAGGGGAAAGATTTAGAAGTGAGCTGAGCGGCAACTTTTTCACACAGAGAATGGTATGTATGTGGAATGAACTGCCAGAGGAAGTGATAGAGGCAGAACAATTACAACATTTAAAAGACATTTGATCAGGTCCATGGACAGGAAAGTTTTAGAGGAATGTGGGCCAAATGCAGGTAAATGGGATTAGTTTAGTTTGGGAAACCTGGTTGGCTTGGATGAGTTGGACAAGTACAACTCTATAATGTGTGATTCATGCAGTTTCCTGGGAATCATACATAAACCTGCAGAATCATTTAGTGGTGGTTGTCGATTAATTGAACATTCTGTGAATGGAATAGTTTCTTGTTCACAAAGGTTTCTTCTTGAATTGTGGGGGCCACGTGTTTGCAGTTAGTCACCCCTCTGAATGTCAGAGAATTCAGCAATGGTCTCAAGTCCTCTTGGCCTGACTGATCTGAGTTTTCTATAACCAATATATTGTTCTTTGACATCCCTTGCCTGCCTGATGCAACTACCCAACAAATGTCTCTAGGTGGTCCCCAGATCGAGCCCAAGGTTTACAAGTTGAGGGCCACATTACCTCATCACCACATCCCATTGGTCTCAACTCTTCCTCTAACTCCCACACAGGGTTAGCAATCTCCTGCCTAGACAGGCACAGCCTTCAGAGGTAATGGCACCCCTCTGACATCTCCATAATATGAAATATTATTTTCTCATCAATACAACTTGAACCCGTCTCCATAAAACAAAGCCTCAGTCTGTACATCCTTTCATCCGTGTGTGTCTTCCATAAAACTGCAATCTACATGATTACCATCCTGTATCCTCATGAGGCTGGTGCTGCTCTGATTTTGCAGAGCACCAAGCAGGTCTCTTTGCCTCTCGCTGTCTTACTTTGCAATTCTTCTTGGCACTGGAGAAGTCAGAGTATATACTCCCCCAACTGAGAATCCAAGCCTCAAGTCTTCTCACCCCATAAATGCTGGCTGTGTTCACTGTGGTGGATCTGGCAGGCACCCTTCCAAAGAGCACAGTCTGATGTGGACTCACACTGAGCAAGCCTTCCAACTCCCACTAAACTGAAGCTCAAGTGGCCTGCTGAAATACACAGCTGTACTCATTGGCTATCACTCTCCTCCCTTTGAACTTTTGCCTCCTTTTAACTGATGAGTTGCTGATGTTTCATTTCATTCATGTGGCCAAAAGGATTTTTTTAATCCACATCAAAATTACAGTCTGTTGGCTGATTAACAGCCTCAAATTCCTGCCCACCACACTCCCACTGTCCGACCACGCCCACCTCCTTTATTAAAATTGTCTGGTCAACATCAGGATTCTGCTCTGATGTGATCATCTTTTATTTTACTAGATCGGTCACCTCCAGGCCCATTAGTACAGGCTGAGCACAGATTGCAATCAAATGTATTCATAAATGTTGTTGCTGACCCAAATTTTAAGACATAAAAAATATTGAACCAAAGTTTGGGTACGTCTGTTTATCGGAGAATCGGTATAGAGCCAGTGGAACTACTATTGAGCTGTTAGTTGACTTCTTTAATTACAAAATTTGGTTTGCAAAGTGGACGGAACCTGCCCACTAGCAACTCAATTTTGCCCTGTGAATGTTGGGGTCCCAGGAACACGCTGGGATAGATCTGTCTATCCTCTTCATTACTTAAGAGGAGGGAGAAGTAGTAATTGGAGTAGAGGTGGAAATAAGTTTTAAGGTTTTATGTTCTGAAAAGACTGTATACTTTGAAAGGAATATTTGAAAATGTTAACCAAGTTTGTGTTAATAAAGCTATCTATGGTCAATATAAGTGTGACTAAGGAAGCTCATATACTTGTTTTAGGGTTAACCCTGGCTGGTCAAGTATCACAGGACTCAGGATACTTGAGAGCTAAAGGAAGGTAAAAATTGTGGCACGGAAGAAGGATGTGCCTTTCTAGCATTGCTTGTGGGCCAAGAAGAATATGAATGTTTCCCCTTTGTCTCCTCGGCTAACCTGCTGTACTAGACTCACAATTGCTCTATAACATAAATTATGTCAAATAGTTCAATTTGACACTGCCCCATAACTCATCCCATCCTAAATAATCAGCCCCTCCTGTAACTGGATCTCCTTTCACCACTTGTACTTCCTCCAGTGATCAGAGACACACACCATGATCTATCTTCACTTCTCTAGACATAATAATTCCTCAAGCCATGATGTCTGCTTTGTGATTACCTTCTCTGTCATCTTCAGTCTGCAGCAATGGCTTCTGCATTCCTCTTACCCTTCTGATCTTTGCAACCTTCCACTTTCCTTTTCCAGCTCCCCATTCCCCCCACAATCATTACAATTTTCCATTGACTTAATGTTCTATCTTTAACCTTTATGGTTTCCCTCCTTGTCATTCAAGATCTACACCCATGGACCTTATTATCAACACTCATTGAGCCTTACAATCTTCCTTCAACCCTTACAGTCTCCCTGCAACTCACACCAACGTTCAATGTAACCCTGAAGCTAACCTTTCCAATCCCACTCTCAGTCAAAGGCCTATCTACTTTTCAGCCAGACAAATTGGCTAACTGCTGGGAGACAGACTAATATGCTAATTAGGCCCTGCCATCAAATTCAGCAAGATCTGAGAGAAACCATTGCTTTTGGGTTTTCTGAATGCTAAACTGCTTTTCCACGTCCTCACTAACACTGTGTTGTCGCCAGGACCATTCAGAAAGCTTTTCCATATATCAATCATTCATAGCATAAAGAACTGACTCTTGATGTCAGTTCTGAACATCTCAGTTCTATCTCTGTCCTACCTACAGAAACCAGACAAGGGACAGTTAAATTACCCTTGTCATTTAGTCACTGTGGAAGCGACAGGAACTGATTGATTGAGAATGCAACAAGAACAACTGCCTGAAGGAGATGGGTTCCGTTGTTTTCATTTGTGCGTCTGATCCCAATGATGTTGTCAAAAGTCAAACATATTTGTAATTTCACGAACTGATCCAGAAACTAGAGTATGTTTCCCATGAGGCCAACAATGGGAAATTGGCCCAGAACAAGAGTTAAATGTCTTTAAAGTATCTGTTTCTGTTCCTTCCCCTACAAGGAAAACGTACACCCACTAGACCTGAGAATTCTTGCAGCCATCCCACCATTTTCTGCTTTCAGCAGGTTGCCCTTGAACAGTGCAATTTTCCACTGCTAACTGCTAATCTCCCACTCAGAGCAAGTAAGAAAATCAGCTGGCAAAATATAAATGAAGCACAAGAGTTACAGAGAAGACCAGATACAGAGTTCTGTATAGCTATATATAAGTTGCAGAGATTTTTTACTTGATTTAGTAAGGTATTGAACAATCATCCTGCAACGCTGCCCAAACAGAATTCAGGAAGATTTGCATGATCCAGGCAGCATATTATGCAGAGTTATCATTATGCAAACAATATAATTATTACAATTTCATATCTATCACTCAATTAATCATGGAATTAAATTACTTTGAACTTTGAAGCTAAAGTAGCCTTTTTGATCTCTGAATGAAAAGATAATGCCAGGCGTTTAAACTGAGTAAATCGACACAAGTAAATTTACACAGCTGCAGCAGAACATGCAATAAGGCACAGATGTGGCACAGTGGCTTGGTGGTTAGCATTGCTGCCTCACAGCACCAGGGAATTAGGTTCAATTCCACCTTGGGCAACCATCTGTGTGAAATTTGCATGTTCTCCCTGTGTGTGCGTGTGTGGGTTTCCTCCTGGGGCTCTGGTTTCCAACAATGTGCAGGCTAAGTGGATTAGCCATGGGTGACGGGGTGGGTTTGGGTGGGATGCACTTTGGAGGGTTAGTATAGACCACATGGCCTGCTTCCACACTGTAGGGATTCAATGTCCAACTAGGTTTTGTCTGTCTCTCCAGTTCCATGCTATTTGTTTCTAATTTTAGAGATATTAACATTTGAATGACAGTATTCCTGCCCTCTGCACCAGCAATAGTGGAGACAGACTAACAGCAGCATGCTGAGAGAGAAGACAACTATCCACCACCAAGAAGCAATCACATTTTTTGTGCAATGGCTATATCAATAAACAAGTTTGGAATGTTGTTTTCTGGGATACTGGCTCCAGAATAGCAGATGATTTGATGTTATTTATGTTCTGGTTTAATCCAACTTGTTTAGAGTAAATTTCTGGCAACGGAGAAATTTGCACTTGTGTGATGAGCAGGGTTCAGAATATGTGGCAAGTTCCTGTTGAATTAACGCAGCATCAACTATGAAACTGCTAAGTTGCTGCAGCATTTCTCGCTGCTATGAAATCCTTATTATATCATTTGTGGCTATGCAAATGAAGACCAAGCAAGGCCAATTGAGATCATAGTTCATGTTACACCTCTTGTTCATTCAGAATGGCCTGTACCCAACATGAAGGCAAGACTTTCGGTCTTATCAGGTTGTTGCAAACATTTGAGCTGAAATTGAGGGGCCATGCAAACAGCGCAAGAAAGAATGAGAGAGTAGAGGAATTCAAGGCCATGAAACCAGGACAAGAAAGAACAAGATTTCAGAGAAATTTAGGGTCACAAAAGTAGTGAGAGTAAGTGCAAGACATTGAGCCTGTCAGAACGCCAGCTAAACCCTAACAGGAGCCATGTCAGAATTTGAAAAAACTAATGAAAGTGGTATCAACATAAAACAAAGTGAAGATTGGTAGATAGTGTACAAGTTGTTCCTTTCTCCACTTTAAAGCTGCATCAAGGAAAGGTAAGGGTTCTACCTTCATTTCTAAATAAGAACAAAGAATTTTCTACTTGGCTTAAATTTAGGTACGAGAATTTTAAATAAAATAATGGTAGGGGAGCTCAGGCCTGTATGTTGCACGACCTGCAGTATGTGGAAAGCTATCTGGATGACCAGCAGAAAGTGTGATTGGTTCAACCAGCTTGAGCGCTGGGGTTCAGAGCTTGTCTTCCTGGGCCAGGATTAAGAATGTCACTGAACAGCTGCAGGACATTCGGAAGGGGGCTGGAGTTCATGGCTCACATAGTTCAAGCATCAGGGATAGCTGGAGGGATGCAGTCCCGCAATGAGAATTTAGGCATCTAGGGAGAAGTTTGAAAAGCAGGACCTCAGTCTCTGCATTACTCCTGTTGCCATGTGCTAGTGAGCATAGGAACAGGCAGGTTAGAACAGGTCAATGTGTGGCTGAAGATTTGGTGTAGGAGGGAGTGCTTCGGGTTCCTGGATCACTGGGTTCATTTTTAGTGCAGGTGAGACCGCTATAAGCCCGACAGGTTGCATCTGAACTGTAATGTGATCAACATGATTGCGGGGGTGTTTTGCTAGTGCTGTTAGTGCAGGTATCAACTGATTTGGCAGGGGGTTGGGACACAGAATGGAGGTACAGTAAGGGGCAATACACAAGCAAGTATAGAGATAAAAAAACAAGTCAATCTGGATGGCAGATCAAAAACAGACATTTGGGACATAAAGGAGAATGGCAAGGCTGGTGGCATTTATCTTAATGCAAGGAGTCTTGCAAGTAAAGCAGATGAGCTGAGAGTGTTTAACACATGAGAATGTGATATAATTTGCTATCACAGAGATGTGATTGAGGAAGGGGCAGGAGGGTGATCCCAGAAACAATGCAGAAGCTGCCTGGTGCAGAGGTGCGCTTAGTGCACCAATACTATCAAAGCCATGAAAGACAACGAAAGAACAAAAGTTCTCCAGCCTTCACCCCTCACACTCTTTCCTACTGCGGCTCCCAACATTCCCCATGCCAACTCATGCCATATCAAACTGCCCACTCATCCCAATGGTCTTCGTAACTGTATGCCAACATATGTTCCACTACCAAACCTCTCTGGCCCTTTATAACCACTATGCCAAATTATTGCCAAATCGGACCAACATATGCCAACTTAAGCTCCCCATTAACCAAACTTTGCCACTTCACCTAAGAAACTATTTTGCTCAGTATTCACAGTGGAACATATAGGATCAATGCTGAGATTCAAAATAGTTCCTCAGGACAGAATCTTTTTGAGGCCTGAATGATGTTGGCTTTGGCAAGAAATGTGGCAGAATCATACGAGAAGTGCAGTAAGGCCTCTCACAACATTGGGAGCAATTCACAACATGTCTTAAATAAGTTCCAGGCATCATGGCAAGATTCCCATGAGGCAATAGCAAGTTGCCAATTCAGGAAGATTATGCTTATCAATGACCTTATCAATTGCACACTTTGCTTCAACCATGAGCAAACTGTTTGCCAAGAATATGGAAATTAGCATAGGTACTTGGCAATTTTAGCTCACCGCCTGCTCCAAAGGACCTCCGTGTTGGACAACATGGGCTCAATGGGCACAAGTCATACAGACCTCACATCCACAGACAGTGAAATTTGATGCATGCCAGCCTCTAAGAGGGAACATCTCTGATTTACTTACAGCATACTTTTGTACTTCAATGTTGCACTTCAGGCTGCACTGATAAATATCACGGTAATTTGGCAGCAAGGACACTGTGCATTCACACTCAGCTCATGGACTTGAGCAAGCTGAAACTCTGGGCTGTTCACTTGCCAAGTTTGTTAATGTTTAAGTGTAGACACAAAGTCAAGAAACTTGTCATGGTTGTCAGTCCTCAATCAAGTAAAAGAAGATAGCCTTCATTCAGGAGCTGCCAGCACAGTGAGTCAAGGGCAGTCTCTAATACCAATCCAGGGGCTTGAGCACAGTCAGTCAGTGACTCAGGATAGTCAGAGTCAGGATGTTCTCCACACAAGATGTAAGGAGCTGAATGTTAGGCAGGCCACCCCACCTTTCTGATCTATTATGGGCTAATTTGCTCATGTAATGAGAGAGAGGCCGGTATTATGGGAGATAAAAGTGGATGGCATTGCTGTTACTTCTGGTGCAGGTGGGGAGGTATTCCATGCAAGTAAATAGGCAACACAAGGTATGCAGGGTTAATGATGTTGGTATTGGGCTGGGTGACAGCATGTGAGGGAAGGTGTTGCAGGCCGTAATGAGAGTAGTAGAGCAAGCAGGCAGATGCAATGGCAGCCAGAGAAGGAAGATGGTGGCACTTACACTGGGGGTGTAGAGAAAGTCAGTAACTATCTTCGCACATTACTGTGCATTCCTCCAGATAGGTAGCAGCCTAGGAGCAAGCTGGCCCAGTCTGGTGTTATTGCCTCAACTGCTGATCCTGGGGAAAGAGGATGACCCACCTGTGCACCAGCCTGTCCACCAAGACCTCCAGGTCCATGCCTGCAAAGCAGAGCACCAATTTTACCTTCACTGCCATGTCTGGGACAAACGTCAGGAACCGTGCAGGGTTGCTCTTGACTAACAGTGCTTGTCAGATCATCAACAGCTTATGCTCCAAGGATGCCAGTCCATTCCAGTATATCCCAACAATGGTGAGTTGTTCCAGGTACAGCAAGTGGTAGAATGGGTCCAGAATTGGATGAGGGAGGTGCTATAGGGTCGGATAGGTAGTTAATGAGAAGGCTTTGATGTAAAATGCAGTGAGAAAACTCATTATACCGCACGGAGAGAAACTCTGCATGAAACTTGACAAAACTGACACTTCACCAGAAAAACATAAGATTCAATCATATGATGAATTCACATTTTAATAAGACAAGCTTGTTAATTTAAAAAATCATTGCACTTAGCTTCTTTTAATTATTTATGAAACAATAATTAGAATTTGTTGACCCACTTTGAAAAGTTTATAACCATTAATGCTAACAATCAAACTGTGAACTGATAGACACTTTGATGGTGAAAGTTTATGAAATCAGTCATGCAACGCTAATCATGTAAGGATATCCCTCAGGCACATGTCAACAGTTTGTGAAGTTGTAAGCAATAATTTTTATCACTCCAGACAGTTTTTCCAAACACAGAAAGGGCATGAATTTTGAATGTCTTGACAACTCTATAGCTCCCTTTGACAAGTCTGTTTACAATTGTTTGGTAGCTGTGTTTGACATCTCTATTGAATGTTTCATTGACTATTCTCATGAGCGTATGTACTTCTTACTCACATTCATATCTAGGCTTAACAAGGTGCTTTCTCTACCAAAGGACACCCTACATTCCTGAAAGATGCCTGGGACTATATCCATAAGGGCTCTTTATCTCTCTATATGGATACTCGATCTCTCCTAGGAAATCCATTGACCTTCCATCCATCATGAGGTCAGAAATGGGGATGTTCATTGTGCAATCACCAACGTTCAGCACCATTCATGACTCTTGATATACTGAAGCAGTTCATTTTCAAATGCTGCAGAACCTGCACATTTTCCAGATTTGGGTTGACAAGTGCAAATAACATTTGCACCACACAAGTGCCAGACAATGACTATAGCCAACAAGAGGGAATCTAACCTTGCCCCTTGACGTTCAGTGTCAGTATCATCACTGAATACTCCAATATCAGCATCTAGGTGGTTACATTAACCCGAAATTGAACTGGACTAGTCCTATAAATGCTATAGCTACAGCTGGGAATTTTGCAGTAAGCAACTCACCTCCTGACTCCTTGGTCACTTCTATAAGGCCTGGATGAGTGCAGTGCCAACAACGTTCAGCTTGACACCATCCAGGACAAAGGAGCCTGTTTAATTCACACCTCATCCACAAACATTCACTCCTTCTGCTGCTAACGCTCAGTAGCAGCAGTGTGTACTACCTACAAGATAAACTGCAGAAGTTCACAAAGACTCCTCAGACAACAAGTTACAAATCCATGACTATGTCCATTTAGATGGACAAGGGCAAAAGATACATGGGAACATCACCATCTGCAAGTCCCTGTCCAAGCCAATCATCATCCTGGCTTGGAAATGTATCTCCCTTCCTTCCGTGTCACTGAGGCAAAATCTTGGAACTCCCTCCCTTACAGCATTGAGGGTCTTTCTACGGCATGTAGACTGCAGAGGTTCAAGGCAGCAGCTCGCCCCCACTTTCTCAAGGGCAAATAGGTATGGGCAATTAATTCTAGCCCAGCCAGCTATGCTCATATCTCGTGGATGAATTATTAAACATATTCTCCTATGGGGTCTGAAGACCACAGGTCATGTTTTGGGCACACCATGAGCAAAATTCAGACCAACCTGAGGCAGCTCCACATTAATATCTAGTGATGCTTCCAGGAACCTCAAAAGTGCAGCATAGATCACCTCACATCATGACTATCCATTCTACAGCACTGCCCCAACCCCACCCTCGGCCTACTATGGTGAAAGTGGTAGGTGCTGCATTTAGGGATAGGATATATGGATTCAAACCTCCAATGCCATTCTCATAATGGCAGAGAAGCTCCTCATTTTTAAAAAAATTTAGACCATTGTCACAAAATAGTGCTTCACTATCTCAAATTTCCTTTCAATTCCACTCTGCTATCATGAGTGAAAATAACGCTTTGTTATCATGGAGGTAGAGCTGCCCTTGAAATAAATCTGAAGGGGATGATAATACTAGCAGTTTACTTAAATTGAGCAAATTTTATCTAGAGGTTTTGAAATGAATCCTGAGAGCCACAGTGACACCATTTCTTTAATGATTAACATTGTTTACATGTATCAACATGCAGTCCAAAATAAATCTCATTAATTGAGTTTGACATCTTAACTAATTGATTCATTCTGCATTGAACATGACTAATTTTTTAGTTTTAATTAAAACTCCAGGTTCCATTAGAGCTGCAAGATGACAGTTATTTTGTGTAAGTTTCAAGCATGAATGTTCCTCTCACGAATTTGGGACTTGATGTCTCATTAACAATGATGATATAAGATTTCAGTGCTACCTATAATAACATTGTACAGTGGAAGATTTTTTTTATGATTATGCCTCAGCAAATCATTCTTCAGTGAGAGTATCCCTGGATTTCCCTCACCACATCAAAAAAAACAAACAAAATGGACCAAAAATAGATCTATACTGGCCGAAACAATTTCACAACATTTGTGTCATTATTTTAGGGGATTTAGAGGCTTCACAAGTTTCATCAAAACATAGTTCTAGGAGAAAAGAGGATACTCAGAGATCAGAATTTTGTCAAAAATAATTTCAGGAGAATAAAATATTTCTTATGACATCTAACTTCCAATTTCAAGTTTACAATCACAATTTGAACATCCCTGTACTGGTATGCACAGGAGAGAGTCAGGTGAGAGATTAAAATTCTGAAATCTAAAATCATGCCTCCAAATTTCTGTAATTCAAATTGAAATAACAATATTGTTGTCCGGGCGATTTTAACTTCCCATATATTGACTGGGACTCACTTAGTGCTTGGGGCGCGGATGGGGCAGAATTTGTAAGGAGCATCCAGGAGGACTTCTTGAAACAGTATGTGGATAGTCCAACTAGGAAAGGGGACGTACTGGACCTAGTTTTGGGGAATGAGCCCATTAAGGTAGACAAGTCCTCAGGGCCTGATTGGATATACCCCAGAATATTGAGAGATGCAAGGGAGGAAATTGCTGAGGCCTTGAGAGAAATCTTTGTATTCTCACTGGCTACAGGGGAGGACCCAGAGAACTGGAGAATAGCCAATGCTGTTCCTTTATTTACAAAGGGTAGCAGGGATAATCCAGCTAATTACAGGCCAGTGAGCTTCATGTCAGTGGTAGGGAAACTGTTGGAGAGGATTCTTCAAGACAGGATTTACTCCTACTTGGAAACAAGTGGGCATATTAGCGAAAGGCAACATGGTTTTGTGAAGAGGAGATCATGTCTCACTAACTTGATTGAGCTTTTTGAGGAAATGACGAAGATGCTCGACGAGGGTGGATGTTGTCTACGTGGACTTCAGTAAGGCCTTTGACAAGGTCCCTCATGGCAGATTGGTACAGGAGGTAAAGTCGCATGGGGTCAGAGGTGAGCTTACAAGATGGATAAAGTAACTGGCTCGGTCATAGAAGACAGAAGGTAGCAGTGGAAGGGTGCTTTTCTGAATGGAGAGCTGTGACTAGTTGCGTTACTCAGGGATCAGAGTTGGGAGCTTTGCTATTTGTTAAATATATAAATGATTTGGAGGAAAATGTAACTGGTTTGATTATTTATTTTGCGGATGACACAAAGGTTGGTGGAATTGCAGATAGCAATGAGAACCGTCAGAGGATACAGCAGGATATAGGTCGATTGGTGACTTGGGCAGAGAGGTGGCAGATGGAGTTTAATCCAGAAAAATATGAGGTAATGCATTTCAGAAGGTCTGATCCAGATGGAAAATATACAGCAAATGGCAGAACCCTTAAGAGTACTGATAGGCAAAGGGATCTGGGTGTACAGGTGCACAGGTCACTGAAATTGGAGAAGGTAGTCAACAAGGCATTTGACATGCTTGCCTTCATTGGCCAGGGCATTGAGTTTAAAAATTGGCAGATAATGATGCAGCTTTATAGAACCTTAGTTAGGCTGCATTCTGGTCGCCACACTACCAGAAGGATGTGGTGGCTTTGGAGAGGGTACAGAAAAGATTTACCAGGATGTTGCCTGGTATAGATGGCATTAGCTATGAGGAGAGGTTGGACAAACTTGAGCTGTTCTCACTAGAATGATGGAGGTTGAGGGGCGACCTGATAGAGGGCATGGACAGAGTGGACAGTCAGAAGCTTTTTCCCAGGGTGGAAGAGTCAGCTACTCGGGTGCATAGGTTTAAGGTGCAAGGGACAAGGTTTAACGGTGATTTATGAGGCAGGAGTTTTACACAGAGGATGGTGGGTGCCTGGAACTCGCTGCTGGGGCAGGTATGGGAAGCAGATACTACAGTAACTTTTAAAGGGCGTATTGACAAATACGAGTAGGATGGGAATAGAAGGATACAGTCCCTGGAAGGGTAGGGGGTTTTAATTATGATGGACAGCATGTCAGTGCAGGTTTGGAGGGCCAAAGGGCCTGTTCCTGTGCTGTAATTTTCCTTGTCCTTTGTCCTTAGTCATAGTGATTCAGCCCTCAACAATGTTTCCACCAAAAACAGATTGGGAACTACTTACGATGCAAAGGCTGCAATCCAATGGTATTATCCATACAATATTAGCATCTGCAGAATCATAGAATTTCTACAGTACAGATAGAGGCCATTCAGCCCAGTGAATCTGTACCAAACCTTCAAAGAACAACCCACTCAGAACCCTCCCAACCTCTCCCTGTAACCTGACATTTACCATGGCTAATCCACCTAGTCTATGCATCCCCAGACACTACGGGGCAATTTAGCTTGGCCAATCCACCTAACCTGCACATAGAGTCATACAGCATGGAAACAGACCCTTTGGGGTCCAACTAGTCTATGCCAAACGTAATCCCAAACTAACTAGTCCCACCTGCTGGCTCCTGGCCTATATCCCTCCAAACTTTTCCTGTTCAAGTACTTATCCAAATGTCTTTTGAACATTGTAATTGTACCCACATCCATCACTTCCTCAGGAAGTTCATTCCAAAAGCAAACTACATTCTATGTAAAAAAAATTGCCCCTCATGTCTTTTTTAAATTTCCCTCCTCTCACCTTAAAAATGTGCCACCTAGTCTTGAAATCCCCTACCTCAGGGAAACGACAACTACCATTAACCCTATCTATACCCCTCGTTATTTTATAAACTTTTATAAGATCCCCCCTCAACCTCCTATGCTCCAGTGAAAAATGGCCCAGCCCATCCAGCCTTTCTTTATAACTCAAACCTTCCATATCCGGAGGAAACCGGAGCACCCAGCATAAAGCTCAAGCAGACAAGGGGAGAACATGTAAACTCCACTCCAGGTAGGGAGAGTCAGACATTATCTGCTGCTCAGCAGCACAACTATGGTGAGGGAAGATGGATGTCCAGATGAGGCCAAGCTTTGCAAAGTGTCCTAGAACTACCCCACACAAGCCATCCTCTGGTCCAGGGCATTCCTAGACCTAGCCTCCATCCAATTATGTAATGTGTGACCATCTCAAGCCCTACAAAGTAAGGATTTCCCTCCCCTACTACTCACAGATCCATGATGTCTCCCAAAGCCAAATTTCCACCCTTATCAGCCAGCCAAGTCATGAGCCTAGCTGGGCTTTGGGGAAGGGGTCAAAAATTTGTACATAACTAAGTCTTTGCTATTAAGAACAGGAGGACCTTGTTGGCCCTGCTCTATCCAATGCACTGTACGTATATAAAAGCCAAAGCCTAGGTATCTAGAAGAATTCATTGGATTCTATGCAGCCGGACAAAGGTGAACCGCTAGAAATATCAAACCGATCTGCCTTTTTAGTTGAAGATTTGCACATGCTATTTGGTTTGTTCTCTCAGGAACTCCCGCAAAATTTCAAATGTTGAAATAATTCCTTTTATAAATTTACATAAAACAACGTTTAACCAATCTTCTGGGAGGATTACATTGAAAGTCCTTTCTTCCAGAGTTGTGTTTCCTTTCATATTAATAGAAAATAAATTTGTCTTAAATGTTAAAAAGCACTGAAGGCACATGAACATGTTGGAATTGAATTTGATGTATGTAGAATTTAAACTTTACCTCTGTTGACACATTATGAATTCCTTAATATAAAACTTTCTGCCAAAATAAAATTTTATGAATTTTAACTGATTTTAATGTGAAACCATTTGCCTAATTTTACTATATCAGTTTGCCCAGGAATTTGTATCCAATGAACTTGTTTTTTCAATTACTAGGAACAGTCTGGTTTTTCCCTAGAAAAATTTCCATCATTGAGGACCTCAACAACATCTCCATCTTGATATTCAAATAAGTGTACTTTTTAGCTAACATATTTCTTTAACTGAATTTTGGATTTTCCTAAGTTCCAAGCAACAAACTGACTTATCTGAATGGCACATTCAAATACCTTGTTTCACCATTCAGAGCTACAGAGCTGCATTAATGAGTGTTGTGTAATAAACAGTAAGTGTCCAGAGTGAGGTATTCGGTTCTGTCCATTTGTGAGAAAGAGATGCTCGTAGCTCAGTGTGGTGTCAGTCACATTTTAATCAAACACATCAGTAACATATAAGTCCTTTGTGTGGAACAGTCTGAACAAAATGTTTTGAGCATTGTTTTGAGTGTACTGTTGTTTCTTTCCACCAATCCCGAGGAGGATTGGTGAGAAGCACATTATTTTTATTGGAATTGCTTCATTTTTCACAATTCAGTGAAAATTGTGTCAATGCAATGTAACCTTCAGTCATTGTCAACTTGATTTGACATTCCCCAACTGCAGATCACCTCACAAGATAAAAACTCAGCTGCAATTACAGTGGTGTTAATATGATAGTGAAAAGTCTCTCAGTTCAATGAAGTTGTCGCAGAAAATGAGCACACATCTCTTGAGAGTTTAGCAAGGGAACAATACCTTTCAGGTAGAAATGCTCAATTGAAAAGTGAGTGCAAGAGCCATTATGATGCAGAGAGGTCAAACATGTGAGGCCATATTGGATACCATTCCAGGCCACTATACGGTTTTACTAATTCTCCGAAGGATAGAGCCAATAGTAAATATACCTCCTTCTGGATTAGTGTGGAATAAGTGGAAGAGCTCATCTTTGAGCATCAGCAGGATACAGACAACAGGGCTACTGCCTCATTAAAGAGAGACATAGAGAGAAAGAGATGACTGGCAGTGTTTTAACCGGAGGGTCATCATGCCTCAGGCAGAGGAGACATTGAGAGGGCAACCTCAAGAGGGTTGGTTAGTTCATCTATAGAGTCATAGAATTGTACAGCACAGAAAACAGGCTCTTCTTGTCCACATCCACCACTGATGTTAGACTCACCAGTTTATAGTTCCCAGGCTTTTCCTCACAACCTTTCTTAAATAAAGGCACAATATTAGCCACCCTCCAGTCCTCCAGCACCTCACCCATGGCTGTAGATGATACAAAGTAATCTTCTATGGGCCCTGCAATTTCTTCCCCAGCTTCCCACAATGTCCTGGGATACACTTGACCGGGTCCTGGAGATTTTTCCACATTTATGTTTTTTAGACCTCCATAAGCATCAGCAGGATACAGACAACAGGGCTGCTGTCTCATTGGGCAAAGAGAGAGAGACAGACAGAGATGACAAGCAGTGGTTTAACCTGAGGGTCACCATGCCTCAGGCAGGGGAAACTTTGAGAAGGTAATGTCAAAGGGTTGGCTAGCTCAGTTAGCTGGATGTCTGGTTTGTGATGCAGAGTGATGCTCACAGTGTGGGTTCAATTTCTGTACTGGCTGAGGTTATGGTGAAAAACTCTCCTTCTCAATCTCTCCCCTTACCTGAGGTATGGTGACAGTCAGGTTAAACCGCCACTAGTTGTCTCTCTCTGATGAGGAAGCAGCCTTATGGTCTGCTAAGGCTATAGCAAATTTATCTTTACAGAAAATGAGGCAAGGCTAGGACAATGCATGAGAACACCATCACTGGACTATGCTTACAATATTAAAGTTGCAATTTGAGCCTATGAGGTGGGTAGTGAGATTTATCCCGAAGGTGCCATTGGGTGACCTGACAACAAAGGGGAGAGGATATCATTGTGGAGGCAAGAACAGTGTTCAGGTGCTCAGTGCAACAGTAAAGGTCTTTTCCCACAACAAAAGCTTTTTTTAAAAATATATTCTTTCATGGGATAAGGGCAACATTGTCAAGGGAAGCATTTGTTGCCCATCCCTAATTGTTAAGAGATACCATGTTACTGTGGGTTTGGAATCACATGCAGACCACAGCAGATGAGAAAAGCATTTTCTCTTCAAGGCCATCAGTGAGTCAACTGGGGTTTTAAACCACAGTCAATGACAGCTTTATTATTAATCCATTAATTGAACTGAAACTCCAACAGTTGCATTAGTGAGATTTGAACCCAATCACTTAGGTTGCTGTGTTTCAATGCCAGTGACAATACCACTACACCACCATATCCTAGATTTGGAACTTGAGGGTGGCCAACCAGACCTGCCTCCTTAGATATTTGGTCCACTTGTGAATTACAGTCTTAATAAAAAATTTAGCACTGGGTCCTCATGGTCCAAAGACTTACCCAGCTATTTATTTTGATTAACATCATACTATCATAGTCCACGTTTAACGCTAGGGACCATTAGCATTAAGCTGGAAGAGCATGTAATTTCAGAGGACTATGCGTACTGCGCATACAATATTACGAGATGCTGAAGCACTATGGAAGAAAAGAGTCTCCTTGTAAAAGATTCCAAGTGATGTAATATTTTACATCTATGAATGCACTGATGAGAGTAAGTGTGTGAGCTAATTGAATTACTGCTAAAGTGCCTTTGATTTCTAACAGTTCCAGACTGTTAAGTAAAACACCCGATGGGGCTTTTAACAATCTGGACTTTGGTTCAATAAGGTTTGTTTTAGTATTTATTACTAAATTATGAAAAAATAATCTGTGCACTGTGTAGGATAATGTAAATGTGCCCTTATAAATACAATCATTATTTTGTTATTCATAGCACACAGAGAAAATCTTCCTTAAAACCTGACAAACATTGTTTAATGGAACAGTACAGTGTTCCCAAATGCCACAGGAATGCCTGAGTGCGTGAAAAACATTTCTCTGCATAAGGAGTATCCCCATAGCATCAGGATCCAATCACTTGACAAGATAGGGCCCTCGATCATATTCTCAATGGACTATGCATGATTAAGAATTGTGATGCATTTCTTAGTAAAGATTAATTGAACAATTAATTAATCAGACAGTAGTTATAAGGCAGCTAACTAGTACAACAATGCTTATGTTTTTAGTCTTCTAAGGATAGATTTAATTTTTGATGGCTAACAGACACATATTTAAAGCTAAACGGATTATTTTGATATGACATTGAACAAGTTTGGACAACCCTAGCAGTGATATTGCTAGAGGATAAAAGTCTTTGCCATCCCTGGTTGATACACCATTGATGGCAATGCCTACAGCTGTCTAGATCCTCCAGTTATCCCCGTACCTCTCCAAATCTCTCTCCTACATTAAAATTTTCAGTAAAGCCTATCGCTTTGAGCAAGATTTGGATGAAATATCTCAATATGTGTCTCAAAGACAAAACTTGTTTGCAAACACTCCTGTGAAGTGCTTTAGACATTGCACTGTGCTAATGGTCCTATTTAAATGCCTAGTGTTGGTAATGGCATATTAGCCCCCCTATGAGATTTCTACAGTATCTTTCATGAGCCATAAATAAAGTATTTTGATTAATGAGGGTCAGACATTTATCAAAATCTACTAATCAAGTCCACTTTGTTCTATGATTTATTCATTACCCACCTGTGCAGTGCTGGGCCTTTGGTAGAACTATAAATAGCTGTGGAAGTGAAAGCTCATGGCTACTCGGCCAATATTTTTATAGTTAGTTTGTTCCTCTCCATCTGTGACTGACCTCCAGCTGCTGCTACATGACTGAAGCACATAATGTATACTCTGCTCTTGGTTCAGCATTCATGGCCATTAATCACTGCTTCTGACAGCTTTTCAATAAGGCTCGATGCGATTTTTAAACTGCCGAGCAGCCATAGTGCATTTTCTTTAACACAAGTCTTCCTGTTGCTTTTTTTATTATTTACTGGTATATCTCAGAGCTGGAATTCCCTGTCTAGCTGGCAGAAATTGAAATAATAACCAGGTGCTTGTTCCCTAAAGTCCAGTAACATTTCTGCAATTTCAAATAGAGGAACAAAACATTACAATTAATGCTGGAAACCTGAAATGTTGACAATTTCTGCTGAGGTCAGTGATGTTAGCTGTACTGTGGGTTGAGAAACGAGACATCCAATACTGCAAACCGTTACTAAGGAAATGAGGGAACTTCAGCTTTTCAGCCTGTGAGATGGCCAAAATGATAGTGACAGCTTAAGATGTGAGGAGAAAGCAAGAAATTGTGCACAATGCTTGTCACTCTGAGCCTGTTTTTGGATATTTCCTGGCTTTTCAGTAATCAACAGTGCTATATCTGAATAGACAAAGAAAGAGTGAGCTCTGAATTTCTATTCAAAAACTGTCTGCATTATCACAGTGTAGCCAAAGAGATTGAAAGAAAAAAACAACCAGCTGAAAAATTTTTGATTTACTGAGCACTAAGTTCAAGAGTGAAATGCATTTGACAGCATCCCTTCAAAATAAAAGCCTAGATCTGAATCTTGTCTCTCTTCGGCTAAGTCCAATTTGCAGCGAGTTTTTTGGAGAGATTTCCACCATGAGGCCTAGCGAGTTTACTCACCGTATCTTACCAAATGTGCCTAATTAACTACCTACCCTGACCCGGTGGTGTCCATCACATCTGATTCCAGCTCCTTGCACCATTCCCAGAACGATTTGCCACTCAGCAGGTACCCAGCAAAAGACCAGCATCCCTTGCAGCTGTGCCATCTTTAAAAGGCTACTGTGCAGCCGGATGAGCACTGGCATTTTGAAGCCACCCAGTTCAGTGACGGACACAGGACAAAGGTGTCGGAGAAGGGGAAGATGAAATTCTCCAGCAGAAACCTGGAGGCTCTGATTGAGGGGCGATGCAATGGAGCACTGCCAGAGGTGGCCATGCCACCAAAGCCTGGCAGCCTGTTCCATGGTCAGCACCCAAGATACTGCCAACTCCATGGCTAAGAGGAACAGGTATCAGTGTTGTAAGAAGGCCAAAGACATTCTGCACTCCTGTTGAACTCCTGTCTCCGCCACCTCACACTCTATCTCTGCAATTACACACACCACCCCCAAGGCTTATGCGGTGCCACTCTCACTATTGCTCACATCTTGCCTCACTCAGTGTCAACTCTCAAGCCCCAACCTCCCACACCATTAATCCTGCATGGCCTCAGCACTCCCTCCTCACTACCTCAGAACATCTCACCAGCTTTCACTCACCTTCATTAGGACTAAGAGCAGTGCCTCCCACTTCCATCTCACTCAATCCCTCCCTTTCTCTCAATGCAGGAGAAGGCAACCAATAACGGGACAGAGAAAGAGCCCAGATGGCGCAGGACTCCGTATGAGGAGAGGATCCTGGCCCTTGCATGAGAATACGTAGAACACTCCTGCGGGAATGCTGAGAATTTATGTCCCGCCAACCGGGTAAGCACCTCTCTGCAACTCTGAGAGTAACCCCATGTCAGCGTTATTCACCGAATACCACTTCTAACTACTGACCGTGACACTTTCTCTCTCTTTTGTCTTGCAGGTACCACCAGCATCTTCACCTCCACGGTGAGACACCTGGCTGTCCCAGAAGCCACCACGTGACCTCTGAGGATGAGAGTTCCAAGACATCAGAGGAACCATCAGCAAGGATGCCTCATGCTCCCTCCACAGTCTCAGAAACTGACTCTTCGGTGAGAACGTGAGACTTACAGCGTGTGGGAGCACAATCTGGTGAGAATCTGTCTATGGAACTCCACAGCTGGCTGAGGAAGAAATGCCTCAGGCACTTGGTGAACCAGAGACCAGTCATTTGCTGCACCCCAGACAGGAGAGGGCCCAGTGGTGTCAGCAATCAGGGACTTTGTCCACAGGGGCAGGGAGGAATATAGTGGCACACAGGTACATGGGATACAGTCCTAACAAATAAACTTGCAAGACTCCTTCCCATGGTTGCAGATGCCCCTGACCCCTGCCATCTTTAGTTTCTGTGGATGGAGCCAATGAACTGACCGTAGTCCACCTCCTTGTGTGACCTAACCTGACAGCCCTGGAATAAAACTGCCCAGATCCCTGACTAAAGCCTGAACATTTTCCTGAGCACATTAGCCCAATCCTCGGGACGGCCACTATGTAGCCACAGGAGTGACTATGACCCACTCCCTGGACCATATTGCCCAGAAGCTGCAACAGTGTAAGAAATCAGTGCAGTGACCTGTGGCACTGCCATAGACAGCCAGGCCTAGTTTTCTCGTGGTCTGCTGGAGAGGCACATACACGTCTGCACTCTATTGTCCTGCTCATTCGTCTTCAGGATCGAAAGCATGACAACATGTGGATGGGGCACCTTAACCCCAGTCCAGGACATCCAGCCTCGCAAGGAGACAGGGTAGTGCTAGAAGGCACCCCAACCTGATGAGGAACCACATACAATTCCCTCAGAAGTCACCACTCCGGTCCCTGGAGAAGTGGCCAGTCCCTCCACTGCCAGCCTGCCTGCACCCCTCTGAACCTTGGAAGTTCATGCTGAGCAGCCTTCCTTTTCATCTGGTAAGAAGACCCTCAGCAGACCCTCCAGACACAAGCAATCCCTATGGTCACCCAACCAAACTTCCAGGGCCAATGTGCTGCACTGTCAAGCAGGGTCCCTCCAACCCAGTTATAGACCTGGGGAATATACAAAGATGTAAAAGGAGGAAGAGGAAGAAGGAAGCTTATCTAGGACTGTTTGGTGGCATGGGAAACAATGCACAGTACGGGTTTTGTGGTTTTGTCTAAGTGTCACTGATTTCACCTTACATCTGGTTGTTTGTCTCTCTGTGTAGCCTGAAATGTCATTGTTACAGCATATGATATAACCTCACAGTCACAAACAATGATCAATGGATGGTGGTCTGTGCTGAGAGCCTGCACTGTCATCTAGAAGCAAGAGAATGAAGGCATATACAGCGTTATGGGTACTGCTGATAGCTTTGACCCTCCGTGTACAACATCCCTTTCTTTTCGAGGCCTCTGTTTCCAAATGTGTTGGTGTGAACATGTTGGTACTTATGTGTGAGGCAGGGAGGTGCAACACAAAGGGACAATATGTTCGGATGGCCCAGGGACTAGGTACCCCGTGGGTCTGTGCCCTGTACAGAGTATGGTTCTGTGTGAAATGTTCTTTCCCTTTACAAGCCTGAACATCGATGGGTCCTGCAGCCTTCCCCTCATATTCGAGTCAGGTACCCTGCTCACTCCAAGTGTGATCATTTCCATTTTTTTTCCCATTGCGCACTTTCGATTTCCAGCACAATAGAAAGTGACAGTGGGCACTCCTTGGCCAGTGGATTGCAGTCTCCACCTCAAAGGGTTGGTGAGCCCTCAAACATCCAAATCCCCTTCATGGTGGCTCTTCCTGTAAACCCCACTGGCTTTGCACCTCCCCAGGTCCCCATCAACTCATCTACATGAGCCTGCACTTGTCCGTCTGTCTCCTCCTGCTTTATAAGGCAACTATGTCAAGTGTGTTCATTCACTGCTCCCCTGCCTTGAATCCAGACTGCACCAATGGACAAAATCCCTACCATATGACCCTCTTCCAAACCAAGCTCTGCTTGCCTCCTTGCACATATTGTTGCTCCCCCCTTCACAATTGTCATTCCCCTTGCCCTAGACTGAAACCCCTCGCCTAGACTGCAGCACCCCCAGTCCTAACAAATAAACTTGCAAGTCTCCTTCCCATGGTTGCAGATGCCCCTGACCCCTGCCATCTTTAGTTTCTGTGGATGGAGCCAATGAACTGACCGTAGTCCACCTCCTTGTGCGACCTAACCTGACAGCCCTGGAATAAAACTGCCCAGATCCCTGACTAAAGCCTGAACATTTTCCTGAACACATTAGCCCAATCCTCGGGATGGCCACTATGTAGCCACAGGAGTGACTGTGACCCACTCCCTGGACTATAGAGACAAGAATGTCCTGACTGAGAATGCCCGACCACATGCCTGACCAGGGCTGATCCCCTGCACTGGTAACAGAATCTGCCCTTGATGTACTGTGCTAGGATCCCCCGAATGATGCTGTCTCCGTGGGCTTTGCTGAGGACTATTCTTCTCTGATTTTGAGACATGCCCATTTACTTGCTGTACATGCAGTGTATGTTCTGTGGAAGCTACTGGCACACAGTGAGATTGACGTAGCACTGTACTGTACAGCAAGCTGTCCCATCCCCTTGTGTCAGGATTGCCCGTCAGCAACCTGCCTGGTTGTGTGACTGCACTAACTGATGCAGCAAGGAAAAGCAAGACAAGGTTGCTGGGAACAGGTAAGCCCTAAGTAAGTGAGCTCTAACAGAGAAAGTGAACAGTCCTGAGAAGCAGCCTGGTCAATCCTTCTGCTGGGTGCCTGTCTGTGCACACAAGTGTCCCTGCTGCAGGCTTTCAATGCTATGCAGCCTGCAATGCGAGCCTGTGCTTCCAGGTAATCGGAGAGATGGGCATGATGGGAAAATGCCAGGTGCCAATGTCCATGGACAAGGGGCACATGAGGCTGATGCCGAGGGATCATGTCCTGAGATATAGATGTAGTTTACACATTAAGGAGGTTCTTCAGAACCAGCAGTGAGCTGAATTCACCAGGTATCCATCTCAGTTTCCATGTCAAGTTCTGTTGACATCTAGTTTGTTTGATAAAGTAGAAATATTAATAAGGTGAGTTGGGCTATTAATAAGGTGTTTGACATGTAACAATTACCCTTAATTGGAAACTTGCAGCTGCCTAGCAAGGAACATGCCACACCATTTGTCAAAAGCATAAAAGATGGAACAAAAACGAAAACAAAAACTTTAGTTCTGAGGAAGGTTCACTGGACCCAAAATGTTAACTCTGATTTCTGTCCGCAGATGCTGCCAGACCTGCTGAGCTTTTCCAGCAATTTCTGCTATAGTTTCTGATTTCCAGTATCCAAGGTTCTTTCAGTTTTTATTTGGCATAAAAGATGGAGCTAGATGCTCCTGACATTAAGATAAACTTTGCCAGATTTCTCGTCAGATTCTGCCACAAATCTCCCCACAGTCTACATTGCTCAGACACTTCAGCTGAAATAAGATTCTGCCCCAAATTCCTATGAAGCTCTGATGAAAACTGTAAAATATGAGCACCATAAAATTAACTGGCAGGAAAAGACCAGCTGCTTCACAAAGGTTGCTGGAGGACCAAGCGAACACTTAACAGTCTGTCAGCCAATTGATGTAAGCAGAGCCATAAATACAGAGCTTCATTTATAGGTTTCAATTCTAAAACCTACACTATGCACAAAGCATAGAACAATTTTAAAACTGCTATTAAACAACAGCAGCAAACATTTCAATTCCACTCTTGAGCTTCCACTTCATTGCTGTGTCATTTCCAGCATTTGCTTTCTCTCCACCCCCACTCAGCCCCACAATGTGACAAATTCCTTTGCTACTCTTCCATAGTCACCTTCTTGTATCTTGATTAAGTTCACTGTTCACAGCACACTTGGCACTGCAGCAGGATATTAAATATTTCCATCTCTGGGCAGATATGTCATGGAAAGGCCCTTTGTTTTCTTATTTATTTGTAACTTAACTCAAATGAGTCAACTCCAAAATGTAATTTTGGCTCTATTACCTTGATTTTTGCATGATCCCTTCAAATCCTTGCTGGCTGCTTAAACTGATAAAGATTGATTTCTTATCAATCCCTACTCCTGTCTTTACAATTTTCTTTCCGTATCCCTCTCCTGAAAATGTTGATTCAGGCTCAGGCACAGTATTATGGACATTGGCTACCTTCTAGCATCTTGGCCCTGGGAAGTCTGTTTTCTTTTCCTTAGGAAAGCCTATCCTAATGTTCAAGGTCAGCTGCAATTACCCAGCTAAGGTTAGCTATTTGAGTGCACTGAGAGCTTTGTAGCCTTTATGTTTGCTTTGTATTAATTTGCTGCCACGGTCCCTACATGGCAACAGAGAGTACACTTCAAAAGAACCTCATTGGCTACAAGGCACGTTAGGATAACCTAAGTTCACAAAAAATGCTAGGTAAATTCAAGTTTTTCTTGGTATCATACCACAATGCACTTAACTCCTGGAAATTCAGGGATCCTGATCAATTCCATTTCAAGGCAAGTTGACATCTCGAAGCAAAATCTTATTCTCAACTAAAATTGCTTCTCTCTGAAAAATCATATTTTCGCTCTTGATAAATACTACCTGGAGTTGAACCAGTTCACCCAGTAATAATGTAATGTTTTAGAAGGGCTGTGCCCTTTGCATGAATTCAAGATAAAGGAGGAGAGAAAGAGAATATAATGGTGTGGTAATATGTTACCAGTAACCATAGCGATAGCATCACTTCTGATATGGTAGCACTCAGTAAAAGCAAAAGGTTGTAAAAGACAGCCAGCCTGACATGAACAAGTGGGGATTGGACAGTTCCAAAGCAGTTTGTACGTGAAGGTCCTCTTTGAAAGATTGTCACGACTATGATAGTTGTAAATTGTCATCATGTTCTACATTGCCAATAAGCTGTTCTTTAATCAGAGCTGTCAAAATGGTTACATAACAGTTTCAGACATGCATAAATTTAATCTACCCAAATACAGTTGATAAGTGAACAATTTCTGCATTAAAAAGAAATAAAACAAAGAACTGCAGATGCCAGAGATCTGAAACAAAAACAGAAATCGCTGGCAAAACTCAGCAAGTCTGGTAGCATCTGTGGGAAGACAGCAGAGCTAACGTTTCAAGTCTGGCTGCCAGTTTTGGTTGTTTTAGTTCTAGATTAAGTAGCATTGTGGTCTAGATGTTGATAGAATTTCCCGTCTTTGGTGTGGTGTGGGCAATTACAGGAAAATTGGGAAAATATGACAAGAGTGAAAAAGCAGGACACCTGATGTCAATTTTTTTTTCTAAATTTCCAGATGAGCTCTAAATGGTAACTTCAGAACCTCACTATTTGCCAGTGACTATCCTATTCCCTTGCATTTACATCTCATTATTAGCCCAACACACCTTATTGATAAGCTACTTCCAATTTTCTTCTCCTTACCCCAGAAATTGATGGCATAATTTTGCGATGTGAGTCAGAATGGGTATCTGTCAGTTTCAACTCACCGATTCCTTGTTCCAGCCATCATCCGAATGGGTCTTCACCACAATGCCTCTTCTTTCTCCATAACCACCATCTTCTGTGACCCTTCACTTGTGCAAGCTGGCAAGAGTAAACCACCAGGCTCACTATATCATCATACCAGCTCTCAACATACCTCACACACAACTGCATCCCTGCAACACTTTCGTTTAGAATCATAGAATCCCTACAGTGTGGAAGCAGGCCATTTGGCCCATTGAGTCCACACTGCCCCTCCGAAGAACATCCCACCCAGACCCCTACCCTATCTCTGTAACCCTGCATTTTTCCCATGTCTAATCCACCTAGCCTACACATCCCTGGACACTATGGGCAATTTACCAGAGCCAATCCACCTAACCTGCATATCTTTGGCATGTGGGAGGAAACCCTCACAGACACGGGGAGAATATGCAAACTCCACACAGACAGTCACCCAAGGTTGGAATTGAACCCAGGTCCCTGGTGCTATGAGGTACTATAGCTAACCACTGAGCCACCGTGCCGCCCTAAAACTGAAGACAAAACATGAAGGCTCATCCAGCATTTGAAACCCGGACCTATCGCATTTCTACACTATACAAGTCCCTAAGTGAGAATCATACCCCTAGACAATGGAGCCATCCCCAGTACATGTTGCCCACTGAATGCAGGGAGATCTGGAAATTACATACTTTTGCCAGAGATAGTAGGAACTGCAGATGCTGGAGAATCTGAGATAACAAGGTGTAGAGCTGGATGAACACAGCAGGCCAAGCAGCATCAGAGGAGTAGGAAAGCTGACGTTTCGGGTCTAGACCCTTCTTCAGAAATGGCTCCTGCTGTGTTCATCCAGCTCTACACTTTGTTATCTCATACTTTTGACAGGTTGCTTTGCAGTTAGGAACACACATGCATCTACATAGGATGCATCTTATGAATCTTAACTTGGGTCTTAGCACTCATTCACTTTGTGCTTATTTGGAGGCTGCCAGCCGCTATGGCTTACGTTCCGTTTTAGTACAAAGGGAGAGGCAGGCAACTTGGTACAATCAAGGAGGGGGGACATGTTGCAGAATGGCACTGTGCAATGTCAATGTCACACCTTCAGCATGTGCCAGCAGCTCACACAGCAAATTCACTGTCTGAAAATCAAAGGGGTGCTGTCCTTAGTGAGATGAAGGGACAACTGCAGTCAGCCAGGGGCTGATGCCATAATCAGTCAAGGAAGATGTTCAATTCCAATCCAGGAGTTCAGCAACAGTCAGTAAAGTGCTTGGTCCTATGCAAGTACAGAGAACTGTGCCCTTGCAGTGCAGGGAATACGCCACAGTTAGATCTGCAGGTCAAGTGAAACCAGTGTGGAGATTACAGGGAGGCCAATCAGGGTGCAATGTGTGGGCTGGGCCAATTATTCGTGCAAATGAGGCAAAGGAGAGTATTGAGTATGATGGAAGAGTAAGATGGAGGAGCAGGGGAGATGGTGGTGTCCCTATTGAGTAAGTAGGAAACACTTGACTGGAATGGTTAATAGTTTATGGGGATAAGATGTATGAGAACCATTGAGTGAATATGATACAAACAATATTGAGAGTTGTAGTCCATGAGCATGCTGAGATGAGTATGCAGGGTCAAGCTAAAGCGAGTTTTGTAGTAGTCCTGTGAATGTTAAGTAGCAGGCAGAAGAAAGCAGCACTTATCTTTCAGAACACAAGAATCCATTTACCTTGTCTTGGCTGTCGGACCATGCCCTTGGTGATAATGGTTGTGTGAGGGGTCATCCCTGGCTTGCAGCATCTAAAGTAGTGTGCAGCTGGGCTTTAAATATGGCATAAGCGATATGAACAATGTAAGATTCCAGGAATGTTTCTACCTCTTTTGCCAAGCACTTACACAGCAAAGTGGGAAAGATTGTGTGAGAAAAATTGCTGCCAGCCATACCAGACTGGGCACCATGAACCTCACTCAACAAAACAGTTTAACTGAAAACAGGAAAATTCAGCCCAAACAGCTTTTAAAATTCTTTACTGGATTTGTAAGGATTGTTGCCTGTATTGATAAAAATGCAGGGCAGTCTCATCATGTAAGTGGGTTTGCCAAAAAAAAAACAAATGTGACAAAGGTTCCTATTGCTGCAAATTGTACGAATTGTGTCTTGATTCTGCAAAGAATGAAAATTGTGAAGGAAAATGAGGATGCTTCAATATAAACAAGTGGTGATTAGATGAGTTCAAATGAAGCATATTAATTGCACACCAGTGCTAATGTGCAGATGGGTTCACTGCAGCTGATAGGAAACTGAATAACTCTGAATGACACAGAGTTGCAAGCAACAACAAAAACTTGCATTTATATTATGCCTGTAAAATCAGCAGCATTAACATATAGCAACAGAGCTTGAAAGGCAAAGATTTCTGGCTTGCAGCCCAGGAAATGTTATCAGCACAGATCTACATTCACTTATGGTTGTATTCCTTCTCTTTTCTTTCTTTTCTGTTGTATTAAGCTTCTCTCATTGATGCTCTTTTAAACTCTGCTATTGCATATAAGATGCTCAAAGCTGTGGAACTTGAGTCATCTCTTCCTTTAACTATCTACAGTCTTTTGTCTTCTAAGTCCTCATATATTCCTTAACTGCTACTATGGTATTTTAAAAAAATAAATGTCACTGCCCTTGGCCTTTGACATAGCTTCCATCTGTGCCAATATCTTCTTATATGGCTCAGCATCTTTGTATCTTTGAAAACACTCTTTTGAAGCATCTCAGCATGTTTTATTGCATTTAATGTGCTGTAGGGTTTTACTTTTGTAACTAACGCAAAAAACGGTCACTGAAAGGTGAACTTCAACTGAACACATCCATCCAAGTTAAAGTGGCATGACCTCTTTCTCCAGTCTCCGGTTTCCGGTTATTATTGGTTATATAGCTACTCACTCAGTAGAATTCTCACCTTAAGGTAAAATATCCTACATTTCATCCTCAGATTTATTTTCACATATATAATAGCCTTTTCATTATCCTGATGTAATGCTGCCAATTTGTTAAAATATTTGATTTTTATTACAACAGATTCCGTTTGCTTAAATAACAACAGTCACTGGATTTCAAGGTCATTCAATAAGAGAGATATGGTTAAAGAACTATAGAAATGTTTAATTGACGGATGGCATTATGTCTTCTTCATCCAAGAGTTTTCCAGAAAATAATGCGTAGAGAATTCATGGCCTCTGCTGTCTTTTCTTACAAATTCATTTGGAAACCTGGCCCAAAAAGAAACTTGATCAAAAAAAGTATACAATAGAGTGAATTAAGTCAATATGCATAAAACATGATGAATGCATAAATGTTAAAAATGAAACTTCCCTGTTGAATACCAGGATCTATTCAATTATTCATTTTCTATTCATTTGACCTGCAAATAATGGACTAGATTTAGCAGTTTTTAAGAGTAAATCAAATACTGACATTCTGCAACTACGTATCTGTGGCCAGTACTGAAAGTGAATTTTACAAATATGGAAGTTCAATCTTTCAGATTTTAATTATTGTTGAAACATTAAATACAATTTTATAACTATTCTCTTATTTTCATTGTTCTCTCTATCTCTTTATCCTACCCTCTTTCTCGCTCTTTATTTCACTTTCTGGATATGATTTGGCATTGAATTATTTATTTGAAACGGGGTTTCCTGATTCTGCAGCAGGAATATTAACATGTGTGAGTAAATGAGATTGGGTACAAGAGAATGGAGGTGAACCCAGGTGAAATTTCAAGTGCATCAGGAATCCAACTCCAACCCCCCCACTTCCAGGTTTAATGGATAGATGGGACTAGGGACAGAAGCTAAACTTCTCCCAGGAGATGGGATGGCAATCTAAATGGTGTAAAGAGGCTGGCGCAGCCATTTTAACCTGCAGTATGTTTAGCTGTCAGTAAACCCAGTCTCTGATTTATGGTGAAGACTGGTCAGGGAGCAGGTGAGTTCCTTCACAGCTCTGCTTGTGGGCCAAGCAAGAGGGCTGTGCCTTGGCCATGCCAAGCTGCACCCATCAGATCATCTCACCCCATCCAAATTCTCCAAAGATTGAGCACCCCATCCAGCAATTCAAGGATCCTTCCACCCCATCAGTTTATGGATCAGACCTACTTGATCCTACTGGGGAGGTGGTGGCCTAGTGATATTATCACTAGACTATTAATCCAGAAACTCAGTTAATGTTCTGGGGCCCCAGGTTCAAATCCCAGCACAGCAAATTCAATTCAATAATTTTATTTAATATGAAAATAAACTCTGGAATTAAGAATCTATTAATGAAGATGAAACCGTTGCCAATTGTCGGGAAAACCCATCTGGCTCACTGATGCCCTTCAAGGAAGGAAATCTGCCATCCTCATCTGGTCTGGCCTACATGTGACTTCAGAACCACAGCAATGTGGTTGACTTTCAACAGCCCTCTGAAATGACCTATCAAGCCATTCCATTCAAGGACAGCTAAAGAGAGGCAATAAATGCTGGCATGCCAGTGATGTCCATGTCCCATGAGTGAGTTTCTTTTTTAAAAAAAACCTTATCACAGCATTCCATGCATGAATGAAAGCCAAACCTGTTATCAGGCTAAATGTCCAGTGGGGAATCTGGTGGAGATGCATGCTAAATTATTGGGAAACTTTGACTTTGAGGCTTTCAGTAAAAATCTGACCCTAGCAGCCTCACTCTCCCATCCCCAGTTACATTATACACCTGATTAATATTGAGACCAACCAGTTACATTATCCACCCGATTAATATTGAGACCAACGTGGTCAAGCAGGGATTCCTTAATCTTCTTAACTTCTTCCAAACATCTTAAAAAGTTGTTTGCCCTGTTCACACAGGACTCAAATCAGAAGTGCCCATCTTTATACTGAATTAGTTGATCTCAGCCGAAGATGTATTTCAAATCCCACAGCTGTTCCTGTGGGTTAAATCTTCTTCAAAAATAGAATCACTGAGACCATCTATGTCGTTGAGAACTACTGGGGAATGATGTGCAACAACTTGGTTGCAAATCAAGAAAGTGTTCTTCATTGTGCCAAGTGTACTTTTTTAAGCTGATGTCGAATTTCTGCATAATTATTTATCCAATGATAGCAGTGTGAAACAATGAAACAATTTCAAATTCTATTACAGTAATGAATGTATTAAGTTTTGTAATGATGCTGGTATATGAAATAAAGATTTAAATTTGAAGCAATTCTGAAAAAGGTACAGATTAACTAATGATAAGACACAGAGTGTTACTGCCGAGTACTTAGACTATTTGTAGGTTAAAATGAAACAAATAGATTAAAACAACAAAGTACTTTTTAATGAAGTTTTTGATACTAATTACTGTAGTCACATAGATGGATGGTATTAAATATCAATTGATGTTAATTAATCCTTCCCCATACATCCAAATGCAATTTCCAGAAAGTGTAATGAGATCCTTGATGGGAAAGGTCTTTGAACATCTGCAGCTTTTCAGTTATTCTTTCCATTTGGTCAGAACTAATTTAGCACAAAGAAATTTGGCCATAAACTGTCATTTTCCTTCTCGTTGTCACTAATTAAATTTGCAAGATTTTGAAAGCCCTCATTGTAATGACTCCAAAACAAAACTCCACAATGTTATGAAGGTAATTTCAGGTGATTGACCTATCATTTTGAGTCAGATATCCAATTACATTCTTTTATACTTCATTTAAAAAAACCTTTAATGAACAGAGCATTTTACAGACACAGAATTTCCATAACCTGTCTTGTGACCACAGAATGAAACATACAATACTGCTAGATATGTCCTGATAAGCTGCAGCTAAACAGGAACCAATTAGTGCAGTATAGCTCTCATACTATTGTAGACCTTATAAATAATGGTGACAGCACAGATATTAACTTGGGATTGATACCTGCTTAAGTTATGTGATACTAGCTGATCTAGGTTGTATACCTAGAGCCAACTCGGGAAAATAGAGCTCTGCACAGCCAAACACCAGTTAATTTTAAAAAGCCTGCATTTCGTATGTGGCTAAACTACATGCCACAAAGAAGTTTGCATTGATGTTTTGAAAGACTTACGTAATCACACTTCAATATCACTTTTAGAATTTCATGCCTGGAATTCTAACATCCTGAACAAGCAAAGGTGCTGCCTAGTTTTAGATTTCTAGCAGAAAAACAAGCTTTTAAAGTTACTAAGCAGTCAGTTCAAACAACGACAGAGATTACTGGAGAAACTCAGCAGGTCTGGCAGCACTTGTGAAGAGAGAAAGGGGGTTCTGAAGAAGAGTTGTACTGGACCTGAAATGCTAACTGTGTTTCTTTCTCCACAGATGCTGTCAGACCTGCTGAGTTTCTCCAGTGTTCTCTGTATTTGTTTCAGATTTCCAGCAGCAGCAGTATTTTGGTTTTAAACTATTTTTAATTACTAGCTTTGCAGTTACACATGAAGCAGTCTCATTCTGCTTGGTTATGTTCAATCTAACAAAATTTATATTAGTTATGTGACACATTTAATATTGATAGAAAGATGAAACTGTTTCATATTAACATAAAATATAAAATGTAGCTCAGATATAAGATCCTAATTAGGCCATCAATCAGAAAGGGCAGCAGTGCAATGTAGTCTTATCATCTTTCCAACATCCTCTTTGCCTTGAGAGAACTGCTGCTAGAAATAGGTCAAACTCTGGAGTCTCACCTGAATGGTTTTTTATAATGCAGCACTATAAATCTCACTGCCAAGTGAAAACTAAATCCAGCTTCACAGGAAATTTTCTTAAAATATGGGTTGTTCTAAATATTACACTGGTATGAGAAATTTATCAAATTGCAATTGTTCTTTAGTTTGACATGAACATGATTCACTTCAGAAAGAATTTCATTTACAACACAGGTTTTAGAATGCTAAAATGGCAGGCACTAAATTCGAAACGTGATGGTACAGTACAATGAAAAGAAAATTTTCAAAGTATGTGGGATATGCAAGTGGGAAGGTTATTGCTCTACAAATAATCAGATAAAATTTGACAACCAAAACTTGACCCTTCTTGTCAATGCCCATTTTGTTAAAGGGCCATCTATGATGCTTTTATTAATTGGTAGTTCATGAGAGTTATGTTATTAAATTACTGTTAAACGTTACCCGGAAAAGAATAAATTGTAAGTTATACCTCATGAAATAAGTCTTATTTCCCCCGTAGTCTGATTACAGATGTGAGCCAGCCTCTAATCTGTTTGTGTAAAGTCTCTTAATAGTTCAATGTTTAATTGAACTGTTTAATTAATCGTGACAAGGATGCAGAGATCCTTCAGCATGATCTCGTCAGGTTAGATGAGTGGGCAAATCAATGGCAGATGCAGTACAATTTGGATAAATGTGAGTTTATTCACTTAGGAAGCAAAAACAAGAAGGCAGATTACTACCTGAATGGCTGTAAATTGGGAGAGGGGAATATGCAGCGGGACCTGGGTGTCCTTGTGCACCAATCGCTGAAGGTAAGCTTGCAGGTGCAGCAGGCAGTAAAGAAGGCAAATGGTATGTTAGCCTTCATTGGGAGATGTTTCGAGTGCAGGAGCAGGGATGTGTTTTGCAGTTATACAGGGTCTTGGCGTGGCCACACCTGGAATATTGTGTGCAATTTTGGTCTCCTTTTTGGGGGAAGGATGCTCTTGCTCTCAAGGGAGTGCAACGAAAGTTTACCACGCTGATTCTGGGGATGGCAAGTCTGACGTATGAGGAGAAATTGATTAGGTTGGGATTGTTTTCACCCGAGTTCAGACGAATGAGAGACTTGTAAAATTCTAAACAGGATTGGATAGGGTAGATGCAGGGAGGATATTCCCAATGGTGGGAATGTCCAGAACCAGGGGTCACAGCCTGAGGATTCAGGGTAGACCATTTAGGACAGAGATGAGGAGACAATTCTTCACCCAAAGAGTGATGAGCCTGTGGAATTCATTACCACATGAAGTAGCTGATGACAAAACATTGCTTGTATCTGAGAGGCTACTGGATATGGCACTTGGGGTGAATGGAATCAAAGGTTATGGGGAGAAAGCAGGATTAGGCTATTGAGTTGGACAATCAGCCATGATCGTGAAGAGCTGTGGAGTAGACTCGAAAGGGCGAATGGCCTCCTATCTTCTATGTTTTTATGTTTCTATCCAGTCTCTTACACATGAACATACACATTTGGAGCAGATGTAGGCCGCTCAGTCCCTCCATTTTTAAAAAAAAATTAATTTTGGCCCTTCAAATATGCTTCATCACTCAATAAGATCATGACTATAAAATATGAGGGTCATGGAAGGATAAATGGCCAAGGTCCTTTCCCCGGGGTGAGGGAGTCCAAAACTAGAGGGCATAGATTTAAGGTGAGAGGGGAAAGATTTAAGACACATAAGGAGCAACTTGTTCACACAAGAGGGTGGTGCGTGTATGGAATGAACTGCCAGAGGAAATGGTGGAAGCTGGCACAATTACAACATTTAAAAGGCACCTGGACGGGTATATGAATAGGTAGGGTTTAGAGGGATATGGGCCAAATGCAGGCAAATGGGATTAGATTAATTTAGGATATCTGGTCGGCATGGAAGAGTCTGACTGAAGGGTTTGTTTCCATGCTGTACAACTCTATGACTGATCTAATTACTCTACATTCCCGCCTAACAAGGTGAATGATCTCCAAACCTATTAGACAATTGTAAAAGGCTAAAGCATCTGCACTCTAGCTTTCCAGATCCCCTTAACTGCTCCAGCTACATTCAACAACACCTCTGTCCCTGCCCACTGACCAAATCAAAAGTCCCTTTCTTCATGATGTGACCACGTCCTGGTGCAAAATATCCTGGTCACCTTCCCCTTCTTACACGTTGCAGTGTCTAGTTCATCCCCTAGATCAGACTCTGAGCCAAAGTTTCGTATGTTGCAGACATTTACTGCAAATGTGTCTGCTTTGGACCACATTAGTATCAAGGAGCTTTCAAATGCTGCAGCCATGACAAATCAACTGTCCTGCCCTTCAATGTGTTTTAATTAACTCCTTAATCATTTTATTTAATTTTTTTATGTTTTAAGTTATATATTATTAATTTCACCATCAGCTTCTGTACCACTTTAAACTTTAGAATCAGAACAATCTGGGAAGCTGACCAGATACTGACTAAATAGCTAACTTGTTCTCATGTAGTAGAGAAATATCCAATTCCTACAATGTGAGAAAGTTCGAAAGAGCAAAATTAAAGGAGCAGTTTCTTTCCTTCTTTACATTACACATCCCCTGTTGTTAGTCACTAACAGTCCCCATTAACAACTATTCACCCTCCCAGCCTGATCGTTAGCAACTCCTTTGTCTGTCCAACTGTCTTTCTCTCTCTTTGGGCTCTATCCTATCGTTTATTCCCTACCCCACCCACCTCCCTATTTTCTGCATATAAACTGATGTTTTCCCAGCCACCATCAGTTCTGAGGAAGGGTCACCGGACCCGAAACGTTAACTCTGTTTTCTCCTCCACAGATGCTGCCAGACCTGCTGAGCTTTTCCAGCAACTTTGTTTTTGTTCTTTCCTTCTTCCCCTGTTCCACTAACTTCCTTATTCAACCAACCCTCTGCATATCATCACTAGCTGTGGCTTGGATTCAAACCACCTTACCAGTCACTCACTTACTGAAGTAAATCAGACAAGATCTGTTTGTTTAATTGTAACTGGGTGGGTTTTTGCTCTTCCCCAAGACTACAGTTCAAAACTCAATTACTACTCTAGGTATTTTTCTAAGCAACCTGTTTAGAAATGCTATAATATACCACTGGAGCAGGTGGAATTTGAACTCAGGCCTCCTGCCACAGAGGTAGAAACACTTCCAGTGCACCACAAGGCTCCACTTCATAGTTACACCTGTAGGTAGTTAACCTAATCAACCTGTTTAGAAATGCTGTTACACACTATTGACACAGGTGGAACATGAACGTAGGCGTCGTGGTTCAGAGATAAGGACACTACCACTGTTCCACAAGATCCACATTCAAAGTTACAATTGTACTTGTAAGAGCTATATTAAATTCAGCTGAGACAATGAAGTTTGTTTATAATGGCAGCTGGCTCTTACTACTTTCGCCAATATTTTACATGGGCTTCTACCACTGTCTTTAGCTTTAGCAAAACATCAATGAAAGCGTGGAGAGACGGCAGAAATGACTATTTATGCCAATCCCACTGAATTATTTCAGGAAATTTGAAAGTACCAATGGAATACTTTCTTGTGTATTTTCATTGGATTTAAAAAGGAAATAATCAGGCAAACCTGGGCCAACAAAGTTATTGAGCCAAATTACCCAATATCAACTGTGGTGAATATTGAGACATCCACAACTGTCATATTTTATGATCTGTCAGAGGTCTTGACTGACGCATGTGCACTTTTATTGTCCAAGTAGTTTAAACTTTTGATGGGTTGATTAACGCAGCTCATGAAGTTCCACAAGTATCTGTTCCACTGAACTCAGTGTTGGGGACTTGAGCTAGAAATGCAATAATTGACTTGACTTGTTACACTGTTTAATCTCTGATGCAACTCAGTGATTAATATTGCAATCCAACCCAGAATCCCTCACATATAAACCTCAAATCCCCAAACAGCCCTTTACTGAACCACCCACCCTAACCAGACTGCCCAGCCCCTCAGCCTGAATGATCTTCTGGCCCCCAAACTGGCTATACAACCTCAGACTGCCCAACATCCCTTTGACAAAGCCCAGCCACTTGCTCACTCATCCATCTGACCTCTTACCACCCACACCACAAACCCATCCACTCATCCAACAACCCACTGAAATCTTTTGAGATCTTTGAACACTTTCCAGAAAACAACAGCTAATGTTGTGAAAAGATGTATCATCTGTGCTGCTCCTCTTGGCCGTTGCTGTCTGGGGATGGCTGTGTTGGAGCATCATTATTGCAGTCAAGACAGGAAGACCTGGTTCCAAGGAAACAAAAAGGCCAGCGTTCAGCAATCTTCACAGCCATCGCCACTGATTGGATCATCTGGGCAATAAATTTTTTGTCAAACATTCCTATCACCCACATTATCATTGAGCAGACCAAGGAGAATCTGAAACGTAGCTCAGTTGGAGTGTTGTCCTACAGTCCAGCCAGAATCAGCACTGCCATTGCAACACAGTTTTTCTCAAAGGAGTATGAATATTGTAGCAGGATGGAAAGGAGGCCCATTGTGCTGATGGCTTGACATTGATATGCAAAAGGCTGATGACAGACCAATGCACAAACTAATTCCAGTAATTAAAATACCCCGTAGTGAATCATTCAACTCTGAAAACCCAAACATTATAAAGACCAAGCTTCATATTGTCACTACTGAAGTTGCATTAGAATGTTTCAGACTCTTCCCATTACTTGTCACCTTTCCCTGTCTGTTTGTGTCAACTATTGTCTCCATTGAGGATTAATGAAAAGGTAGTAGTTGCTTTTCCTTCACATAGATTAGATTTATGAAATTTAGGTCTTCTAATCCTATCATCACTCCTTATGCTTACTAGGGCAACAAGATAATAACTGTAAAAACTTTCACTACTGATACTAAGAAGATGTATCCTTTGAATACAATGAACTCTATTCCACCCACTGAAAATATGCATAATGCACTTGTGAAAAATTTAGACATACGATGTACGACATCCACACAGAATTATAAAATACATCTAGCTGCCAGGATCCTTTTGCTGCAAAGTTACATAGTCTTTCACACAGCCTGTGAAAACCCCTCTGCAGAGGAAAGAATGGTTTGATATTAAGGAGAACAGACCATCCCAGGACAAAAATATGACCCAATCCAAAAGCATTCTTAGAAACTCAAAAAATGTCTAGCAACCTTAACCATATCCCTGTATTGGTCCTGCATCGGGTTTTACTGCATAGAAAGAGGTGCTTTAGTCCATTGTGTCCATGGTGGTCATTAAGCACCTATCTATTCTAATCCCATTTTGCAGCTCATGGTCTGTGGCCTTGTAGCTATGGTATTGCAAGTGTTCATTTAATGCCTCAAAGGTCACAAGGGCTCCCATTTCTAACATCCTTTCAGGCAGTGAGTTCCACATCCACCCGCACAACACACCAAACCCTCACACTCCCACCACCACTATCACCATAAGTTCCAGGAAAAATATTTTCTTCAAATCTTCTTAAGCTTCCTCCCACTTACCTCATATCTCTGCACCCTGGTTATTGAACATTCTGCTAAAGGAAAACATTTCTTCCTAATTATCCTATCTATGCTCCTCATAATTTTGTACATCTCAATCAGGCCCCCTCTCAGCCTTCTCTGTTGAAACACTGCAATCCAGGCAACATCCTGGTGAGTTTCTGCTGTCCTATCTCCAATGAAATCACATCCTTGCCATAGTGCGGTGACTATAATTGTACATAATACACCTGCGGTGGTCTATCTAATGTTTGTGTACTTGTGAAGATGTCACATAAACGTACATTAGAATGCATGGTGCCGTGAGTGGCATTCTGAAGTAGGGTCACTGGATTCAAAATGTTAACTCTCTTTTCTTTCTACAGATGCTGCCAGACCTACCGAGTTTCTGTTTTGCAGCATCTGCAGTTATTTGCTTTATTGCATAAAAGCGAAATCACTATATCCTATATCCCTACCAGACCATAGAATGCTGTGCCAACAGAGAGATGACTGCTGGTGGTTTACCGGAGGGTCACCAGGCCTCAGGTGAGAGGAAAAATTAAGAAGGAGAGTCCTTTGTATTTACTTCAGTCTGTGTGGGAATTGAACCCATGCTGTTGGCATCATGTGCCAGTTGTCCAACCAAGCCCCTATTAGATAAGGATGTTGTGTTGTATGTACACTCCACTATCACAGCAATTAAAAAGCAATGTGCATTTTTTCTCCTCCTGTAACAATGTTATATCTTGAGCATTAGTTGTTAATTGGGCATGTACCGTTTCTTCAGAACATTTGCTTTTAAGCAATAATCTTACTTCCTGCTATCTGTCATTAAGTACTGCTAATTCTGGGGTGTTTTATTATATGCAAGCCCAATGTAATTCAACATTTGTGTTTGTTCCTTTTTATTTTTCTGCCATCCACTTAAATAAAATTATAGCTGTAAAATTACAGTAACTCTACAATCTCTCATTGTTCATTGAATCAGATAATTTGACACTGTATCACATATTGGTGGCCCCAGAACGCCAGTTAGTATGTGTCATTAATATACATGGAGCCTAATTTCTAATCACTTTTATCATCACAGAACAACATATATTCAGATTAGGTTAAGAAATGGCATATTGCACATGCAGAATTCTTCAGAAACATAAAAATACTGTATCTCAACACAAAAAGGAGAAGAGGATGCATCACACACGTGCAATGCACCTATATTTTCAAGGTCGTCAAATTTTCCAAAAATGAATCCCCCAGATCCCAGGAAGTGTCAGCAAAGATTTTTATACCAGGATTCTCATATTTGTATGATTTGGCAATTTGCCATGTCACACAAAGACTAACTTGAATTGAATAGGGACTGTTCCCTCCAGGACACCCTGGTCCACTCTTTCTTCACTCCCAAAAACACCAACCTCGTCATCCCCCACCACTAGCACCCTCTGCCCCTCTCCCTCCCCACCAACAGCACCGTGTCTTGCAATCGCCAAAGGTGCAACACTTGCTCATTTACCTCCTCCCTTCTCAGTATCCAAAGGCCCAAACGTATCTTCCACATGAAGCAGCACTTTACCTATACTTCACACAATCTAGTCTACTGCATTTTCTGCTCACAATGTGGTCTCCTTTACACTGGGGAAATAATGCACAGACTGAGTGACCACTTCACAGATCACCTACGTTCTGCTCGCAAAAATGACCCTGAGCTTCCAGTTGCCTGCCACTTCAACACACCATTGTGTTCCCTGACCAATATCTCTGTTTCAGGCTTGCTGCAGTGCTCAAGCAAAGCTCAGTGCAAGCTGGAAGAATAATACCTCATTTTCCATTTGGGGACCGTGCAGCCTTCTAGACTTAATATTGATTTCAATAATTTTAGGGCTTGAACTCTCCAATGTCCTAGCCCCCACCCCCAACACACCAGGCCTTGTAATCACATAGGCTGCTATTACACACAACCCATTGTTAGCCACTAACAGTCTCCATCAACAGCTATTCACCCTCCCAGCCAGATCACTATCCACTTCTTTGTCTATCCAACTGTTTTTCTCTCTCTTTGGGACCTATCTCCACCTATTGTTTACTCCTTACGTCTTCCCCCACCCTATCTTCTGCACAAAAACCCACACTTTCCTAGCCTCCATCAGTTCTGAGGAAGGGTCACCGGACCCAAAATGTTAACTCTGATTTCTCTTCACAGATGCTGCGAGACCTGTTGAGCTTTTCCAGCAATTTCCGTTTTGTTTTTGAGTTGAACATTGTTTGCCTGTGACAGAAGAACTCCATATCATAGATGCTGTTGTTTTATTGGTCATTTCATCATGCACTGTTGTTAGCTAGTGCAAAAAAATCCCCAGTTCCTGGTAATAATTATCATCTTCCCGAGTAGTAATAAAACTGTTAGCTAGCATAATAAATTTTCTATTCCCTCCCCCTCATCTATGCATCATGCTTTCCTTTACCTTTACTGTAAAATCTGCTATAGAAAGAAGTGGCTACTCACTTCAAATCACTAAACTTTCTTCCAATTTGACATTAGAGTAACTTAGCAACACTGCGTTTAGGAGACAATACAATGGAAGAGTTACGGATGTGCTTCATTGCACATGGATGAGTAGCCTTCATTCTGTGATTAAAAACAGAAGCTGCTGGAAATGATCAGAGGGTCAGATAACATCTTTATTTCTGTGGATGCACAACTGAATAATTGCCTTTTCTGACTGTACTTAATGACACAATATTTTAAAGTGGAGTTCATATTAAAAAATATGTTTAGAAAGAGATTTGAGTGATGGGCAATTCAAACTGGATTTCACCCAGGTATTACAACAAAGCAATGACATTTCTGGAAAACAAGGAAATGTTTATAAAGTGTACTTATTCAATTTGGCCACTGTAAGAATAGTGTATTTTACTGTTTGATGTTCATCAAGTGTAAAATGTTTCTGGTCTGAAAGTTGGTAAATGACATCCCTAGTTATCTAAGGAAAATTAACTAATTAATTAATTCACTTGTACCTTTCATACAGTAATAGTCAAATGCAGTTTTTCTTACATGTGAAAAAAAGTAAATGTCAAATAAAATATAAGTCTGTAAAGTAGATATTAAGTGAGCTTGAAAATAAATGAATGAAATTGTAGACTTTCAAAATGACAAAATGATCCAACAACATTCTGTAAGAAGAGAGTTACTTCAAGTCCCACAGAAACTATTAGTTGCTATAATGATCCCTTTGCAAAAGAAAAAGAGCAAGTGAATAAGATGTTAAGTAGTCCCATTAGTTAACTGATCTTAATAAATGAGAAGTCCTACAGCTTTTAATAATCCTTATTAGACATCCTAAATTCTGAACACCAGTTATTTTATTTCAACCCATATTCACTTACTCCCACTGAAACATAAACACATATAATATTAAAAGCACACATTCCACAAAGGACCCTTATAAACAAATAGACTTGGAGAGTGTATTCATTAAATACAGTGACTACACCAACTGATCACCATTTGCAAAGTTATTGCGCATTAACAGATTTTAATTAGATTTCAAACATTCACTACCTGATGGAACGTAGGGATGATATTTATTAGTTATTTGAAGCAGGTTAATTTAACTTACTATGTTAACAGTTACTGTCATTATTTTCACATTTCATTGTCCTAAGTTAAGTCAAAGTTAATTGATTTAACAATGAGTATTTTTATGAATCGAGGGAACTGTGTCAAATCTCATGTGCTGTGAGATACTAATGAGGTTGTAAAGACTGAAGGTTGTAAATCAAGAAGTGGTGATTAGGTACACCAAAACTGTCTGAAAATATCTTGAGGAAACAAAGATTGAAGGAAAGTAATAGGTTTTACAGTCCAGAGATCACAGAAAAGACTGAGTTATATAACAGGAGGCAGTACAAAAAATTATTTCTGTACTGTGAGGACATAAGGATAGAAAAAAAGGCAGGTAAGATGGAACACTCAAAGTTTATAAGAAACAAGAGAAGAAACTCAAAAGAATCACTAACTGTGGCCATTTTATTAAAGTAAGGACAAAAAACATTGCCATGAAATGAAAGCCTGGGTTGAGAAAAAGATTGCTACACATTTATCATCTGGGTGCTCATTTTCATCCTCTCTCATCCGTGACCTATGCTTTCTTCTGTGTGTAACGTCCTTCAACTTTACGACCCTCTGAGAACTTGTGTTTTCCCAGCTCTTGTCTCTTAGATATTTCTAACTTGCTTTGTCAAACAATTAGTGGCCATTAATTTCAGCTGTTGAGGCTCTAAACCACAAATTCTCTGTGGTACTATGTATGCAAGTTATTATTGCCTCTCAGAATAACCAGTATATTATTTTATCTGGTCTGGAGTGTGAGGGATTTTTTTTTCTAAGTATTGCAGCAATCTTGAATAAACTTAGACTTTCTAAAGATTTAAGAACTGCCAAGGGAAAAATGTGTGATTGGTATAAACAATGAAGTCTAGTGTCTCAGAAATACCTTTACTAATAAGCAACAATTTGAGTATCATTTTGACATCAGAAAAATATAGTGAAGCAAAGAATGTTGACAGATCAAGAACAAATAGTCCGAACATTTATATAGTACCCTTCACAACCTCAGGACATCCTAAAGTGCTTCATAGTCAGTCAAGTATTATTTTGAAGTGTGATTACTGTTCTAATGTAACAAAACATAGCAGATCATTAAGGCACAGCCACATTGTGAACAGTGAATACAGTCTCCTCTACGTTGTGGAAACAAAGCGCAGACTGGGTGACCGTTTTGCAGAACACCCAAGTTTTGTCCACAAAACAGACCCCAAGCTTCCAGTTGCCTGCTATTTCAACACGCCTCTGTGTTCCCTGGCCACCTCTGTCTCAGGTTTGCTGCAGTGCTCTAACGAAGCTCAGCACCAACTAGAAGAACAGCACCTCATTTTCCACTTAGGCACTCTGCAACCTTCTGGACTTAATAAAGAGTTGAATGATTTTCGAGCTTCAGGCCATGTCCTTACCCCAAATCCCACACGCCAGGCCTTGCCATCACATGAGCTGCTCCTACTCACAACCCATAGGGACTATTAGTAGTTGACAATTAGCAGGTATTCATTCCCTCAGAATGACCTTTCACCATTCCTTTTGCCATCCAACTGTCTTTCTCTCTCCTTAGTCTCTACCTCCACCTATCTTTTACTCTCCCACCCATCCTACCCCATCTTCTGTATAAATATCCACCTTTTCCTAGCTACCATCAGTTCTAAAGAAGGGTCACTAGATCCAAAACATAAACTCTGATTTTTCTCCACAGATGCTGCCAGACCAGCAATTTCTGTTTTTGACTTTGTTTCTGATTTTCAGCATTCATAGTCCGTTCAGTTTTTTGTCCAGATGGATCTTTGTCAGGCTACTGAATCAAAGGTAATTACGAATACATAGCAATGTGAAGTTCAGAACATCCGCCGATCAACCAGAATCTTATTGAATGACAGAGCAAGCTTGAGGGACCGAACGATTTACTTCTACTCTCAATCCAAATGGATTTGTATGAGTACTTGCTGTTTCTGTCTACCTTGCATTGACCCTTTCGCAGCAGCAGGTCCCTTACCTACCGGGCCCACAGGGCACACAGGCCTATTGCCTCCCCCATCTCCTTCTCTTCACTTCCTTCTCACTGGACAAGGTTCCTTTGGAGTGCACAGTCCCCATTGTCTGGAAGATCCAGTTCCTTTACTGGAATCTTCACCTTCCAAGGCAGTGCTGTCTGGAGGCCCCTTTCCCTTCTCTGTCTGTTTATTTGTGATTGTGAAAATGGGGATTAAATAAAGTCTAATAATATTCAGAGACTGCCACATTCAATTGTAGAGAAACGATGTTGGAGAAATTGGTGGGATTGGAGTCTGATAAATCCACAGAACCTGATAAACTACATCCCAGAATACATAAGGAAGTGGACCTAGAATTAATGGATGCAATGGTGGCCATCTTCCAGGATACTTTAGAATCAATAGTTCCTACAGATTGGAGGGTAGCTAATGTAGTCCTTCTATTTAAAAAGGTAAGCAAAAAGAAAACAGAAAATTATCGACCAGTCAGTCTGACATTGGCAGTGGGGAAAATGCTAGTGTCCATTATCAAGGATTTTGTAGCAGAGTACTTAGAAAACAGTAGCAAAGTTAGACGCAGTCAGCATGGATTTACAAAAGGCAAATCAATCTTGACAAACCTGCTGGACTTCTTCAAGGATGTAACTAGTAGAGTCGATTAGGGGAAATAGTGGGTGTGGTTCATTTGGACTTCTAGAAAGCTTTCGATAAAGTCCCACATAAGAAATTAATGTGTAAAGGTAAAACGTGTGGGACTGGGGGTTGTGTGTTGAGATGGAGAGAAAACTAGTCAGCAGACAGGAAATATAGAGTAGGACTAGATGGCTCTTTATCTGAATGACAACCAGTGACTAGTAGGGTGCTGCTGGGATCAGTACTAGGATCCCAGCTATTTGCAATAAATTCACAAATGTTAATGGTTTAGCTGAGTGAACTCGATCTAACATCTCAAAATTTGCAGATGACACAAAGCTGGGTGGAATGGTGAACTGTAAGGATACGGAGATGCTGCAATGTCATTTGAAGAGCTGAGTGATTGAACAAATGCAAGGCAGATGCAATATAAAATGCATACATGTGAAGCTATCTACTTTCATAGCAAAAATAGAAAGGCAAATCATTATTTGAATGGCTGTAAATTGAGAGGCAGGAGTGTTCAATGAGACCTGGGTGTCCTCATGCAGGTGTGCCATGCTGTAATGAAGGCAAACTGTATGTTGGCCTTAACAGCAAAAGGATTCAAGTACAAGAACAAGGGTGTCTTGCTGCAATTATATAGGATATTGGTGAGGTCACACCGGGAATACTGCATGCAGTTTGGTCTCCTTATCTGAAGAAGGATGTTCTTGCTATAGAGAGAATGCAGTGAAGGTTTACCAAATTGATTCCTAGGATAGTAAGACTGACGTTTGATGAGAAATTGAGTTGGTTAAGCTGGAATTTAGATGAATGAGTGAGGGATCTCAAGAAGCATATAAAATTCTAATAAGACTAGACAGGTTAGATGCAGGAAGGATGTTCCTGATTTTGAAGGAATCTAGAGCCAAGGGTTACACTTTAAGGATAGGGTTTAAACCTTTCAGGTTAGGAAAAATTCCTTCACCCAGAGAGTGGTGACCTTGTGGAATTCACTTCCACAGAAAGTGGTTGAGGCCAAAACATTACGTGTTTTCAAGGAGGAGGTAAATAGAGCTCTTGTGGCTAAGGGGATTAAGGGATAATGGGGGAGGGTGGGTTTAGGGTATTGAGCTCGATGATCAGCTATGATCATATTGAATGGCCTACACTTGCTTCTATCTTCTATGTTTCTCTGTCTATGTTTCTATCAGCAAAATCTGCTGCTACAGAGAGGCACATTTCCACATCAGTCCTCTTTATGCTTCTGACACCTGCTTGTACCTGTGTAACTTATTCTCAATGCTTTAATTGGTATAAAATGGAATGGACAATGTAAAATCACAAACAATTAGGCCTTTAACAAACTTGTTGATTGGTGGTTGAGAAATACTGCATGACTTTGAATTCCAGTGCATGCTCACCTCCTGCAATATCAGAAATTAGTATAATGATGTCAGACCGTCAACCCAATGTCATCAAGCCATATTTTACATGAGCGTGGTGGGGGGAGAGATGGGGTGTTGGTGTGTGGGGGGGGGTGGGGGGGGGGCGCGTGGTTGTGGGTGCAGTCTGCCTGATTTGCAGTTGTAAAAATTCAGCCCAAGATTTAATTTCCCAATTGAAAGGCATATAGAAGATTACAATGTAGTAAATTGCAATTGCACTTTCAGAGAATTGGAGGTTGTCAGCATTAAGTGCACACAGTTGAAAGAATCTGATGAACATACATTGCAATCATCAACCATAGAACAGACAATTTTGGCTTCTGAGCTGAGCTGATCACCGCTCTGAAGAGGAGTCCTTGAAAATGGAGACTGAGGAATAGAGAAAACATAATAAAAACCCAAAGAACTGCGGACGCTGTAAATCAGGAACAAAAACAAAGTTGCTAAAAAAGCTCAGCAGGTCTGGCAGCATCTGTGAAGGAAAAAACAGAGTTAATGTTTCAGGACAGGTGACCCTTCCTCAGAACTGAATAGAGAATGTGAGTGTGAATGTGAATAGAGTGTGTGTGAATAGAGAAAACATGGTGGGCATGGAAGGAACTGACACCCATTGGAGGATCAGACTGACACCCATTGGAGGTTGAGTATTGGTGGGCGACCTGAGGAAATAATAAATTAACCTGTAGGGATACAGTTTTACTTTATGGGAAGGTGATCTCATCCACCTCTTGAAGTCTATTGAATTGATAATCAAACAGTTGGAGCAGGGGGACTCTCAGTGAATATTGTTTGTTTAGATTACAGCCACACTTTTGATACAGTACCACATCGAAAATTAGCCCAAATGTTAGAAACTGTGGCTCTGGTAGAATGCTGCTGAAATGCATGATACAAAAGAATAAGAAATGGGTGGCTGTATGGATCAAAATCAACAGGCGACTCATACAGTGTCTCTGGGATCAATATTGAGGCATTTGCTGCTTGCATTTACATAATCCAAAATTTAAGATGATGTCACATTGAAAGGGGCTACAAATAACTGAATTAAACTGATCATATATGGCACAACTTCGAGGTATACAGGAGTTTGACGATTGTGTGGCACATATCACTTTAAAGTGGAGAAATGTGAAATGTTGATATTGGAAACTGATAATATAACAATGTCAATATTTGCTAAGCAGTGTTGCTGTATGGGTACAGCACAGAAGAGCAACTTGGGGAGTATTAATCAGAAGATCACCGAAGCCTCCGGCAAATTTTGTGAATGCGATAAAGAGAGCAAAAAGGATCTTGTGGAACATAATCAGAGAAATTTCAAAAATTAATTCTGACCTTTGACAGATTGCCACCAGGCTTCCACCCAAACCCAAGTTAAAAGTTATCCATAAAATTTTTCAGCCAATCACAGATTCAAAGGGATAGCTCCAAGTATGGAACAGAAGCTGAAAATACAGTTCAAATCTCATTATTTTAATCAGAAGAAGCACTTTTCACATTCTAAACATTCGCATACAAGGTACAAAAAGTGAGGGACAGCACCAGGTTGAATTCCTGAATAAACAAAAAAGGAACTAAGGGTGATGTGTTTAATCTAGTATTGATAAAATAATTTGGGAAGGAATTAGGTGGCCATGAACCCAGGGATCCTGCATGATGATAGTCTGCTGAAGGTTTTACATTAGCAGATTCTGTCTAAACCTTCAGAAATATTCAGGACCATGACAGAAAATTTATCAGTATTCAAGATCAGATTGAGAGATAATAAGTTTACTAGCAGAATCAGCAGTCATCCAAGTTGTGGCTTGCAAAAAAATGGAGCGCCAACAATTCACATTCAACCATTCGCCCACAGATAGTGGCAGACCCACTGAATGTTTCAAACCTCTTTTTCCATTTTAACATTGTGGCACTGCGTCATGTTAGAAAACAAGTAAGAAAGCTAGTTTTCATTTTGAAGAAGTACAAACAGGTGGCAGGCCTAAACAAGTCTGAAAGCAAATTAAATTTACTTCATTTGTTTGCTGTTTGAGAAAATACTTTTAGAACATTTCTAACACATTCACCACAAGAATGGTAATAATACTCAACATCATCCAATGTAACCTTTCACTTACCAAAACATTATTTTGTTGGTACATTCATTCATTCAACACTGAGTTATGTAATCAGCACCCAAAAGAACATTTGACAACCAGGTGAACAGATCACACAAAACTGGTTATTTTGTTAACATGCATGTTGTAGAGAAATCCATGCTAATTTTATACGTATTGACAATCAGGTTTAAAAATAATACTGCGCTCCTCACAAAATTCAATAAAGAAGAAAATAGAATATACATATATATAACATAAAACCTCAGTGTATAGTATCTTTCACACAAAGGAGATGAAAAGTGGAGCTGACCTGACAGCTTTAAATACTCCTGGTGTTAATACTGCACCATCGACCACAAAGTTGCAATGGCATTTTCAGAGCAGCATGTTAAATGAGCACTATAAGTTGTGTGTGATGTTATTGGTACAAGCAATTAGATCTCCAAGTTGTTCGTTTGTTTCGTCTTATCGCTAAGTACCACTAAAACAAACCTTGTCTTTTTGAAAAGCTTTTTTTTAAAACTATGTCAGTATTCAGATATATGAAAAGAGAGTATTCCTGTCAATTAATCTAAGTCAGAAGAACCAAGTCACAGAAGCCAGAAAGTAAACAATTAAGCACACATGGATGGAGTTCTGACATTATGTCCTACACTACAAAAATACAAACAGTGTTACCAATGAGTCACCCCTCACATTGCTTTTCAAGTGCTATTGGTAATGTATTGATAGTCACATGTTGTTACGCACTTCAATTCAGTGTAAATAAAATTTGGTAAGCTTTTATTTTGGTTATTTAGGGGAGGTTTTTTGCCAATTTCTACTTGTACACTCCTGAAGTAGTTAAATCCTTACTGGGCCATGATTTGATTTGAGGACCGTTACCCTATCCAAAGGGACATTTTTCATGTGTGAACAAAGACAACAGATGTAAGCAATCTATTTTAATATGTGGATACTAAAACCCAGCTTGCTGTGTGTCTTGAGAACTGTGATCTCCATTAGGCTTCACTGAATAATAATTTATAGAGGGAAATTTCTCTTTTGTATTCCTGAGACAAGGGGAGTGATGGTCCTGTATAGATTAACTAGCTCAGTAAAAGTCAGGGATTAAAACATAGGACACCCTGTTTTCCACAGTTCAGATATTATAAAATGAATCATCAGGGAACAACTGCCTTGTCTTAATTATAAATCTCATTTTAAAAAATAAACAATATTTAAATGCCACTGTGAATGATTAAAGTATGGATACATATAAGATGTAAGATGTTTTTCTCAACAAAAGTCAGGAGATGTAAGGCCTGTAAATAAGCAGAAGTGGGACCAACCAATCTGAACAAAAATGAAAGACAGTGAGAGTGAAATTTTTGTGCATTTTAGCATGCCTTTCAGAATCAGCAAAAGAAATCACTATGAAATGCTCAGAGAACTGCAGATGCTGGGGTCAGAGATAACACAGTGTGGAGCTGGAGGAACACAGCAAGGCAAGCAGCGTCAGAGGAGCAGGAAAGTTGACGTTTCAGGTCGGGACATGACCCGAAACGTCAACTTTCCTGCTCCTCGGATCCTGCCTGGCCTGTTGTGTTCCTCTAGGTCCTCACAATGAAATGCTGTCAAGTTTGCACTGTGGGCAAATACTGTAACTACTTTGTATAGACTAAAATGCCTCAAATAGCAATGTGATGAAAGGCCATTGAAGCTGTTTTTGGTACTGTTCATCAAGGATGAAATGTGAAGGAGGTAGGACAACAGATAGTTCATTTCTCAACCACAAATAGTGAAGCAGCTCTTTTAATATCCTTCTGAACAGGTAGATGAGGCCTTTGTTTTATGTTTCATTTGAGAAAACTGCACCTCCAACCATTCATCACTCCCTCTACAAAGAACTGAGATGTCAGCCTACATTGTACTCAAGGTCTGAACAAAGAACAAAGAGAACAAAGAACAATACGGCACAGGAAGAGGTCCTTTGGCCCTCCAAGCCTGCGTTGACACAGTTTGCCCTTCCATACTAAAACTGTCTTGACTTACAGATCTGTTTCCCTCTATTCCCTTCTTAGTCATGTATTTGTCCATGTGCTTTTTGAATGCTGCTATATTGTCTGTTTCCACCATCTCCTCTGGCAGTGCATTCCATCCACTCACCACCCTTTGTGTGAAAAACTTGCCTCACACATCTCTTTTAAACTTGCCTACCCATACCTTGAACCTGTGTCCCCAAGTAATTGACCCCTCTAGCCTGGGAAAAGCCTTATACTTTCCACCCTATCCATGCCATTCACAATCTTTTAAACTTCTATCAGATCACCCCTCAACCTCCTGCATTCCAGCAAAAACAAACCCGGTCTATCCAACTTTTCTTCTTAGCTAAAATACCAGGCAACATCCTGGTAAACCTTCTCTGTACTCTCTCCAAAGCATCCACTTCTTTCTGTAGTGCGGTGATCGGAACTGGTGCTGGGTTTGAAATACAACTATCTGAATCAGAGATAAAACATTGAATTAATAACTGTTTATTTTGTACACGTGCAGTTTGATATCCAAAGGTGAAATTATACGGAGTTATACTTGAAGACCTGCAGCTATGGTGAAAAGAAATCAGCCCTGAATTTTGCCAAAAATCAGCCAAAGGCAATTTCCAGGAGTTTCATGAAGAGTTTCTCTCTGTGAGCTCTAGCAAATTGTGTAATGCAAATATCCAATGGTCACCATGCCAAGTTCACACTATTTTGCACTCACCAGCATTGGAAGTATATGCCACTGCTGGGACCTTTTAGACCTGGAACCAGCACCATATATAAAGCTCAGCTGTGTACCAGTTCCATTGCTGTGAACCATGAATAGCCCCTCATAGTACAAGCAGTGTGAGGGAAACAATAAAGACTAGCTTCTGAGGGCACAGGGGGCACAGGTGACAATTATTTGGAAAAACAAAAGATCACAAACCCACATTCATAAATGTATTGCTATTTGGCTGATTGACTATCATTGTAACTGTAGCTATCAGAATTAAGCTACAGAGGCTACTCACCTTCAGTAGCCTGCCAGTTAGAATCCTAACTAGGAGAGTGCTACCTTGTCTTAATGCTGAGTGTAGCACAACATCTCATCATTGTTCACTGTGGGGGACTCACATCTCAGAAAGGGTTCAAACATCTGAAAACATGAACTTTTAATGCACAGGAAAAGCAAAGAAAAATCAAACCAAAAAAAACACTGCATTTGCTTCTGGGAATGAACAGAGGCTGTTTTCCTTTCAAGCAGCAATGAATTCACATTCAATGATTACTTACCCAATTCAGATCTCTTGGAAGTGGCTACCAATTACCTCCTGTCTGACTTGTCGTGCCCAATGCCACATGACTCTATCATGCCGAAGGTGATGTCCCTCCTGCTGAATATTCTTATCTCCCTCCTCAGAAGGCAGCTGCCACTCTCCCAGCTCTTCGGCATCCATTACATCTTCTTTTTGACTCTCCAGTTGTGTAGAGCACAACATACTAGGATTATGCAGCACACTTTATCTGGACTGTAATGCAAGGACCCTCTAGACTAATTTCAATTATCTGAAACTCATCCTCAAGAGATATATCATGATGGTCCAGATGGAAGAATGGCTGCATTATATTCATCCTCACCCTCAGTTAGGGTTATGCAAGAAGTCACTAGGACAGTTGCAGAATGTAGCCCTTGTCTTGCTGCCAATAGCCATTCTAAATAGGCATCAGCCATTGAATTAAAGCAGAAATCTAAGAATTCTCAAGGACATGGACATCATGGCAGCTGTCAGGGCTCCTGGTACAGGATCAAAAGCAGACCATTCAACCCTCCAAGTCTGCTCCTCCATTCATAAGAACATAAGAACTAGGAGCAGGAGTAGGCCATCCGGCCCCTCGAGCCTGCCCCGCCATTCAATAAGATCATGGCTGATCTTTTTGAGACTCAGCTCAGATCATAGTTGATCTGATAACCCTCAACTCTGCTTTCCTGTCTTTTCCCCAGAAAAGAATTCCACAGATTGATTACCTTTTGAGAAAAGAAATTCAACACCTTCGCCAGACACACATGCCAGCAACACCCATGCCACCTCATCACCCAAGAAAAGCAGCATTGCATATAAGAGCATGTTGACAAATACTTAAAGTTGAAGGTGAACTTGTGTAGTCTGTGAAATCATGAATTGTATTTGTGAAAGGGACCCACAAGTGATGCTACAAAGATCACCTACGATTGCTTCTGCGATGACTATGATAAGTTTGTAATAAGCTATGATGTGATCAAGATTTCTTATACCAGGATTTGTAATGCAGTTAGTCACTGCATGAATTTCACATGCAACATTCTATAATTATAGATTACTTTAACCTTTGAGCGCAATTGCTGTGGTGGTAACCATTTCTCATTTCCATCGTGCAATTACAATTCGGATGAAGTTGAAAAGCAATGCAGGTCACACTTCTTGTATTGAGTCACAGGCTCAGTCTATTAATCTAGCTGACCATCGAAACCTTCACTTCCATTCCTTCCTGAACTCACTGTTGACCCCATCAATTCTAAGCTTCCACATACTCATGCCCAACTCTTTCTTTTAAGTCTTCTTCTCCTAAGTACTGAAAAAAACAAGTACCATGCTACGATATATGAGAATAGCAAACTGCATTTAAGTGAAGCAAAGCACAATGGTAATGAGATGTTAATACATGCAGCCAGATTTTTGTCTTGACATTCAAACCTCAAATGCGAAATCAGATTTTTCTCTTGACATCAAGGGACTGAATTGCCTACTCCTACTGTTAGTTCTTATGTTCTCATCTCATTTCTCCAATCTCACCCTTTTTTAGAAAATAAGAACCAGGAGCAGGAGTAGGCAGCTCAGCTCCTCAAGCCTGTTCTGCCATTTAATACAATCATGGCTGCAGTCATTTCAGCTTCAGTTCCACTTTCCTGCCTGCTCCTCAAAACCTTTTAACCTTTTTTCTTGTAAGCTCAGTCGACTGGACAGTTGGTTTGCAATGCAGAGTGATGTCAACAGTATGGACTGAATTCCCATAGCAGCTGATGTTACTATGAAGGACTCTCCTTCTCAACTTCTCCCCTTGTCTGAGGTGTGATGACCCTCAGGTTAAACCACCACCCATCATCTCTTTCACTAATGAAGGAGGTGATGGCCTAGTGGTATTATTACTGCACAGTTAATCTGGAGACCCAGATAACATCTGGGTACCCAGGTTCGAATCCTGCCATGGCAGATGGTGCAATTTGAATTCAATAAATATCTGGAATTAAAAATCTAGAGATACCCATGAAATCATTGCCAACTGTTAGGAAAAATCCATCTGGCTCACTAATGTCCTTTAGGGAAGGAAATTGCCATCCTTACCTGGTCTGACCTACACGTGACTCCAGACCCACAGCAATGTGGTTGACTCTTAACTGCCCTCTGGGCAATTAGGGATGGGCAATAAATGCTGGCCTAGCCAGCAACACCCTTATTTGTGAATGAATAAAGGAAAAAAAAATAAAAGCCCTATGGTTAGGTAGGATTATGGCAACTTTACCTTTGCTTTTAATTAAAAATCTGACTATCTTTTCCTTAAATTTAGTCAGTGTCCTGGCATCCACCATACTCGGGGTCAGTTAACTCCACAGATTCATCACTCTTTGAGAGAGTCTCTGTTTTAAGTCTGCCACCCCTTAGCTAAAACTATGACCTCTCATTCTAAATTGCCCAACAAGAGGAAACATCCCCTCTATGACTACATTGTCACTCCACTTTAGTAACTTATATACCTCAATTAAATATCCGCTCATCCTTCTCAATTTTTGTGAATATAGCGCTAAAGGATCAATCTCTCCTAAGACAAACCTTTCATCTCTGGAACTAATCTAGTGAACCTTTCCTGAACTTTCTCTAATGCAATTACTTCCTTCCTCAAGGAAGGGAACAAAAAAGTATGTAGTACCTTAAGTGCTGTCTCATCAATGCCTTGTACAATTGCAATAACACTTCCCTCCTTTATAGTCAATTTTTTTAGCAGTAAATGCCAAATTTCCATTCACCCTTCTTATTACCTGCTCAACCTACATCCCAGCCTTCTGCAATGCACAGACAAGGACGCTCAGATCCCTCCGCACTGAAGCACTTTGAAGTTTCTCTCCATTTAGATTATAAGTTGTCTTTTTGATCTTCTGACCAATATGGATAACATCACACTTATCCATGTTCATCTATCTATGAAAATTTGGCCCATTTATCTAACTTATCCATATCCATTTGTAAATTTCTTTTTCCTTTATTTCAACATACTTTGCCACCAATTTTAGTGTCATCTGCAAATTTGACTATAGCACATTCTACTTGCATCCAAGTCATTAATATAGATTGTAAATAGTTGGGGCCCAAGGACCAAACCCTGGAACATCCCAATAGATGCAGCTTGTTAGCCAGAGAAAGAAAATTATCATGACTCTTTGCTTTCTGTTAATTAGCCATCCTCTATCCAAGCAATTACGTCACCCCTAACCCCATGTGATTGTTTCTTACGTATCAACCTTTTGTGTGGCACCTTAATAGATGCCTTCTGGAAGTCCAGATATACTACATCTACGGAACCTCCATTATCCACTTTTTGTTTCTTATATCTTTGAAGAACTCTAGCAAATTAGTCAAAAACAATTTACCCTTCACAAAACCATGCCAACATATTTTCCCAACTGACTTGCTATTGTTCACATCATTCAAGACCTGGAAGAATTCTACCCTTGGTCTTTCAATTTTTGATTTTCTCTCTTCACGTAGCTTTTTGCTTTTCACAACACCTTTTAAATCTTTCATTTCCTTTCAAGACTTCTAATTAAATTTTATAAACTATCCTTGCAAGTCACAATTAACAATCTTTTTTTTTTAATTCTGGTTATCAAATTTTAGAATTACGTAAATGAGGTGAACTAGAATATATTCTTAGTGCAGGAAAAAAATAGCACAAGTTTATATATTTTACTTTGAAGTAAAACTTCAGTCATAAGGTGTTAAAACCTATCAGCTTCAATGCGTCTGTCAAGCGTGACATTTAATCATACATTTTAGAGAACCCTTTAAACTGCAAAGTTTCCTTTTCCTTCCTGTGACCTCTGAAGCACGATTATCTCTGAAGATTCATGCCTTTTATCGTTATGACTTTCTGAAGAATCCACTGAACTAACTTTTTGGCCTTAATGGTTTACTTATAGCAAAATGCTCTGTCTGATGTGTTCAAAGGGATAATAATGGAAAAACAGCACAAAGTGCTAACTTGTTAACGTCATTAACAGCATTGAAGGTAACCTTAAGACATGGCTGGTAGTTGTTTGGGAGATAGGAGACAGCACAGGAAACAGTAAGTTTCTCTATTTGGGAGGATGTGTACTGGGGCCTCAGGTTTTCACTCTATATAAACTAAAGACCTGGCTAAAGGGCTAGAGACTTGTATACCTAATATTGCAATGGCACCAAGTGAGGAGACACAGTAAATTGTGCAGTTAGGAGCAGAAAGTTACAGTAAGTGGCCCCTTTATTTCTTTCTGTGCCACAATTTAAATGAGCTAACCTGTGTGGGGCCTGTACCATGGCCTTTGGGCTGCTGCACAGACAACCTGAAAGGAACATTGTTCAGGATTAATATTGCTCAAAAAAAATAACATCCAGTCACTTCTTTTGTTTGGAATTCTATTCTGTAGAATTTCTGGTTATCTGACCATTAGAAATGCCATAACAGTGCATTTTACACTTAGTAAAGATCAAAAACTAAGGCTTCATGACTCCATAAAGTCATACAGTTATACAGCATGGAAATAAACCCTTCGGTCCAACTTGTCTGTGCTGACTAGATATCCTAAACTGATCCAGCCCCATTTGCCAGCATTTGGCCTATTTCCCTCTAAACCCTCCCAATTCTTGTACCCATCCAGGTGCCTTTTAAATGTTGTAATTTCACCCACCTCCATCACCTCCTCTGGCAGCTCATTCCATACACACATCATCTTCTGCATGAAAAAGTTACCCCTCAGGTCCTTTTTAAATTTTTCTCTTCTCATCTTAAATCTATCCCCTTGAGTTTTGGAGTTCCCTACCCTGGGAAAAAGATCTTGGATATTCACTATCCATGCCCCTCATGATTTTATAAACCTCTATAATGTCACTCCTCAGCCTCCGACACACCAGGGAAAAAAGCCCCAGCCTTTTCAGCCTCTCCCTATAGCTCAAACCCTCCAAATCTGGCAATATCCTTGCATATCTCTTCTGCACTCTTTCAAGTTTAACAACATCTTTCATTTAGCAGGGAGACCAGAATTGAACACAGTATTATAGAAGTGGCCTCACCACTCCTGGGATTTTTTCAGTTTATTAAAGGACAAACATTTATCAAGACTACATTATTAGAGTATTGGAACTCCCCTGGCCATTTCACCTGGGGACATGATAACACTGTGGTAATGTCTCCAGAGAAGCAATCCAAAGGCCTAGGATAATGTTCTGCAAGCATGGGTTCAAATCTCCGTAAAGCAGGTGGTGGAAATTAATTCCGTTAGTAAATCTAAAATATAAGGCCAGTCTCAATGATGGTGACCATGATACCTATTGCTGTAAAAACACATCTGCCTAAGTTTGCTAATTCCCTTTAGAGAAGGAAATCCACAATCCTTTCCTGGTCTGTCTACGTGTGACTCCAAACCTACAGAATTGTGGCTGACTCTAAATGGTATAGCAAACCATTCAGTTCAAAGGAAACTTAGAACAGGCTAAAAATGCTCACCTTTCCAGTAATACCCACATTCCATGATAGAAAAAAGGAAAAAAATTCAATTGATATCTCCATTTCAGCCACTGATATGGTTAATGGGAATAGTTCAGGCAGAGGTAATGAATGCATGTAAATTTCCCCACAAGTCTTGAGCTCCTGTTTATTACTGTTCCAAAAGTGCTACATATTCAAAACCACTTGTGATGGTGTGAAATCACTTATCAATGCTTTTTGTACCCCATAAGGAAGAGCTTCATGGAATTATGCTGACTGCTTAAGCCTGATTTCCAGCCTACCATAGGGATAGCTATGTTGTTGCAGTGAAATTTACCACACCTTAATTTTCAATGTGACACAGATTTTCTCTAAGCCACTGATTCACTCAGTCTGCAATCTGCAGATGCCTAAAACATGATGGATGCCTGGTGTTCAGCAGAAATATTGTACTCACTTTCCCAATGGAACAGAACCAACAGCATGAGATGGCACAGAAATTTGACCAGATGGCAGGCTTTCCAAAAGTACAAGGTTTCATTGATCATACACATAAAGCAACCAACAGTAGCTCATGAGCATTATATAAATGGGAAAGGCATGTATTCCATCAATGTGCAGGTAGCATCCAGCCACAGAAACAGAATGACCTGAGCTACCACATTGTACAGTGGATACTATCCAGATGCAAAAGTCCTCTGTGTGCAATCACTTTTTGAAGGAGCAGGTGAATTGCAGGGGTTGGCTGCTTGGGAACCAAATATACTCGACAGTGCCACTGAAAATCCCTAGAGCAGACGCGGAATATTGGCACTACATTGCAGTTTCCTGCACCCAAGGTGTGCTGAGATTGGCATGCTGAATGTATGCAGGCACTGTCACACCTTCCCACATAGGACTGGTTTCTTCATTTACATTCCCCCATTGGAATTCCTAACTTTGCCATTTTCAAGTTGCAGCAGGGGGAAACACAACAGACAAAAAGGTACAAAAGTACCACTCTTCTCAGAAATTATAGCAAAATGCCTGTAAGAAGAAACAAGGAATTCAGAAATGGAACTATGGAAAAAATAATCAGCAATGATTTCCTTTCAAGAATTCAGTAGGCCAGCTCTCGGGGTCTTGTGCACCCATTTTATATGGACAGAATCAGCATCAGAGCTCTTATGAAATCAAAACTTGTAAAGTACAGGGAAGTTAATATCCCCATAATATTTAATGCCTCTGATGGAGGTCTACCAGGCCTGCAATGCATGTGGTCTCAGCAGCCCTACATTTCTACATAGTAAAATGCTGTATGGCACACAGACGACAGTCCTGGTTTAATATCTTTTACTCAAATTCTGTTCCCTAAAAGACCTTTAGAAAACCACAATAATTGTCCTTTATCTATAAGGTAGAGAATTTAAACCATGATCTTTCCAGATACTAGGTTTCTGTACTTCAGCAACTGACATAAGGGGAGGATGAGAATACTTTCCTGTTTCCTGTACAGTTCCCAGATGAAGTATTTTGTTGCAAACAAACAGCGATCTTGAAAGGGCCCTAGTTTATGAAGTGTCTCTCCCAACACCCTAAATTAAATTTCCATTATTGGCAAATATCTAATGCATGTGTGGTACAGCACAGTCTGTATAGAGTAGCTCATCTTGGATAAAGGTAAACATTAAATGTTTAACAATAATAATAAATGCAACAGAAACAGACCTTTGATATTACCATTATAACATACTATATAACATAAATGGTACAGCATGCTGCAGTTGCCATGGCTACCCTGCTGACTGACTGACATCTGACATAGAACACATGGAGGAATCGAAATTTATTGTAAATAGCATTGCCAAAAAAGTGAAACTGTTGATTTAATAACCAGATCTAAAGGACTTTTTTCATATGTTCAATCAACCAAAAGAGAAACATATGCACATGCTCAATACTCAGGTTATTATTTTCTATTCCATGTGGGGACTAGGCAATCTATAAACAACACCTAAGTGTTAAAAAAAAACATAAAGCTGCAATTTCTGGTTCATAATTGCAAATTTCAGCTAATACAGACTAAAGAATAAAGACATTGTATATGAAAAACTGACATTCCTGAACAGTATTATATTATTACTAAATATTTTTATGTATGTTTCATAATGTGAAATCATATCATGGTACTTATATAGCGGGATGGTGAAGAAGAGGTAACATCATTCAACTAATCCAGACGCCCAGGCTAATGCTCTTGAAACAAAGGTTTAAATCCATTTAAATTCCATTGCGACCACTAGTGGAGCATTGAATTCAGTCAATAAATGAAGAATATAAATCTGGTCTCAGTTATGGCAACCATAGCAATGATTGTTATTTTAAAAAAAAGATCTGATTCACTCATGCCCTTTAAGAAAATGAATCTGCCAGCCTTATCCAGCATGCCCATGTGTAATACAAAACTGTGTTTGGAAAATGGTGGCAACAAGCAAATCCCCTCTCAGCAGCCCCCAAAACACCACGGAAACCTCTCTTGCCAGACAACAATCACAGAAAATCCATCAGAGAAAAGGTGGCGTTGTTTGGGAGCAACCTTTTTGCTGAGCTCACTGTCTGCTTCCCTGGGCTGGGGGTCAATTGGTTTTGCAGAAAGAGGAGGCTGCAGAGGAGGTGGGGGAAGACTGGAAGGATACGAGGACTCTGAAATTGGGAGACCTCATATTGGGAGCAGAAAGAGGAATATTGCAGTGGTGGTGGGAGTGACAGGGAACCTGCAAGGAGTGGACAGGGAAAGAGAGAGAGTCTGCAAGGGGTGATGGAAAGGTTCATGGAGGCTGTAAGGGGTAAGCGGAGAGAAACAGGGAGGCTGCAAGCGGAAAAGAGTGAGAGGTTCTAAGGGATGTAGAAAGGGAGGCTGAAAAAAATGTTTCATACCTGTCCACAAATGAACATTCTGTTAACTGGGGGTCAGAAAAATTTGAAATCAGTCAGACAATGCATTACTTGTGAAATGTGAAATTTCTAGTTTAAGGTTGTGTTTATTTAGGTGCTACTCAATGTGGGGGAGTGGGAGGACAATGCAGTGCATGTTATTATAATGAATACTGTGTTAATTGTGAATTTTACATCTGAGATATAATAAAACTAGTACTAACTGCCTGGTTAAAATATTCAGCTTTGTGAATATGCAATTGAAATGCATTAGCTGTGACCTCAGCATCCAGGTATGCTTTGCTTACCAAAGATGTGCAAGTTAGGTAGATTGGCCATGCTAAATTGTCCATAGCGTTCAGGGATGTGTAGGTTTTTTGTTTGTACAAGTGATATCAGTTATTTTGAAAAAAACCTTCTGTTCATAACTTACATCTTTTGTGCCAACTTGAATATTGTGTTATCTAGGAAATTAATGTTTTCCTTGTATTTTGTAGCTTTAAGTATAATGGAGTGTTGATAATTGAGAATATTGATGAATTCTTCTAATTCTGCTTCTGAGTGAGCCCAAATACCTCATTTATCAGCACATTTTCAGAAGGTGTTGTTACTACACAAACACATCAATTAATAAAAGAATCAGTGAGAATGAAATGGTAGCACCGAAATCAAAAACGTAGCCCTCGCAAAAGTGTCAAGATGAGCCCGGAGGAAAAAAATTGTATCCTGCTTCAGGCACACAGAAATGCAGTTGATTCCAAAATGACCTAACAAGCCAGTTAATTTAAGCATACTTTGGGATGGGCAACAAATAAAGGTCCTGTCAGTAATGCCCACAAACCAAAAAGTATAAATGAAAAGCACTTAGGTTTTACATTTGTAATGTATATGCAATTTAGTAAAGTATTAACAGCTATGAATTTTTGTCCTGTTCCACTGTGCAAGCTACATTTCTATCCTGATTATTTTGATGTACTCCCACTCTGTGTGTCTCCAGATTCAGTTTAGAAATATGGTCAGAAAATATGAACTGCTTTTGAATGAACTGTTGTAATAATGCTACAAGTATGAAGAGGGCATTTCCCTTTAGATTTTGATTTTCACTGAAATCGTCTTTCACTCATACAGGTTCATCTGATTGCATAAAATATTTACATTGTTGTCATGTTCTATAAACGACGTAACTTTTGCCTTGATAATCTTGGCTTCGAAAACAAGGGTTTCTGCTGAGTGCTCCAGTATCCTTCCACAGTCCAAAGATGTGCAAGTTAGGAGGATTGGCCATGCTAAAGTGTCCATAGTGTTCAGGGATATGTGGGTTAGGTGTGTTAGCTGTGGGAATTGCAGGTATAGGACAGACGGATGGGTCTGTGTGGGATGCTCTTCAGAAGGTCTGTGTGGACTTGTTGGGCCGACTGGCCTGTTTCCACACTGTGGGGATTCTATGATATGATTCTATGAACAAGTGTGTGGAACTGAAGGTCAAGAAATCACAGGCATTCACACGGAAGGAAATTTTATCTGTCACAATCAGTCAACAATATAAGAGAAAAATAAAACTATATTTAAAATGCAGCATTTTAAGAATAAAGATTTAAAAATTAGAAATCATTGGAATAGGATAATGTAAAAGGTAAAGGCCTCTTCCGGCATCATATATATAAAATGCATGCGTATAGATTTGATTACACACTTGAACGACACCATTGATACATAAAGCCCATCTTCTCATTTGTTACTTTTCCTTTGTTTTTGCCAATTTTCATCCCATTTTACAACACCGAAGGCAGACCAATACCTTACAAAATGGACATTCTTATTAAACCAAAGGGAAAGCTGCTTATCATTAAATGCTTCATAGCCAAGCTTGATCTTTCAACTGATGTTCACATGCATTAACTTCAAACAAAGGTCAGGGACAGAGATGTAAAAGTAGAAATCATTGTTGATTTCACTCGCCCATTGAAGTCAGTTGTAATATTTATATTGCCACACATGACTATTTTCCCTAAATCGCAACAATGTAATATTGAAAATGAACTAGCAAGAATGTTGCCATCAGCAAGGACAAAATACACTGATCATTTTGGAGCCACAGCTTTGCTCCAGGTTTTAAAAAAAAGGTCACAGCAAACCAGGATCTCAGCTTAACCTACAGAAATTGCATGGAATCACTGATTGTCTGTTGATAAATGTGTGAATAACAAATTCAAGTGCAAATTACAAGAAAATACAGGCAAACAATATCATTTGGTCATCTTAACTACCCATCCAAAAAGATCCAAATTATGAATATAAGTTGAATGTCCATAAACATCCTCAAGAAAGTTTGTTAAGCAGGACTCTTCTTTAAATCCATGCTGACAATTTATTAAGCCACAGCTGCAGATATATCACTCTAACCCATCTCCTTGATTTTAATCTTTGACTTATGGGAGTTTAGTTCTCTGGGTCATATTTAACCATTTTTAGATATTGCTACTACATTCCTGAGCATCATCTCCAGTGACCATTTAGTCTTGGTGGCACTACCACCGTGGTGAATGTGGTAATTTTGGACAGATCGTGCAATTCAGACTATGTATCCATGAGGCACTGTGGACCATCAGCAGCAGTAGTATCGTATTAAACTGTAATTTGTATCATGGACTGGGAATGTGCTCAGCTCTACCAATGAAATTGGAAAGGATTGCTTTTAAAGTAAAGGATTGTGGGAGGAATTACTATACTTTCTTAAAAACAAATTACCAAGTCTTATTGTATGAGACAACAAGGTGCAGGGCTGGATGAACACAGCAGGCCAAGCAGCATCATAGGAGCAGAGAGGCTGACGCTTCGGACCTAGACCCTTCATCAGAAAAGGGGGAGGGGAAGGGGGTTTTGAAATAAATAGGGAGAGAGTGGGAGGCGGATAGAAGAGGGATAGAGGAGAGGAAACAAACAGGTCGAAGAGGCGGGGATGGAGCCAGTAAAGGTGAGTGTAGTCAGGGAGTTAGGAAGGGGATAGGTCAGTCCAGGAAGGACGGACAGGTCAAGGGGGCGGGATGAGGTTGGTCGGTAGGAGATGGAGGTGCGGCTTGAGGTGGGAGGAGGGGACAGGTGGGAGGAAGAACAGGTTAGGGAGGCAGGGACGAGCTGGACTGGTTTTGGGATGCGGTAGGGGGAGGGGAGATTTTGAAACTTGTGAAATCCACATTGATACCATTGGGCTGCAGGGTTCCCAAGCGGAATATGAGTTGCTGTTCCTGCAACCTTTGGGTGGCATCGTTGTGGCACTGCAGGAGGCCCAGGATGGACATGTCGTCTGAGGAATGGGAGGGGGAGTTGAAATGGTTCGCGACTGGGAGGTGCAGTTGTTTATTGCGAACCGAGCGTAGGTGTTCTGCAAAGCAGTCCCCGAGTCTCCACTTGGTTTCCCCGATGTAGAGGAAGCCACACCGGGTACAGCGGATGCAGTATACCACATTAGCAGATGTGCAGGTGAACATCTGCTTGATGTGGAAAGTCTTCTTGGGGCCTGGGATGGGGGTGAGGGAGGAGGTATAAGTGCTGTTAACACTGTTTTTGAATTAGGTTTACCGTCACATGTACTCACACGAGTACAGTGAAAAGTATACAAGTTGCCATTTAGGTACAAAGGTTCCTTGGTACAGAATCTCAGTACAAAGCAGAAAAATGAAGAAAACAAAGTTAAACATTACAGTCTTTTTTACTAAACAGTAGAAAAATAAACAAACAAACAGTTAAAAGTTCAACGCCACAATCCATAAGCGCCTGACCATGCTTGTCACAAGAACACAACCTCCTCCACTATGGGCTTGACATCGCCCCAGCCGACCACCCCAGGCTACCTGCTACCTGCTCCCACTGCTGCCTGCTCTCACACTCATCGCTGGCTGCCTGTCATTTGTTCAAAATAGTGGGGGCAGCTTAGTGCAGTGGGTCTAGAACCAGGGAGTGTGTAGAAAGTGAGATTCAGTGAACAATAATTGACTGATTGGTCTGTGGAGTTGCAACTAGTTGATAATGACAAAGGCCATCTGCCCACCAATAATTGCATGATTGGCTCCCAGGTAGTCAAACAGCTTGTGGATTGAGCAATATAGCCAGAAGCCTTTGGACCTCGGGAGATGGTGTCCTGTTCTCTGCACTAAAAAGTACCTAAAACCTGAAGAATGACAGTTTATTTTCCCTTACTGATTGCTGTGAGCTGTTCCTTTATACTAACAAGTCAGAGACCTTATAAAATGTGAACGAGTTGCTCTATGCCTCTTGCAGGCAAGCGAAAATACCCGGAGAAGAGAGATCAAGGAGTAACAAGTCCTAAAAAGCTAAAACCATCAACCTCAGCAAACCCCATGGACAGGGATAATTGAACTGCTTTCCCAGTTTTTCCCTTCACCCACACTACCCTTTTTTGTGTATGTCTCCACCTATATACAGGGGGAGTTTATAAGGGGGCTATTTTTTAACTAGTAGGGATATATGCCAACAGTTTATAGCTGTTGACCTGTAAGAATTTATTTATTTGTAATAGATTCTATTTTAACTTCTATTTGTAGTACATAGTAATTCTTGTACAGAAACCTGGTCCTTAAAAGACATGTATATTTGGGAATTTTCTGTACTTTAATAAAACCTTTAACTTTGTGATGACTCAGAAATAATGGGCTTGATTTCCAGGGAGCTACTGCAATGAGGCATGACGTAAGTGAACAAAGCACAGAAACAAAAACAGCAGTCATGTGTTGAATAAATATTCTGTTTTAGTATGTAGAAGTAAATGGACTGAAAGAATGGTTTGGGAGGATGCTATGAAAATTATTGTAGAAAAATTTGTTGTTATGAATAAATACCTTTAATCAGATAGCCTTCAATGACATTTTACATTGCCAATTTTTATTGATTTGAGAAAACTAAGCTCATCTTTTGTTCTTTCATATTACAAGTTGCCCCCTAAACTAAGGGAAAATATTTTCTTTTACTATTATTTCAGTTGATGAGTAATTACTTGGCATCATCTTTGGCTGCAGAGCACTTCAGCTTTCCGAACAATAGGATGGCTGAAACCATGATGATTTTTATGGCAACACTACTGTAGTTAAGTTTTAGCACTCCGTGTATAAATCTTCTCATGTGAGAATTTACTTCCCAAAGTAGATATGGGCTTCACTTGAAAAAATAACACTTTATATAAGAATAACGTGCTTGCACATGCCAAATAACTTTCTATATGCCCAACTAACAGTTAACACACCGTCATAAGCCAATAATCTGAGGAATAGAAAATGGCTGGAGTTTCAAAACTATCAAAAATATCAAAGTACGACCATTACCATCTGGAAGAAGGACAGCAGATACATGGGAACATCACCACCTGTAAGTTCTCCTCCAAGCCACTTAGCAGCCAGATGTGGAAATATATCAGCCCTCCTTCACAGTTACTGGAGTGAAGAGGGGATTACAATTATGAAGGGGGCAATTCAATATATATGGGAAGGGAGGCAATGGAGCATTGAAGGGAAAAAGGTAATGTGGGTGGGGCTCAGCAGTCAGCAGCACCTTGGCCATTGGGGTGGAGATGATGGGACACTGCAGTACCATATCTGCCATGATTACTCCATATGCTTGGGGCTGAGGGGGTAAAGTGGGGAGATGGTGATTTAGACAGATGTGTTGGGTGGGGAATTGGGGGAATATCAATACCCATGAGGCTGACAGGTAGGGCCAACAAGGAAATGGGTACATTTGGTGTACATTCACCAACAGTAAGAAGCTAAGCCTGAAACTCACTGAGAAACGACTGCCATTTCCTTCCATTGTGCAGTAAATAACAAGGAGACAATGGAGATGAAAATGACAGCATCACATCTAGAGTGGACAGATTAAGGTTTTCATTCTGTGAGGAAAGGAGCTTCAATTTTGAGAGATGTGAGGCTACTCAAAGGGCAACAGTATTACAGAGATGCCCACACAGAAAGCTAAAACACAAATGCAAGATCAGGACGTGAACCTTAGGTATTAAATCTATGCTCAGTCCAAATCCTTGCCCTATGCATTCTTGACCCCATCATGCAGCACTACGAATCAATCCCATTAATGCTGTGATGCACATGCAATGTTTTGTGGCCTAGAAAGATCAACACTTTTGCCAAAGAAACAAGCACCTTCCAAGTTCTCATAACCTGCACATGGTCCGGAAGCTGCTCACTTCACAATTTGGACTATAAAACGTTGTGTAGCACTTGACTCTTTCCCTTCAATGTTGCAGTTTGTGGCTAGACAGAAATTCACTCAGACAGCTAATGAACAGTGAATGTCTATTTACAAATGTGAAAACTTACAATGAAGTGTCACTTGTGCCACCTATCTGCCCTTGTAGGGTTTTTTTTTTGCTCCTTCCTCTACATCTCTATACAGTCCCAAGATCTGCAACTGGCATGGAGGGCACATGGCAAACAGTGGAACCTGTTGGCCTTGGAGATTTAGTCAGACAATCCTCAGGACATTGGGTCTACAGGGACCAGACATGCTGTGTACATCCTGCCCATAGGCAGATGCACTTTTCTCAGCTCAACTTCCCACAAGGCTGAGGAGTCAAACAGGTTAGAGATAGAAGGCCTAACCATATCTAGGTTGTCCTGAGAGGAGATTTCTGAGGTGCCTATTTGTGTTATCCCCTCCAGCTGGGTACCTACTGGTACCACATTACCTCCGAGGCATGTGTGCTCTCTTCCTCCGAGATGGAGGGCATGTTTAACAGCACCACCATCCAAACCACAGAGATCATGCTATTGTCAATCATGCTATTTTGCAGGAGACAAAAGAATTTATCGTAAACAAGTGGTAGAAGTTATAGCATGGAGTTATAGGAATACATTCACAATAGGGTAATACAGGAGTAGCACAGCAAAGAACAATACTTCTCACTCAATTGCGAAGACATGGATGTTTCTGTGTCTCTAAAGGGCCAGTTCTGGTCTTTGCCGGTGAGTGCCAAATGTTCTCTTCAAGGGAGGTGAGGAGCAGAATGTCAGACACTACTCTACCTGCTCTGGTTCTGTTATAAACCATTTTCTTCTAGTGCAAGAGAAAGGAAGATATTGAATGAGACAAAAGTGGGTGTTACAATTGTTAATGCTGGTGCATGTGGTTGGGTGTCCCACATGAGTACGCAGTGCGAAGGCTATGCAGATTTAATAAGATGGTGTTTGGGTGAGATGCAAGAGAATGAACAGGGATGATGCTGCGAGCAATAGTGAGAGTAGTACAGCATGAGGCTTGGTGTGAAATAGGCACAGTAACAAAAAGTGAGTTTGAAGTAGCAGAGAGGAGACAGTGGCATTAAAATGACTTGTAGCATTGCTGTATCTTTCTCTGGACCATGGAGACCACACTGACCCAGGTGGCAACCTCTGACCAGATTTGTAAGATTTGGTGGTGTGACTTCCTCTACCAGGTTGTGAGGGGAGGGGAAAGAGGGCATTGATTTCCATTTACAGGCCATGCTTATCATGAAACGTGCAGCACAGCTCCGTGCTGCTAATGCATGGCCTGTTGTACTGACATCTTTTACATATGGCACTGACAGCAGGGACCCTGCAATGTCCTGCCACCCAGAGTGGAAGAATCATGCTAGCATCAGACGAACACGGGCCATAGGTCATGAACTAGTTAATGACATGATTTAGAAATGATAAATTGAGCAAATGTTAGGCCTCGCAGAGAGAAATCTTCCATGAAATTCAACAAAAATGACACTGAGCCAATTTTCAGTAGCCCGTTAATAATATTTCTCTCTCCATAGATAGGGCGAAGTATTTCCTACATTTTCTATTCGGTACTTCAAAATTTCCAGCATCTGCAACATCTTGCTCAGTGAAAATATTACTTGAACAAAATAGAGGCTGTCAAAATTGCCAGGGTATTTTCCAACTTTAATTGGGTCAATATTGGCATTAAAAGGTTATTCCTAGTTACAGCATTGTGACAATCCCTATTTATAGATTTATAGAACTGTATACAATAGGCAGTGAAATGGAAAACTTGGAATAATAAACATGGGAAAAAAATGCTACTGTTACCCAATCCCCAAAGCACAACTATACATTAATGCATTGAATCAGGTTATCTTTCTACACTTTCAATTCTTCAGCAGATCATTCTTGCATCACTGCTGTTACAATATTAATTGATCCATTTTCTCAAAAAAATTCTATCAGCCTCCAGTCAAGCAAACCATAACTTAATTTGCTCCAGCCTGAAATGACACCATTAGCCTCCCTAAGTGTGCCAAGTCAAAAGCTGAAAAGTCATGTACAATTATTCAATATTAATAATGTACCATCTCATTGCACCTCAAAGAGTAAGGTCAACAAGAAAGAGCACTAAAAGACAAATCAAGTAAATGAAAACTTGCTGTAAGATGTTTTAAAGGAAGAGAATAGCAAAGAGGATGGGCTTGAATATTATGAAGCATGCTGCATTTTGGTTGTACAACTTTCTGCCTTTGCCTCAGAGAAAGCAGAGAGGCCATGGAACTTCAAATGAAGCAGGGTGAGAAGTACATAAGTAGGCACTTTTGCTTACATGCAGTAGGTGGGCTGGGATAAATGACTTGAAGTTGAGCTCAGTTCAACTGGAGGTTGTTAGCCATCACATTCAATTTCAGCAAATCATGAGGGTGGCACAAGGAATCAAAACTCTGTTTAAAAAGGATATGAAAACACTTAAGGATATAAATCCTAAATTAACAAAATGCTTTTTTTCTGTAAGTGTAAGGTTACTCTTTACTATATCAATATTGTGAAGACCACATCTTTTATTTTACTTTGTGTTTGATTGTGTACTAAATTAATAAAAAGGACTGTTACAAAACAACAAAAGAACTGAAGAAATGAATTGCTGTAATTTTGAAAAGCAAGTTACTGAAACCATTGTGGGTCATATTTACAATGCTGCTTTGCAAGCAATGGGGGAAGGTGTAAGAGATGGCATCCTAGCACCACGGTGTTCATACAAAGTGAGGCTTGAACAGTACTAGGCTGCTGATAGGTTTATACAATTGTGATCAGTTGCAGATGCCAAAGATATTCAGCTTAGTGGCCACACTCTGGTTCCTGCGTAACTGAACAGCTGGTAGTTGTAAACAATATAGTGAGAAACCTTTGAACATCCAGAATGGGTGGCGGTATTCCTCCCTCAAATGAAAAATACCTGAACCTAAAGAAAGTCAGTTGTTTTCTCCCTCCGGTTTTGTCAGAGACTTTATAATTTGTGAACCAGTTGCTGTGAAATATCAAAAAACTGAAGGACTTGGGAAACAAATGGTACACTCCATCGAATTCTGAGGACTGGTACTATTAAACTGTTTCCCACAAATTATTTTCCCTCATCCATAACATCAATATCTTTTTTCTTTTGTCTGCACATGTAGAGGCTTTAGAGAAGGGCAGTTTACTTGTGATTAGAAATTACTCATTTGTAGTAAATAGTAATTCTTGTTAAGTACAAGAACCTCGTCCGATCTTCTGTTAACTTAGGTCAAACAAACAGATAAATTGGGTACTTTGTGTTCCTTGAATTAATTTAACTTTTGTGACATCTCCAGGAATAGCAGGATTGATTTGCAGCATTATCCCAGACAGATGTAACAGTATATCTCTAAACCATGCATGTTTCATGCTTCAGTGAAGAGTTTGAAGTAGCTTTCTTTTGTTTAAATGCTATTATTCTAATAATTCTAGTCCTAAAATGTTTATTTCCATTTCTGTAATATTGCCACCTTCCAATTTAAAGTTACCCACACTGCTGCCTTAACCACAAATCTTCTCCAACACCGCTCATCAGCCTCTGCAGCTCCCTCTCCTATACTACATCCCACATACCTAAGACTGTAGATCAACACTAGTTTCTCACATCCAAATCACCGATTTCAGATTTTTCATAGACATTTACAAATTCCTCCCTGGCATTAACCACTCACCCCCACCCTGCCAAACATCTCCACACTCTTCTGCAGTTCTACCTCATGTAATTAAATTCATATGTACAGCTGACCATATCAGATGTAATCTGGAAAGGACATTGAAAGAGAAATATGAATGCTATTGATTTAATAGCATTTTTAGCTATTAAAATGCTATTAATAGCATTAATTTCCAGCAATGTCCTTTCTCCTCTTTGCATTGATGGAAGTTAGAGTGTATATTCAACAACAAATTACAAAACTGAAAAAAAAGTGTTAAACCTGGTAAGCAACAGATCCAAAAAGGGGCTTCAATCAGCACAATGAAAAAAGTACTGTAGCAGAAAATGCTGATACCTGACGGTTGTTAGTAACAGAGACAAAGTTAATGTAAAGCTGTATACAGAACTCAATGCAAAGTTACCAGTGACATTAATAAGTGTTCTTAATTAAAGCAAGAATAGTGTTAGTTGACATTGCAGAAAAGATGTGTTTTAATTACCAGAGATAGTAGGAACTGCAGATGCTAGAGAATCTGGGACAACAAGGTGTAGAGCTAATGCATGAATGCAAGGTGACTAAAGTATGAGTTGAGCTTGAGATTATTCTTTATCATTTAAATATGGTAATTAAAACAGAGATAACAAGGAGTAGAGCTGGATGAACACAGCAGGCCCAACAGCATCAGAGGAGCAGGAAGGCTGATGTTTCGGGCCTAGACCCTTCTTCAGAAATGGGGGAGGGGAAGGGGGTTCTGAAATATCTATTCATCTTCTATCTGCCTCCCCCTCTCTCCCTATTTATTTCAAGGGTCTAGGCCCGAAACGTCAGCCTTCCTGCTCCTCTGATGC